>NC_056727.1:1080231673-1080604173 GCF_019279795.1 Protopterus annectens | reverse complement strand
GAAGAAAGCATTGTGACTGTCCTTGGACTTAGAGGCTGTTTTTACCTTGAAATTTGCTTTGATATACTTGATTATACCTCTGAGTTGCTTATTTAGATTGATATGGGAATTTTTATCTTGCTAGGCATTGCACTTCATACTTTTTTCCATGACTTTCTTCCTTTTGTTATAAACCCTACTGATGACATTTTTTTAGTTTATCCTGTGCTTATTCCTTTAGATACAGCTGTCTTTATGCAGCCATTAACATGATTGTACAATGTTTCTGTGAAAAATTCCTCATGCACAGTGGTATTTTCAGAGTTTGAAAGTTTTGCCAGGATGTCAATTAGTAGGAAGACTGCCTTAGGCAAAGTCCCATACCATATTCTTGCATGCTATAGGTCCTCCTCTATCACCCAGGAAACCCATAACACATACTTAGATATACTGAAGACACTTTTCATTCAACCCAATACCATATTCATGACTGACTAACTACACCACTATAAATTGTGAGCCATACATGACCTCAAACATACAGGCCCAAAGATTACTGAAATTTGCAAATACAGAAAACCTGGACCAGCTACTCCATAGACAACTTGGGGCACTAACATCCTAGATCTGGTCATGACAAACACTAGAGGATTTAACAACCCCGGTATAATTTCCTCTCTGGTATGGTCATACCATAAAAGTGTCGCCACTGAAATAAAAATAAAACCCAGGACCCTGGAATTTTTAGGAATTATTCTATGGTAAGTTGGACATGGAGAAGCTTAATGATATAATACTGTTTGGCTTTAAGGTATGTTTGTTTTTATGTAAATCGAGACACCATCAACTTTTGTCCCTTCTTGTGAAGCAGCTGGTCTAAATGTGTGGAAGGCAATGTAGCCCTGCACTGCTGGGGTACTCTCTGCAGCTTTAAAACATCTCTTGATAACTTCACAAACATCGACATTCTCTAAGATGAGGAGCATTTGCAGAGGGTGGAGTTTCTTGTTTAAAGCCCTGGCATTGAGCAGCAGCACCTTCAGATTTTCTTGAGGTGGTCTTGCTATAGTGGAAAGTTTGCCAAATTGACCAGGTTGGTATTGGCTAAAAAAAGGCATTATGGGGGAGTATACTGTTTTAGCCAGTATTCAAAAGCTTACAGGGGACAGATGCAGACTATCCCTGGCACAGCAGTGTGATCTGTTAACCATAGCTTCCCATTCTGACAAATACTGTACCCCCTTCGAATGTCAGCAAAAAATAAACTAGTTGTTAAAGTCAGTCATATTCTGTTCATACTGCGGCATCATCCTTGGAGAAGGAAGAATGTTGCTCAAGGGTAGACTCATATCTTCCACGGACACATAGTCTGAGAGCTCCATCATGTCTGTCACCTTGTAGTCTGGGGGGTATATCTCAGGTCATTTACACCCACATGGACTATGAATGAGTCATACTGGTACTTGTGGGATTAGACAGCTCCTGGCCCTTTATATGCAACTAACTGTGACTCTCTCTCCTTACTCAGCCTGGTGAGTTGGACATCTGTGGGTCTCACAATGGAGTTTCATATGATCAAAATATTGGATTGTGTGGTGGTTTGCCCTATGGGCTTAGAAGTTGAGACACCATGAGATGTGGTGGTACATGTCATGGTGGGTGTTGTTTTCGTAGAGTGCTTTTGAGATTATGAAACATATCTGTTGTTAAGTGCAATGTCTTTTTCTTTCTCCTATAACCCTCTGACCCATCCCAAAAGTGTGCAGGAGCCGAAATATTTATTTATTTATTTATTTTTTATTTTTGCTTGCTCAAAACCTTTTCAATAAGGTATCATGACCAAAGCCTACTTTTACACTGACAACCACTGCCTTTACTGAGTCTCTCCAACACCCAGAACAAGGACCACACTCTTCTATGTTTACCCAGTGTTTAATATAAAAAAGTGGGTCTATATCAGATGAATGAAAAATCCGGTCATTGAATACGTAAAGATTGAAGCTTCACGGAAATCGAAAACAGTATTGTGGGGTCTCAGTACAGTGAGGATTAGGATATTTGCCCTTTCCTCACTGTAGTGCAATCTCAGAGTTAGAATATATATTTAGCGGGTGGTGTGGCGGGCACAGCCCCCCACAATACCGATTTTGATTTCCATGACATTTCGATCATTACGCATTCGATGACCGGATTTTCCATTCATCTGATATAGACCCTAAAAAAGTACCATGACCAAAGCCTACTTTTACCCTGACAACCACTGCCTTTAATGAGTCTCTCCAACACCTAGAACAAGGACCCCGCTCTTCCATGTTTACCCAGTGTTTAAGCTAAAAAAGCATGTTCAACTGTTGATTCTATAGCTGTTATTAATTTTAGCTTTACTGGCTACCTGCACACCACTGGGACACCCCAGACACTCTGTTACCCCCTTCAGTAACCCTGTCCTTTGCTTCTGTCTTTTGTAAGTTTATTTTTATCTTACCTTACTGAAAACTAACCTGTTATTATCGATTTCCCATCTGTTGTAGCTGCCATCTTCACTGAGTTTCTAGTGAATACTCAGCCATAGCTTCGTACCCTTTCCTGCCTGCACCTCCTTTCTTTTCCTGACTTGCTCTACTCACTTCTGCTCTCACTCTGCTGAGCCTCTTACCCACACCTCCTGGCCAAGTGATTCTTTTTTGGTGGCAGCCACCATTAGTGCTCCAGTCCGCTCCATTTACCTTCACCCTCTCTACACTCGGACTCACTCCTCTCCCCTACTCCCATTCCCACCCACCCCCACTTTCATTACATTTATACTTCATACACCCTGTGTTCTCCCCTCCCACATCTCCAAATTATCCGATCCTAGCTTCCCCCACCCTCCACCCCTCCTCTCTCACGTCTGCCTTCTTCTCACCAAATCCTTTCCACCTTCTGCTTTCTGATTGGTTTCACCTTTCTCCCCTTATCTGCAAACTACCCTGTCTTCACTCTTATCTCTAGTCCCTTACCCATTCAATAAAGTAACAACAAATACATACATCCCAACTCTTATCACTTCATATTCTCTACTTTTGTACCACTCTTGCCCCACACATACATTATGCCCTCCCTCTGCATCATTACAACCCAATTACTATACTTCTCTTAACTTACTGCCTATCAAACCCAACTGAACCACTTTCATACATCTCCAACCAGTACTTATCCGCTACCCCCTAAGGAACCCTCCCTCCCCTTCCTTATCTCCCCCTCTCCTTTTAATCCATCCTATACTTATCTTTACAAATGGAAAATATCCACTCTCTCAGCTATATCCCATAAACCTAATTATAAACCCTATAGTCTATACTTCTACTGTACTAAACGAAAACCAATCTCAAGCACCCTACTTCTAGATGGTGACATCCACCCTAATCCTGGCCCTTCCATCCCATCCACCACCAATACCAACCTAACCAGATATCTATTTATGCAATTAACATACAGTTTACCTAACAAAGTTACAGAACTACATTCCTGGATTACCCAATGTACCCCTCACATCCCAGCCCTATCCGAAACTTGGTTAAAAACCACACATCTCAGACTTAGAAATACTACCTCCTCACTACAATATGTACCATGTTGACAGAGCTGCCAAAAAAGGTGGTGAAGTTGCAGTAATGTACTCCAAGCACCTCAACCTTCCCCCCTTCCCTTATCTCTACCTAACTTCCACCCTGCTGAACTACTTCTTCTAAACTGTCACCTCAACCCCCATAAAAAATTCATCATTGCAACAATATATATATATATATATATATATATATATATATATATATATATATATATATATATATATATATATATATGTATATATATATACCACCTGGAAACAATATCCCCATCCTTGAATCTATCCTATCCTGGATCTCACTACATATCCCCTATGAAACCGTAATACTTGGAGACATTAATATTGACTGGGAAAAACTATCTACTGCCTCTTCTACCCAACATATTAACCTCCATGGTTTCTATCAACTTACCTCATCTCCTACTCTCTACAATAGTAGGAATACTAACTGATCCACCTTAGACTGGATACTTACCTCTGATCCTTCCATGTATCATAACCTCATTCCCTAACTGACCACCTCCCTACTCAAGTCGAAAGGTACTCCTCACAATTGCCTAAGTCTCACCATTTTACTGAATGTCGCAACCTCTCTTTCTTTAATGCTGAAACCTTTAATGATAGGCTCAATTCCATTAATTGGACGAAGCACCTTTGCCTCAGTGATGGGGTTCTGCAATTTAATAGCACTTTCCTTGCCATCCTCAACTCTTTAGCCCCTGTAAGAAAAATTAGAGTCAAAACAACCTAATCTCCTTGGCTCTGTAAAGACACCCTCTCTCTCATGAAGGAGAGGGACAAGTATTGGAAACAATGGTTAAAAACAAAATCTGATTCCCCTCTCCAAAAATATAAAGAACTCCGAAACCTTTCAAAAAAGCAAATCAATAAGGATAAGAAAAAATACTATTATCATGATCAATTCACCCACAAGTCAAAACCAAAAAAAGTTCTGGGACTTAATCAATAAACTTCTATACCCTAGTGAACCTGCCACTTCCAATCCCTATCCTGACAGCACTCCCCAAGAAACTGCCTCCTTACTTAATTCCCACTTCACTGAATCAGTTAAAAAACTGATCAAAACAGCCAAAATCAAAAGCTCTCTCACACATCACTCACTACTAGTAACACTATCCCTTTCTCTCTTAACCCTGTCTCCACTGCTTACATAAAATTCCTTCTATTCAAATTAAAACACTGCTTTCCCTCTACCGACAACCCCCCTCTTTCTCAGACTTGCAGCCCATTCTATTACCTACCCTTTCTCTATCCTAGTCAACAGACCCATCCAAGAAGCCTCTGTCTCCGATATCTGGAAATCTTTCTATACCATCCCACTTCTCAAAGGAGGTAACGCCACAGATCATCTAACTATAGACCTATTGCCATTCTCTGTCTACTCTCCAAAATTCTACAAAAATGTATCCAAAACAATGTCATTAAATACCTACTTGAGGAAAATCTTCTAACCTCTTCTCAACGTGGCTTCAGGCCTAATCATAGCACTTCCACTGCCCTCCTGTCTTTTACCTACACTGTTGCTGAAGCCAGGGACACAAATCTTCTTGTATCTTCTCGCTTCCTCAATCTCTTTAAAGCTTTCAATATTGTGTCTCATCCCAAAATTATTGCTAAACTAACTGATGTTAATATCTCTCCATCTACTACCCAGTGGTTTTCAAGCTATCTCTCAAATAGACTCCAGTCTTTAAGATGGCAAGCCTCTTGCTCCCCCTTCCTACCTGTCCAAACTGGCATCTCTCAGGGCTCAATTCTTGGACCACTCCTCTTCAACATTTTCACTAACCAACTCTACTCCTTATGCACCACCTCCTCCCTCATACAATATATCAATGACTCTATTGTCATCTCTATCTCTGATAACATCACCAAACTTCTATCCCTCACCCAAAATACTTTCTCGTCTGTGGAAAAGTGTCTCACTGACCACCAACTCATACTTAATCCCAAAAAGACTAAGCTCCTACTATCCCTTCCCAAATCTCTCTCACCACATATCCACCTTTACCATCTCTTCTCATGACAACACCCTTATCAAAGCTGAACCACACGCCAAACTTCTTGGAACTATATTTGACGACCAGCTTAAATTTGAAATCCATATACAACACTGCATTAAAAAAAAAACAGAAATTGGGTCTTCTCTATAAAAATAACAAAATTCCTAGCTCCCAACTCCAAACACACTCTTGCTCAAGCCTTTCTCCTTCCATGCTTCTCTATGCCTCTCCTATCCTGACCCACCTTCAGTCATCCCTACTTACCAAACTCGAACAAATAGCAACATAATCAGATTCGTGTGTGACCAGCCATACAAATTTCATCACTGCCATGCCCTGAACAAACTTCAGTGGATTGAATTTCCACAGCTCCTGCTTCTATCTTAGCTCCAGCTCACACACTCCCTGCTATATAAACCATCAGCCTGTCCCTCTCTCTCTCATCCACTGTATGCCCTTATACCCCAGCTCATTCACTTTGTAGCTCTGACCAGAACCTTCTAGACATTTATAAACCAAACAAAAGTATTGGCAAACTCCTATACAAAAGCTCAGTGTCCCAAGCCTTTAATAGGCTTCCTCCTGACATCCGCAGCATTCAAAGTGCCAGCCTCTTCAAAACTAAAGTAAAAACTACTTCCTGAACTCAAAATCCTGCTCTTGCATTACTCCCCCTTAATTTCCATCTCCACTCTCACTGTTTGTATGTAATTCACTTACTCTTACTTAAGCTACCTTGTAAACAATATCCTTACTGAATCTGCTCTCTCTCATTGTGCAATTTATCTTTAAAAAAAATAAGCTTGCAACCATTACTTCCATTCTGTCGTACACTGCTGTATAGCACAGGTACTTTGTTTTTCACCCCTGATTATCAAGACCTGTATTTTTTTGTACTTTTTTGTTCCTTTTTTGTTCATGTACATAATCTTTGTATATTACTATCTGTTCATATTTGTTCATATTCATAATCTTGTATGTTATTGCTTAAAGCTTTTATTCTTTGATTCATGTATAACATTTCATTCTTTCTGTATAAAATGCCATTATTTCTGTCAACTGGAGCTTTTCTCCTTGGGTCTCCACTAAAAATGGGCCATACGGCTCAGATGGACCAGCTCGGTTAACAAATGTCAAATAAATACATAAATTAAGAGGCCTCTGGGGTTTAGGAAGATTCCATTTAAGAACCTCAGCATATGTGTCTGGTCAATACTGTGTGTGGTGGGTGAAGTATGTACATTACTGACCGAGAACCTGATCAGTATTATGGGTGCTTATATGTGAAAACTTTGCCTCTAGTGATATTATATAAATACATCTCTCACATACATTATCAGTTTGTTTAAGAATTTAATTGGCTGTCAGTAAATATGAGACAATTGGTAATTGCATCAGGATGCCCATATCCACCAAAGTGGCTGCAGAGATAGGAGAAAAGTGCATATCCATAGATATAGGTCCTTATAACATGATCTACACGGCAGTTGCAGAAGGTTATAGCAGGCTAGCTTGGCTGCTGAAAAGTATTAGACTGCAATAAGGCTAAGACAAAATTTGTGGGGTAGTGCTCCTCAATGTGCAAGCTAATTACTCTTTGTGCAACTAACTACTGGATAAATTTCAGAGGTTGTTCTATAGGGAAAATGCCAATTCCAAGCTGCTGCATCTATACAGGGCACTGCTAAAACCTGCTGCATGCACGCTTTTACCTGTTGTTCATCCAGTGCTTGAAACCTTCAGTAAAGTGTGTGAAAATGAATTCCATGATATTTCACATAAAAACGTGAATTCATAGAATAACAATGTAAGTGTGGACAATAATAGATATGAGTGTAATAGAGAATTAAATGTGAATCAGGATAGAAACACCAAAAAGAAAAAGAATGAAATATTTAGGAATTTGAGCAAGGCTGAAAATAATGCCTTGAAGGAATTATGTAATGATGACACCATTGTGATTAGGCCAGCTGCCAATGGGGGCCTAATAGTAGGGATGGATTGTGAATTTTACTATGATGCTATGAAAGAAATGTTGAGTGATAGTAATGTATATAGGAAAATGGATGTAATGGAAGTTAAAAGGATGATATCTAATATGCATAGTACTTTCTATGATTGCTTAATAGGAAGGGACATCAGTCTAGATCTATATAATTATTTCACAGTGGAACATCCCCTTATTCCAGTTATACAGGGACTACCAAAAGTCCACAAAGATGCCAGATGTCTACCCATGAGACCAACAGTATCTGGTCACAATTGATGTACTGAACCAGTTTCTATATACTTAGAAAAAAACTTAAGACCCATCTTGGATAACAAATCAATATGTACTTAGAGATTCTAAACAATTTCTTATTGATTTATATGACTTCACATCTAACAGTGGGAATTATGATACTGATTTTCTGTTAGTGACTTTGAATGTAAAGTTTATGTTTATGGTAATACTAAATGATAAGGGCATAGAGATGCTCAGGAGGTATCTCAAGAGAAACAGCAACTATCAACATAAGTTTACGAGTTGCTTTGTTTATTAATGGAACTAGTACTCGAGAACAATGTGCTTCTCTTTGAGCATGATATTTACATTCAGAAAGAGGGGGTAGCCATGGAGACATCAACTGCCAACAGCTATGCCAATTTGGTAATGGCTGCATGGGAGGAAGAGACACTGATAGGGTCGCTATTTTGGCACCAGGTGCTATTTTACAGATGCTTTGTAGATGAGCTCTTCCTTCTGTGGGGTGGCACCCATGAGAGACTTTATGATTTTATTCGGTATTTAAATACCAATACGTCATTCTTGAGGTTCACTGTGAATCAGTCTGTACATGAGATAGACTTCCTAGATGTGAAGATTTATATGAAGACTAACACCGAGTTAAGCACGATGATATACAGGAAACCATGTTATAGAAATTCCCTGTTGCATAGAGCAAGCATGCACCCTACACATGTATTTAGAAACTTAGCGAAGGGTCAGGGCATGAGACCATCTAGGTTAAATGCAGAAGAGGCCAGTTTTCATGAGGAGATAGACACTTTAAAGGTGAAGTTTAAACAGAAAGGGTACAATGATGTGTTGGTTAATAAAACTCTTGATGAGATTTCAGGAGTTAGAACCACACTACCAAAACTGTATTTTTCAGCGAAAGAAGCTGATAGTAGAACTAATAGAAGGATTAGGAAAGGGAGGATTAGTATTCCCACATATTACACCAATGACATCAATATGGTGGCTAATGTTTACAAGACATTTTGGCCAATATTAACCAATGATGCGGACATTAAACACATAGTGGGTGAGAGACTGACCTTTAATTTTAAAAACAAGAAGTCTTTAAAATAACTCTTGTGTTATCCTAGAAAGAAGAAGAGGGAAGCAATGGGGAATGGTATACAGGGTACTATACCCTGTGGAAGATGTAATTTCTATGTACATTTAGATTCCACAGGAACTTTTAGACATCTAGAAAGGTAGACTGTTTAGTTTCAGTGTTCATGCAGACTGTAACTCTGAGAATATAGTATATTTAGCCATCTGTTAATATATGTTCCATGTTCTATGTAGGAAAAACAAATCTTAGACTAAGAGACAGGATCAGGGAACATCTATACGACATTAGAACAGGGTGTATTACTAATGCACTATTAAAACATGTGACAGTGTTTGACAATGCATACACATTTAGATTCATGGTGATAGAACAGTTAGAACCGAATGAACGAGGTGGAGATCTAGGCAGTCAAACAAAGGTTGCGAAAACAAAATGGATAATCAGATTTAGAGCTGATGCTGGAAAAAGTTTAAATGGGAAACTTCCATTAAAGCCTGTTTTGAAAAGTAGAACTTTATGTAGATAGTATTTATATATGTTTTTGAAATGTTATGTGCTTTCAAGATATTCTAGTATATTATTTTTTAATGCGAAAAAAATAATTTTTTGTGAACTTGTTTTTAAGGAACAGATGTTTATATTTGACTGCCAGCATTGCACCTTGAATTGTTGTTGTTGTTGGTCTTTCGGCTTTTTCCTGGTAAGGGGTCGCCAGAGTGGAACTCCGGTCCACTAATGATTGGCAGTAGATTTTTTTTTACGAAACGCCGAGGTGCCAGCTCGATGCCCAACCTTTAACGAAGGCATGCCCATTTACACACGCATGTCTTTCGAATGCTACCCAACCGCGGGGAGAACATGCAGACTCCACACAGAAGGCACTCCCAAGCCAAGCCGAGAATCGAACAGGAGAACCTCTTGCTGTGAGGTAACAATGCTACTGCCATTGCACCTTGAATTGTTATGTGTCTTTAAGTTAATTAAGTACAGTTTCAGCTGCTATGGTGATAAAATGCTGTGGACCATGTGATCCTTTGACTATTTATTAAGCTAATATGTAGAAGAATGGTTTTGTCTGATGAAGCAGTGATAACATACTATGAAAGCGCTAACGTTATATTAAAGGTTTTTATTCTTATTTTTGGCCTCCTGTTGCTTTGGTTCACTTTATGTGCTTTTTGGACATTATCTAAAAATGTTTTAATAAGAACATGACAAAAAACAAAAATTACAAACAGGGTTGACAAAATTAACACATTCAGAGAGACTATCAGCGGTAGCACAGCTGGCAAAAACACAATATAGATGGATGGGGTCTATATTAGTACACCACACATTCAAAATTTCAAGTGTTCTAATATCGACCCGTTTTCAGCAAATGCTGAAAATATCGAAGAAACAGAAAACCTATTTTTTTCCTAGGGAAAGAATTTGGTTCTCCGTTTCTGTTGCTTCGGTATTTTCAGCGCTGTGGTGGAAAGTTACTGGTGGGGTTCAAGTAAGTGTGCGATTGTGTGGACGTGAGGGTTAGGGTGGGTTAGGTGAGTTAAGGTTAGGGCGAGGGTCAGGTAAATGTGCGATTGTGTGGACGTGAGGATTAGGGCGGGGTAGGTGAGTTAGGGTTAGGGCACGGGTGAGGTGACTGTGTGATAGTGACAGACCTTAGGGTTAGGGTTTGAGTTAAGGTAAGTGGATAGTTAGTGGTGTATGTATAGTTTAGTGTAGGGTTAGGTGTAAGAGTTTAGGTGTATGTGTGTGGATTGCTGTTTGTTTGGTGTGCTTGTGTTGTATGTATGTGTTTTGGAACAGCAAATTTTTTCCCTAGGAAAAAATTTGCTGTTCTGAATGTTCGATGTTTTAAATTTTTGATTCATAGGGTTTAATATTAGAACACTCAAAATTCTGAATGTTCGGTGTTCTAATATAGACCCGATGGATGAACTGGAGGGATTGTCACCCAGACAATAACAGTAAGGGTCTGATACAAGCTATACAGTATAGAATTATAGGAAATACGGGTACTGATGACAAGGATGTAAATACATGGGTTTTTTTCAAACAATCTTAATGTAAAACAAGACTACATTTGTAACACAAAAGTATATAAATGGCTTCCCACAGAATAGGAAGGACCCTGTTATGTGGGATATGTAATACCATTTATGAGAATAACTGATAAGCTACCCACAGGCAGAATAAGAAATGTGAGGAAAAAGAAAGATAATTTAGACAGTTATCTGTAAAATCCAGGAAGACCTGGAACAGTGACTGGAGTGACTGGTAAAGTGGATTGTTTTCTGGATAGTGGAGAACCATCATCACAGCTTTAACAACATTTGAACAATTATTTTTTTGCTTATGATAACATGCATGTGCATTAAAATCTGTATCGATAAAACTGTTAACCAGATTTCTATTGTAAATAATGTAACCGGTAATTAAAATCGCATACACAATGAGGAAATGCTTTTGTTGTAAAAATTCAAATTTTTGATTTTTAAAATAAAAGGTGGAATTGATAGATATTGTATAAAAGTAAAGTTGTCTTCCCTTATAGTAACAGCATGATATTTTTAGAAATAGTATATGATACAAAGCCTGCAAAGTACGCGGAAAGAAATATGCAGCAAACAAGTGTAATTAGCCTAGCAAAAAAATGTGTTTGCAGGACAACAAGATATGCTGTGGGCTTAAAACATTAGTAACATATGGCTATGATAATAGAGGCTTGCTGAAATAACATGATAAGCTAACCACATACAAAGACACAAATGACAGAATGGATCTAACAAAGGGAAATGGCTAACAGTGCAAAAAGAAAGATCTATCTTGTCATAAGAGTGCACCTTGGTCTTCTCAGAAACTAAGGAAAGAGAAAACTGGTGAGGTCCACAGTATTCTCAGAAATTGATTAAAGGACAGAAACTGGCATTGTCCACAATAAAGCCACAGATATGCCAAGAATATTTCAAGAAGATTTAAACTTAGACTGTATAAAACGTGACTGAAAAGAACTGGTTGGGAGGACAGTTGATCATGAATTGAAGAGTTGTCTGAGGAAGTATCTGTCAGTAATTCATGTTATAAAGAAAATGTTAATATCTTGACAGTAGTCTTTGGTTAGTCACATTAATAAATATTATATTAAGTACGAATAGAGTTATACAGTGTCTTGGTCTGTTGTTTGCTATTTTAAACAAATGGGATTTGAACAATATACAGACTTTTACAAAAAATCAATTCACTGTGGTCACTGTAAATTTCAGAGGAAATAGGAAGGGTTAGGAGTAAAGTTTTATTCAATAATACATATAGATCAAAATGCATTTGATCATCATTCTCCAGTCGTGAGCACTGACCTGGCCACGTGAGAGAAAACGCTCTGTATGTCCGTGTCTGTGTGGCTGTCTTTGTGTGTCACATTTGACAATCATATTGCCAAAGTAGTTAGGGAATCCTTCTATGTGGCTCATCTAATTTCTAAGGGGTTTGCATCTAGAAATAAAGAGGTTATAGTGCCCCTCTACACGTCACTCATCAGACCCATCACAGAATACAATGCCCCATTTGGGATGTACCTTACAAGACACTTCCAACAGCTGGAAAGACCACAAAAGTACCTCACCAAGAGGATTACTGGCCTCAAACATATGTCCTATGCAGCTCGACTGAAAAAACTCCGGCTGTACTCAATAGCATATCGCTTACTCAGAGGTGATTTCTGCCTGACTTACAAAGCCATGTCCAACTCAGAATTGATGGACATGCTCCACCTAAAGAAATCCAAGTCACTGCGAGCCACATGCTCTAGTGAGCTAAACCTCACTACAACAATAAACAGAACATGCTGGAGGGATAGAGTCTTGTCAAAGAGACTCCCCATGCTTTGGAACAAAATTCCAAACTACATTAGGCAGAGCTCCCCACTAACACTCTTCAAGAGAAACCTTGACGAGTGGATGGGTAACAGAAAATACACCCCCTGGGATCACTTCATTGGCTCTGCTTGACAGAGGATCAGTTAATTAATCAATAGGATGTCGAAAGCTGACATACTCTGGCTAGTTTTATAAATTCCCTCTGGCAGATAGCCTAGTACCTACCTATGAACTAGCTCATCTCATAGCTTCAACTGCGCTTAGCTAGAACTTTGCTGAAGTGGTTTTTCTCTCAGTTGATATCCCATTTCTTAGGCCCAGCATGGTAATATCCACCCAACAATGAGGTAGACAATACTGTAAAAAGAGAATATAGAGAATTTAGTTTTTTTTAGCAAAAGAATTTGAATTTTCTTGAGGAAACACATGGCCCTGAAGAAAACTGAGCTCTCACAACAACTCTTCATATTTCTTGTAAGCCTGAGAGGGGGGAAGAACCAAAGCTGACTTTGTTGAAGTTCTAAAATAGTTTTGGCCAGCTCAGCAAAATCAATAACTGAAAATCAGAAGATAGTACCTGAATAAGGGTGGTACACAAGACTCCTTCATGCAGGATATGGAAAGAGATGGCAGGAAAAGCCTTACCTGGAGCAATGCTTATGACAACAGCTGACGGCTCAGAGGTAGTAGAAAGAGACTCTCACAACACAGTAGCACAACATAAACATTTTTTTCTTGAAGGCATGGCCAATTTAGCATGTTTGTCCTTAATGGCTGAATGCTTAATAGTCATGGCTAGCAAAATAAAAAAAAATGGCTTCTTAGACTGAACAGACCTAGAAAGACAAAGCTCTGCTGGAAAACTAGGAAAAGCTCAAGAGGCATGTGACCCTTTCTGCCTAGGCAGAGAAGCCAAAGAACCAAGGGTCAAGAAATGAAGGCCTTGCTGAAATGTCTACTTAACCTGAAACTCAAATAAAATGAAATGAACCCGCTTACTATGCTCCTTAAGACAGCCTTAATAAAATATGTGCAAATATTGCAAGATTCATATTTGTGCTCTGGGCCTAATTAACATAAACAGTTAACAAGGCTGAGAGCATTGGTAATCTGCTTGCCGCTGTCATACTAATTAAAAGTATGAGTCATGTTAGTGACAGAGGCCGAATGCCCACCCCAAGAAGAAGCATGGGGAAATTGGCATAATGGTTTAGGTGTTTACCTTACAGACACATGGTACAGGGTTTGATTCTCTTATTTGGGTGTTGCGGGTTGGCATAATGGAGTGTTTACCTTATAGACAGAAGATGCAAGGTTTGATTCTCAAATAAGATAATTGGATGTGCTTAAAATGGCCCTTAAGGGCAGTTAGCCTAGTACTAACCTAACCGATGAATAGGAAATAAAGAATAGAATCCACCACAGGACCCAGAAAAGGGAAAGGAAGCCACAGAAAGAAACTGAATAGTGGGAACAACTCAAAAGGAGAAGGTGCCTCAATAAATCAATCCATTTTATTATATTGTTGCAAAGGCAACAAGTGATAAAGAAGATCACCAATTTATACTCGTCCTTTGAAGACAAAATATCCAAAAATGCAGCTTGGTGCCATTAGAATCCAACCAAAGGAGATTAGTAGTGGGAAGAAACTAGAAAATGGAAGACAGAAATGCAGGGTGTTGTGAGAAAGGTGAGGTGCAAACATAGGCTAAGGAAGTTATATCCAGCAAGTTGAGCATGTGTTGCATGCTATGTTTTTGAAGGTTAAATTAATGATGACTGAATTCACCTTGGGCAAATCTCGAGTTATCAAGACAAAAAGAGTATATATTCTCTTAATGCAGGGGGTTTGATGGTGACAAATATAACATTATGTGGCCCCTCAATTCATACAAGTGCATAACTAGAGCTAGACAACAGCAACTCAAGCCTGGTTAACGATTTAGAGTGTCAGGTCTTTTAAGGCCAAATTCCAAATTTGGAGACTGCATGACCAAAAATCTGGACTTAGGTATACCAAGTCTGAGACTGACATGTATTGAAATATTCCCCTTTCTCTGAGGTAAGTCAGTCTCAGAATTGGTATGTATAAGTTCAAGGGATGTCATTGCCCCCCCCATAAGAGAGGGGTGCAGGGGAACTTACCACCCAGCAAAAGAAAAATTTAAATGACAAAAGAATTAAATTTAAAATTAGCTCTTCTTCTGAAATTTTGGTCTTTTTTTATGTGTTTCAGGACTCAGCATTGTGGGTCCAGACATTTCAACAGGGAGCCCTCAGGATTATTTGACCAAAATAAGTATTAATGCCATTTAGAATACCTGGAGATAAAGGAAAGTGTGAGAGTTTCAGGGCACACAGCAGGGAGCACTGAGTATGCTGACAAAGCTTGTAGGGTACAGGCCTAAAATAGGACCATGGGATAAAATTTGGGATTCAGCTAAACTGCTTTTATAGAAAGAGGTGACATGGTAACAGGAATGAATCAATGCAAGCAAAATTTTGGGGATGAGGGTGTTTTGACTATGAACCATAACATTTATTCAACATAGATAGCTGTCCATGTGCAACAGTTGTATGAAACTGAATAGCTGGCAATGACTTCAGCTTGAGTATATTTTTCACAGGTATATGGCAGAGGATAGATATGCTCAACTTCATCCCCCTGTATCACCCAGATGAGGTATGGACTTTTTCTAAATGGCCAAATAGACATCATATAGTAAGATCATTACACAAAGCTCTCTTCTTTCATCAATCCTCTCCATTTCAAGGGCCAAAAGTTAAATGGAAAAACAAAAAAAAAACAAGGAGACAGTAGTCTGCAAATGTTTGTGAGGTTCTCTCAGTAAGGCGACTAGACATCTACAACCCTCCTGCCATCGTATTTGTTAAACTAGCTCATCAATGACTATTATACCCAGTAAAAATGCATCAGCAGGGTATGCAGCAAGCTGACCACTGTTGGAGGTATCAGGTGCTGGGAAATTGATATGTAAACTGGACGTGAGCACAGCCTAGCATCTTCAAGTATTTGTATACTGCTCTACTATCTTCATCTGAGCAATCTGAGGCATCTGCTTGCACATGGTGCATCTTCCCTCAGTGGAGGTAACCTCTGGCGGTTATAGACGCAAAAGCTAAAGTAGATTTATTCTCCCTTCGAAGCTGCCCATGCTCCAACTGAGAAGTCCCTTGAATTGTGCTTAGCTGCTCTGAGAGCAGCTCAGCTGGGCTTTCTACAGCATTTGCCATGTTAATTGAAATCTCATAATCCCAAATAGTCTCATACCCCTTGAAAGCCCCAAATAGTATAGACCCAACATTGTCCCCAATTAAACCACATCCTTTCTTATTAAAATAAGCAAATGTATACCTAATGTTATGGATGGCCAGTTCTCCTCTGTTTCTCCTGCCAGCCTGATTGACATGGGCATCCTGAGGCAGTGTAGAAATTGCCTCATGTACACTGACAACCCACTACTCCTAAACCACTCAAGCTCAATTTGTGAGAGATGCATATACACAAAGAATTTAGAATCGTTGCTCTCTTGTACACAGAGCAGTGACACTGAACAGGTTGTCAGCCCACATACTACACCTCTTGCACAAATCACGGTCTCAACACATAAACCATCATATGCGGAGGTACTCACCAGAAATTTATGTAAACACCAGAGACCTCCGAAACACAAACATGCTACACCTAATACAGTACCTACAGCACTCAATACACATAAAACCACAAGCAGAAGTGTCTCACCAAACAAGCCCCTAAGGCAAAGCACATTTAAACCATATTTTTTGGTCATAGGTGACTCTATAGTGAGACACATAGCTGTCCCACTCACCAGGCTGGCAAGGAGAAGGCTATGGTCAACTGTCTGCTGGATGCCAAGATCCACCAGATCACACATGCACTCAAGTCTCTCCACAATAAGCACTCTCTGTCATAGTTCATGTTGGTGCGAATGTCTTGAGACGTACCTCACTGGACTATATGAAGAGAGACATGGCTGAGCTCTCTGAATATGTGTCTCAGGCAGGTATGTTCCTAGCCTTGACCAGCATACTACTTTCACCTAAGATGATAACACAATATAAACAAAAAATGATTGATTTCAACAAATGGCTTAGTTTCTGGTGTCATTCTAAGGGGATCCAGTATCTGTCAGCCTGAGATGACATGGTAGATACGCCATGCTGGTTTGCCAGATATGGTCTTCGTCTGTTACCTCTGGGATTTCGGTTACTGGTTAACGCTCTTGACTTCCTCATAGTGCCTTTTTTAGGCAATGTCACAACAACAAAATTCCTGATGTAAAAATATCTTCAAAAAGCAACCTCAAGGTTATGCTGCTAAATGCTAGGAGTCTAAACCTAAAACTGCACTCACTGGAAGCAGCCCTTACCTTAGAAGATGCTGGCACCTGTGCAGTCACAGAGACTCAGTTTAAAAGCACCTCGGCCATACTGGCTTACAATGTCTTCCACACCTTCAGACCACAAACTGAAAGTGTGAGAACTAAAGTAGGTGGAATATCAATATTCATCAAAGATGAATACACCTACAGATTGGTTAAACAGAACGATTCCCTTGAACTAATCCAGGTCCAACTGACTGTAGGTAAGACCTCTCTCCAAGTTACTACCAGTTATAGGACCCCCTCCATGAACCAGGATACCCACACTGCATACTGGGATTTACTTGAATCTCTCAAGATACAACCAAACACCCTGGTTTTAGGTGACTTTAACTACCCATCAATAGATTGGGTAAATTATACATGTACTAACACACTTCCCAAAAGTTCTTGGACCTCATCAACTCCAGTGCCCTGGACCAATTGGTTGAAACCCCCACAAGGGCACAAGGGGCCCAAACATTCTAGATCTGGTGCTCACTAACATGGGTGATCGTTGCACCACTCCATGTGTGCGGCCCTCTCTAGTGAAGGGTCTCATTAGAAGTAACAATAACATCTGACCCCCCATTAGCAGCAACTGGACTAAAAAACTTCTCCAAAGCCAATTACAACCTAATATATGACAGCATTAATAGCTTCATAGCCCCTCCACTCACTGATGGCTTTGACACCTACACTGGGATTTACACCAATGCCTTGTATAAACATCTGTACAAATGTATTGACTCAGCCATAGCTGATAAGATCAAAAGAAGATCCTCAAGAAAGAACAAGCTTGTCTGGTGGACATCCACCATTAACAGATTATACAATAGAGAAGGAAATTGGTGTCCAAGAACAGGAAGGAACAGTCTCTGAATTGGAAGCATTCTCTTCTCAGCTTAAACAAGCAAATAAGACACCTCGTAAGGCATTCTGAAGCTAAATCCAAATTAGCCTCCTTTGCTAAGGATAACCATAAGACCTTCTTTAACTACATCAGACACTTTAAAGGAAAAAAACAGATCCGCGCAGAACTGGTTGTTAATGGCACCACATATACTGAGCCCACAGAAATAGCCAACCTGCTAGCTGACGGGGTCAATGAAAACTTCTCCCCCCTGTCCCCATCACACATCCCCAAAGCATCCCTACCACCTTACCTCCATATCTCCAAGGAGCAGGTTGTAAATGCTCTCTCCAAAGCCAAAAACACAGCCTCCATGGGACCTGATAATATCCCAGGCTGCATTCTAAATGGATTAAAACAGGAACTAGCTGTACCGCTGGGTACTCTTTTTCATCACAGTCTAAGCACTGCCTTTGTACCTGCTGACTGGAAAA
Source organism: Protopterus annectens (assembly GCF_019279795.1). Taxonomy (NCBI): domain Eukaryota; kingdom Metazoa; phylum Chordata; order Ceratodontiformes; family Protopteridae; genus Protopterus; species Protopterus annectens. The sequence continues at coordinate 1,080,585,591 of NC_056727.1, read as the reverse complement.
CTCCAACCGTCTTCACGTTACGTAAAGGAGGCATCTCCACTGACCCTGGGAACTACAGACCCATAAGCCTGACCAGCCCAATCTGCAAGGCTATGAAAAGAATAATCACGGCCGTTATCAACAAAGATATAGGAGACCTCCAAGCACTCAACCTGAACCAGTTTGGCTTCTTTAAAGGAGATCCTGCCTCTTGAACCTGGTAGACTTTTTTGCAACAGTCACCAAAGCCCTGGATGAAGGCAAATCCATGCATATGGCCTATCTGGACCTTGCCAAGGCCTTTGACACTATTCCTCACTCAGGTATCATTGATAAACTCACCCCAGCTAGAGATGAAAGTTTAATATTGGTAGCCCAACATAGTGGGCTACGTACACATTGGTTTACAAAGTCCATTAAACATGTGGGAGAGACAGACAAATGTAGGTTTTGTAAAACAGAAATGAAAACAGCCACACACCTCATTGCTGGTTGTGACATACTAATGGCAGAAGGACTGCATAGTGAAAGGCATAATAATGTGGTAAGACTGTTGCACTGAGAATTGTGCAAATATTTTGGTACTGAAGTGGATGAAAAACACTGGAAACAGGCACAAAGCATTGTAGAAAATGAAGAAGCCTACATCACATGGGATCACCCATCACCAACAGTTCAAAAGATAGATGCTAGAAAACTGGATATAGCAGTCCATGAAAAGAAGACAAAAGTAGCACTGATCACTAAAATTGCCACACCCAGTGACTACAGTGTCTTGCATGCAGAGAGACATAAAGTCATCAAATAACAAGATTTGCAGGCGGAAATGAGAGCCATGTGGAAGAAAGTTACCCAGACAGTTCTAATTGTAGTAGGAGCAACAGGTCTTATAAAAAAGAATCTACAATCATATTTAGATATGTTACCAATACATGTAACTCCATATGAATTGCAAGAGTCATTACTGGGCACATTGCGGGTGCTGCAAAGTGCATTTCTGACTGACATCAATGATTGAAATAATACTAATTTCATGAACTTTAATTGCACTTTGACATAGGAATGGGGTCCATTCCTGGCATGGTATTAGAAACCCAAAAGATTTAGAGAAATTAAAAAACTAGACCTCATCCTGTATATTGCCAGGTGGGTTGCAAACTGGCTCACCGATAGAATGCACACAGTCAAAATAGGCAATTCTACCTCCACCAGCAGACCCATAACCAGTGGTGTCTCACAGGGATCTGTGCTGGGGCCCCTATTGTTTGGAATCTACTTCTCAGATATACAGGCTAAAACAAAAGACCTATGGCTGACAAAGTTTGCTTATGACTGCAAGCTGGGTGTAGTCATCGAGTCCCCAAACGATGTCAACATCCTATAAGAGGGACTTAGACAAATGATTGGTGCCGTCATAGATTAAAACTCAGTGCGAAAAATGCATTATAATCCCCTTAGGCAAGAGCAATGCCCCTGCAGATTACCAGATTAATAACAACACCCTAAGCATGTAATCAGTGGTGAGAGATTTGGGCGCACAGGTTGATGCAATCTGTCTTTTGACCACCACATCTCCACAATGGTAAGACAGGCTTTCTATATCACCCATTTCATAAATAAGGGCACTGGATCCAGAACAAAAGAGATTACAACCCACTGTACTACTCACTCATCAGGCCAATATTAGAGTATATTGCTACCTTTAATATGTACCTTACCAGCTACCTGCAGCAACTGGAAAGACCTCAAAGATTTCTTACAAAGAAAATTCAGGGTCTTCAGCATATGTCATATGTTGACAGACTGAAATCACTGTCACTATACTCTGTGTCTTACAGACTACTCTGAGGTGACTTCTGCCTTGCATATAAAGCAATCTCAGATCCTGTTCTAATGGAAATGCTATACATTTGTAAATCAAATGATATAAGATGCACTCGCTCTAGGGAGCTCAATCTAGTATGTGACATCAACAGGACTTGTTGGAGAGACAGATATCTCTCACAGAGGTCAGATCTCCTCTGGAACAAACTTCCATTTCAGGTGAAGCAGAGCCCCTTGCTGACTCTATTTAAGCATAATTTGGATGATTGAATGGAAAACCGCAAAATCACCCCGGGAGTTTCATCTGTGTCCCTCTTGGACAGGGGCAGTAGTTGTTGACTTAGTTCTTATTAATACCTTGATATTCTTGGGAACAGGGGGTGTACTTGCCTAAGCTTGTAAGGGCCATAGGGTCATTAGCCTAGTAACCTTCTATGATCCAAAAACTAAGACCTACACTGAAGTAGGCAATAAGACTACCCCCCCCCCCCCAAATAAGACTACCCACCCAGCCTTGGAATACAGGGAGTTTTGGTCATCTGACAGTATTCTAAAGCAGCTTACCATTACTCAAGAGACTCATGTCAAGACTAAGCAAGTGACTGTCCTTAATCTTGCAAAACGTTTAGTTACTGGGAATCCCTATCCCTAGATATCACCTCACATTTGTACAGATTTTAATATATGCTAACTAAAGCAGTCAACCAACTTGATCAGGGACTCTTGGAATGTTTTGGTCTGTCTAGGATTATCTTGCTTAGAGAGGGTATGCTTCTCGGATTTGTTTAGGGAATGTATTAGTTTACTAGTTCTGCTAATTGTTTTATGTGTTCACAAGACTCAATTATCTGATACACTAGAAATGAGGAAATCTGTTGTTACAGTATCACAACATATTTCAAACAGATGATACATTTGCTCTGGAACAGATTCCACAATCACGTAAAACAAAGCTCATCATAGTCCAGATTCAACCACAGCTTGGATCTATGAATGGTAAACAGGAAATTTATCCCAGACCTCCCACTTTTACCACTAAGTGACAGGGGCAGCTCCAAAATGTTTTTAACTCATGCTTGGAGCCTTTCAAAATACTTAAGGTATGACCCCAGTTATCACTAGAGATAATATAAATATAGTATGATAGTATAACACTAACCTAAATACTTAATGTGGTAGGTAATTCCAAGCACCAAACGGGAAATATGGTTAGGCTTAAAATAGCTCACTAGGGCAGTTAGTCTGGTACTAACCTATGAACCTACAATGATACTTTTGTGTGCTCTCTGTCTATTCCTTGTAAATACTGTGACTACTGGAAATGCTTAGTAAACTGTTGTTCAAAAAAAAAAGAGAAGACACTACAGACGAATATGTAAAAATGAAAGAAGGAAAGCTAGAAGGAATACTATATGGCAAAATAATTTATAAAACAAACTGTTTTGTCTGAATAAGGTACAAGACAGCCTAGTATATACCTATGAACCTATAGTGGCAAATTGCCACAAAGGCCATTTTAAGCCTAACTGTGCAACGCAAAAGTGTCCCATGAATTTTTGTATCTAAGACATGTATATACAGGGTGTATGTTAGTTGGAACATAATATGTTGACCGCCTCTGTCCATCAGAGACATGGCCAAAAGACCAGGGTGAATATCTGATTTTCTCTAAAAACATAGACTGCCACAACCAGGAAAAGAGCAGAACGCCAACCAAGGACAAGAGTTTTTTTTAAATTGTTCCCTTAGAAGGCAAGAAGCCGAGGTACCAGAAGGATTGCATTAATAAAAACGCTTGTCCTTGGTTGGCGTTCGGATCTTTTCCTGGTTGTGGCGTTCTGTTTGTAGAGAAGATATTTTTGGATGTGTTTTGACTGAATATCTGATGTCCCATCCACTGGTCTGGGTAATGCCTGAACAGGGTTAGGCAGGAACTCGGTTTCAGATCAATGGGGATCCTATTCCAGAGAATCATTATTCTCTGAGATACAAATCTCTCTCCAAAATGTCCTATTTAAGTCACAAGCAAAATTCTGGTCCTGAGCTCTAGCAGTTCTGATACTGTTCATTTTGCAGAAATGCAAAAGATTTATCAGCATGGGAACCAAGGATGCCTTGTATGCCAGTCATAGGTCAGTTTTTGGTAGTCTGTAGGAAACAGAGTAGGGAGAGAGGGTTTTAAGGCTCATAGGTTCATAGATATGTACTAGGCTAGCTGCCCTTGTGTGTCATTTTAAGCCTAGCTAAATTTCTCAAAGGTGAGAATCAAACCCTGCACCTTGTGCCTGTGAGGTAAACATCTTAAACATTATACAACCCTTCCACCTTGGTATGCATAGGACACTGTGGTTGTACCCTGCATTTTTTTAAGGAACCTTTGAAAATGTTCTAGATGCTGCAGGTGTGTGGTCAGATATATACCGAAGGGGGTATCATATTTAATGATGGTTCTGATGAGGGTCGAATACAGTGGCATGATGACCTCCCTGGACCTAGATGCCATTCCCTTACATATAAGATGAGCAGCATGGAATGATTTCCTCACTACCTTGGACACATGCTGGTCGAAGGTTAGGGTATTGACTACATGAGTACTTAAATCCCTGACTAACAGGCCAATTCTTAGGACTGTTTTGTCAATGATGCAGTTTCCTAGGTTGGCTGACTTCACAAAAGGTGCTATTATACATTTCTTGGTATTGGGTTTTAAGCTGTGGCTTTGGCAGCAATAATTTGTCTGCGTTAGACTCTCTTTTTAAGAGGTTAATGTCTTGGGGAGATTCTATGACTGCTCCTAACTTGGCAATCATCAGCAAACCTAGTCAGTCAGATGGCCTTGACGTTCCCATTGACTTCTGGGAAGTATATGCCAAAGAGGAGAGGGCCTAGTATGGTACCCTGAGGAACTCTGCTGATGACAGGTCTCTTTGTGGAGTGGGGTACACCAATCCTAACTACCTGGGTCCTATCTGTGACACAACTGGCTATCCAGCATGTCATACAGGGGTTTATGCCCAATTCTGTAAGTTTGTTTACAATGCCTGAGTTGGGTGTTGTGTCAAATACCTTAGCCAGGTTGAGGTAGGCAGTATACACTATTCTACCCTCATCCATTGCCTTGGTGACCTTCTCAAACAAGTTCACCAGGTTTAGTAGGCATGACTTTCCCTTGACTAAATCAAACTGGGTTGAGTTCAGTGCATGAAGGTTTCCTATATCTCTGTTGATCATTTCCATGGTAATTTGTTACATGGCTTTACATATGAGACTAGTCAGACTAATGGATCTATAGTTTCCAGGGTCTGTGTATAGTCCACCCTTATGAAGAGGGATGACAGTTGCAGTCCTCTATCCTCATAGCACAAGGCTTTTTCTGAGACTATAGTTAAATAGTGACTCCAGTGGCCCTGACAGATCATATTTTAGGCTATTCATAAGGTATCCCAGGACATTGTTAGGTCCCATTGAGGCTGTGTTCTTAGCCTTAACAAGCACAGCCAGGACCTGTTCCTTATTTATAGGTTCATAGATGGTTACTAGGCTATTGACCCAAAGGTCTTTATAAGCCTAGCCATATGTACCCAATATAATACTAGAGAAACACAATATAAAGGATCTTGCCTAAACTCAAGATCTTAGTTAGCAATGACTGCCCATATCCAGGTGGGTCATAGGTCAAATCCCAGCAGGAATTTACGGTTCCTATCCAGTCATCCAGGCTACGCTTAAACAGGCTCAAACAGGGGATCTGTTTGATGTGAATTGGTGGCCTATTCCAAAGGAGTGGCAACCTCTAAGAGACTTATCTCTCCCTCTCCAGCAGGTCATATTTATGTTACAGGACACGTTAAGGTTCCTGGAGTGGGTGACCCTTGTCCCATTTGACTTGAGGATGTGCAACATTTCCATTAGGTTTAGATCTAAAATTGCTCTGTAGGCCTGGCGCAAGTCTCCTTTAAGTAGTCTGTATGCTACTAACTTCAGTCAGTTAGTGTATGACATGTGCTGGAGTTCCTGAATTTTCTTAGTTAAAAATCTCTGAGGTCTCTCAAGTTGCTGCAGGTCTCCGGTAAGGTACATACCAAAGGGAGCAGTGTACTCAATTATTGGCCTGATGAGGGTGGAGAAAAAAGGAGTTATGACCTCTTTCACTCTTGAGGCAATGCCTTTGATAATGAGATCTGTGACATAGAATGCCTTCCTTACCACAGTAAACAAATGGTGGTCAAAGTTTAGGCTACAGTCAACTTGCATTCCCAAGTCTTTCACTACTGAGTTGTTAATTGAGGTATTATTATTTATATGATAGTCTGCAGGGATATTGTTTTCACCAAAGGGGATGATAATGCATTTTTTAGCAGTGCATTTGAGTCCACAGCTTTGGCATTGATCACTGATTTGAGTAAGTCCCTCTTGAATTATATTGACATCATTTGGGAATTCAGTGACTGCCCCTAATTTGGACTCATCAGCAGATTTAGTGAGTCACAGCCCCTCTGTTTTGGCTTGAACTTCTGAGAAGTATATTCCAAACAATAGGGGGGCCAACACTGATCCCTGTGGAAACCCACCAGTGACAGGTCTGCTGGATGAAGTGACTGAGTGTAATCTGTCGGTGAGCCAGTTATCAACCCACCTGATGACATAAGGGCTGATATTCAACTGGGAGAGTTTATCAATGATGCCCAAATGTGGGATTGTGTCGAAGGCCTTGGCTAAGTCAAGGTAGGCTGTTTGCACAGATTTTCCTTCATTTATGGCTCTGGTGACATTTTCAAAGAAGTCCACCAGGTTAAACAGGCATGACCTGCCTTTGACAAAACCAAACTGTGTTGGTTCAAGGGTTTGAAGATTACCTATATCCTGATTTATAAGGTCCATGATGATTTGTTCCATGGCCTTACAGATAAGGCTGGTTAAATGTATGGGTCTGTAATTCCCAGGGTCTGTTGCTGTACCCCCTTTATGAAGGGGGATGACAGTTGCTGTTTTCCATTCAGCAGGGGAAAAAACGGTGCTCACCTGTGGTTGAAGAGAGTACATAATGGAGTTGCTAACTCATGTTTTAGACCATGTAAAATGCAACCTGGGATGCCATCAGTCTCACAGAGGCTGAGCTTCTGGCCTTGGAGAGAGCATTAAAGGAGAAATGCACCCACATACTCAAAAACATGATTATTTCATCATGGTTTGGTGTTTTCTACATTTTAAATACCACTCTGGGACTATTTACAGGTTTTTAAATATTTTTATATGTAATTTCTGAGTCTAACCACATGGGTTCTGGCAACTTGAGGTAATTCTGATTGTTTAGTCTGCCTCTAGGTATCCCACAAGGCAGTGCTTGTCTGTAAAAAAATTACATCATACAGGCCTCTTTCTTCCTAAAGCTTCTGTCACTACATTGATTTTACATGCATACACTGCTTTCAGTCAGTTTTAAGTAACATTTCATGCCATTCAATGACTACTTAAAACACAAACAGTGCAAATGCCACAGAACAGACTTTCAAAGTGCTTTTTACTGCTGCTTCTTTTTAGAATGGCTAAACTACAGTCTTGTGAAGCTTGAATTGTACTACTTTGACTCATCTCCCATCCCCCTTTACACCTAACTTCCCTAGCTGTCAAAGGGCTAAGGGTAATTTGAGCTGTTACCTGCTGTGATTGACAGCTCACAACAGGAGACTTAACTCATGTACTGTTTCCTTGTTCTAACCTTTACTTTCTGTATGGGTAGTGGAAGGACCAGTGAGCTGTGACATCACAGCATGGGTGAGTTTTTAGGACGGCTGTGGTGATGTCAGTTTGGGGAGGTAACTGGCCAGAAAACTACCTGTATTCAGTGGCCTTGATGGGATCAATGAATCGGAAACTGCAGAAAGCATTTCCAGGGTGGGATAAAAGTTTTTTTTGAAAGTGAAACCACCACAGTACAGTAAGGTATTGTTCTAGTGGAGACAAACAGTCGATTTAAAATATTTTAAATGCTGCATTGTTGTTTCATAGCTGGGACAGTAAATAGGGAGAAAAAGGACAAAGAAGTTGATCATTTAATAATATAATCCCGTTGCTGTCCTTTAATTCATAGATTCAAAAATGACTTGTTCTTTGGAGATAAAAGGTTTGGGTATCTTGGTTCACTGAAGGGAGCCTATAACTAACGATGACTTCAAGAGGGGTCTTACCCACAGTTAGTTGAAATTGGAGTAACTCCATGGAGTTTTCCTATCTAATCAGTCCAGAGGGGCATTTATCTTTGATGAAGATAAATACTCCTTCTCCTTTGGTTCTCACACATTCATTTTGCAGTCTAAAAGTGTGGAAGGCATTATAGCCTTGCAAGGTTAGTGTACTCTCTACATTCCTGAACTAAGTTTCAGTAACTGCACAGACGTCAACATCCTCCAGGGAGTGCAGTGCTTCCAGAGAGTGCAGTTTCTGATTTAAACTCTGAGCGTTCAGCAGCATAACCCTTAATTTATTTGTGAGTGATATTTTCACATCAGAGCTTTTTTCTTGAGACCTTGCCTAAAAAAGGAACTATGGGGGAGGCAATTGCCTTAGCCAGTAACCAAAGGCCTAGAGGTGACAGGTGAAGACCATCACTGGCAAAGCTGCATGGTCTATCAACCATGTCATTCCAGGCTGACAGGGACTCGATCCTCCTAGACTGACAACAGAAACTATGACAATTGTTGAAGTCAATCATTTTTTGTTTATATTGTGATATCATCCTAAGTGAGGGTAGAATGCTGCTCAAGGCTAGGCACATACCTGGAAAGGACACATATTCAGAGAGCTCAATCATGTCTTTCTTCATACAGTCCAGTGAGGTATGTGTCAAGCCATACACACCAACAAGAACTATGATGGAGTCATAATGGTACTTGTTGAAAGACTTGAGTGCATGTGTGATCTGACAGATCATGGCACCCAATAGACAGATAACCGTAAACTTCTTGTCCAGCCTGGTGAGTGGGACATCTGTGTGTCTCACAATGGAGTTACGTATGACTAAAAAAATTGGTTTAGGTGTTCTTTGCCTTAGGGGCTTATTTGGTGAGATACCGGTGCTTGTGTTTTTATGTGTATTGAGTGTTATAGGTGTATTAGGTGTAGCATGTTTGTGTTTCAAAGGTCTCTGGTGTTTAGGAAGGTTTCTGATGAGTAATCCGCATATGATGGTTCATGTGTTGAGTGCATGGTTTGTGTGACAGGTGTAGTATGTGGCCTGACAACCTGTTCAGTATTACTGTTCTGTGTGTGAGAGAGCAAGGATTCCAGATTCTGAGTGTATATGCATCTCTTACAAATTGTACTTGGTTGATTTAGGAGTAGATGGTTGCCAGTGTAACTGAGTCATAATGCTAGGTTAAATCCAGTTTTCACAGTGGGAAGAGGAAATGAAGGGGTATGGTATAACTGGGTGCTCTAAATGGGGTCTATACTAATGGGGGGCTCTATAAAGAGTCTATACTAACAGTGGGAGACTGTGGAGAGGATATCCTGTACAGGATTTTAAACTGGAGAGGTTTGCTTATATGCAAACACAGGGAACCACTTTTGTGCATCATGCAAATGTGAGGCTTTTATACTAGCAGGATGAAATACTTTTCTAAAGTTAAACCCTCAGGTCAGATAAAAACACAAAAAGTTAATTGACCAGTAGTTCCCATCTTGGATGGCTTGAATTTTGCTCCCTGCTCCCAACATAGAGTGCAAAAGCACCCTCCCAATGTAAAACCAGCTGGCTTTGAACTGAGGTTCAGTAACAAATGCTTTAAAACAGAAGTAATAATTCCTGCAAAATCAGGAATTCTTGGAAATAAGTTCCCTAACCCTGAGAAATGTTCACAACATGCAAAATCTTTGCAAAAAACAGATGGAGTGTCTTTAACAAGTGCAGGAAGAAAAACATCGATAAATTCAAGAAAATAAATAAATATATAATTGGTCGAGGTTATGTTTGAAGGTATGTTTTGCTGTGGCTGGGGGGGGGGGGTGAGTGGGGAGTATAACTGGAACGAAATTAGTCAGCCAGCAGATTCACAGTATCACGTGGGTGAATAAATGTGGTGCCATTAACTGTTATGTACTGCCTGTGAGGGTTTTGACATAACAGAAGGCCCACTGGTTGTCTTTTACCTGATAAGCCATTCTGACCTCAAAATTGGCTTTTTTTATCTTGATAAAACCCTCTTAGCTGTCTGTTTAGTTTGATGAGTAAGTTCTTAGCTTTTTGGGAGTTGCACTCCCTGATTCTAGCCAAGACTTTTTCCTTTTGTTGTATAACCTGTTTAAATTAGGATTCCACTGGGGTGGTTTGCTTTTAGAGTTAGTTTTGACTTACTTCTGGTAGGGCAGCAGCCTCTATCAAGCCACTGATATGGTTGTACAGTTTCTGTGAACAATTCAAACCTTTCCCCTTCCCATAATCCATTTTACGTCTGGTTTATATGAGTTATGCTAGACATAAGGAAGTAGTACTGTATTCTCATGCAACTGACACATATAGTAGGATTAGGTTCAGTCACTGTCATCTTATATACCTTCTGTAACAAGGCTGCTTCTTTTATTTCTTGAATGGCCCTCATTTGTGTGTGTTTCAAGGCTTGTTTTACAGCATGCTAAGGAGTTATACAACTGCAGCCAAAACGTAGCTAAATTAGAGGCCTTTGTTCAAAGTATGTTTTGTAGTCCAAGAAGAGCTGACAGTCCCTTCTCCCCACACATTGGTAAATGCATTGATACTTTACAAAAATTACAAGAACATTTTTCTGACTTTTCTCTAAATGTCACAAACATATATGATACTACACTTAAGCCATATCAAAATGCAGAGCAGTATAAACAACAAACATTTAAAGTTTAAAGCTCAGCATTTTAATACTGTGATGCTGCTTATCTAAATTTGTCAAAAGAGGTTACAGCTATCTTTGAACCATTTACTGATCTAATTGCTATAAAGGATGTGGCTACATTGGAAGTAGCTGTAAATCAGTGTAAGTTTTCTTCATCTCTGCAATAAAGACAATGAATAACAGTTTCATACCTCTCTATCTTGTTTACAGTAGCCTGATGTCCTGACATCAGCAGGACTAATTACCCACACAAGTTGTCAGCAATACCTGACTACAAATTTCTCTGTGTCTGAGGTATGTCTTGCAGCTGTAGACAAATTCATCTGCAAATTATGTGAGAAGTTAAGCTTAAAAAGTGGGTGGCATTTCACTTCCTTTGATTACCAGGCAAGGAAAGAAAAGTTTTATAAAGCACAAGCAGGTTTCTTGTACCTACACAATACTGGAACCATACTGTAGGCAGAAAGCAACCTAAGAGTTGAGTTAAACCGTACGAGAAGGTGGAGTGTTCCTTTAAACGTATTTAGCTTTGTCTGGATGGCACTGGATTCAGAATAATGAATTCGGAGCAACAAATCATCAGAATGGACAAACACATTAAAAAAAAAAATATATATATATATATATATATATATATATATACACACACACACACACACACACACACACACACACACACACACACACACAAGGAAAGACAATAAATAATTTGAGATATCAACAGCTGTGTAGAATGGGTGAACTTTCAAAGCTCAATTTTCATTAAGGGTAAGTAAGTTAAAAATCACCAAGTTTAAAAGTCACAACATGGAATTGGAAGGTTGGCAGGAAAACTCACCAGCAAGGTGTCAGACAATACTTGTTTTTGCAGGCCTTGAGTCTTACCAGAGAAGACAAGGTCACAGATATACTCCGTTTTGAGCGATACTTAAATAGAAACCGTCAACAGAAAAACAAATGAAATGTAAAGTTTAGGTAATTTGTCTATTTACCACACAGAACAAAAAACAAAAACTTCAGGCTAAAGAGATTTCTCAAACAGAAAATAAAATTCTACAGGAACAGGCAATACAGAAAGCAGCTCCATCTGTTTAAACAACTACAGACCCAAAAAGAAATGAGATTACTTTCCCCTTTTTCATTTCATATCACTAGCAGAGTCAAACAGTGTCTATTTTTGCAGGCCTTGAATCTTTTCAGAGAAGACTACTAATGCCACTGGAATATGTGCAGGGTTATTAAGTTTTTTTATTCATTTTTCTCTGTTGTTTTATGTACTACAGTTTGTAACCTTTGCATTTTAAATAAAAAGAAAAAGTGTTTATATGCCATCTTGTAAGTACCATGGAATCTGTAACATTCACCTGAGAAAGCAAACCCGGGTAGATGGATCACAGTTTAGTACCTAATCTGAAGGGTGGCATCTTAGGAGAAATAATTCTCCATTTACATTGCACTAGAGTAATAAGTATTGGTACATGAAAAAACGGTTTAATGATGGAAATAAATAAAACAAAAATTAGAACCAGTGCATGCATACCTACAGCAAATTGTACCTGTTGAGTCAATAAAAATTGTGATGCATAGCATACTGATGATCAAATTCTGCATATACCTTTAAATGCTCTTTGAATTCATAGCAATGTGTAGAGCATGGGAATGTTCTCACAGCAATTGGCCAGTCATATGGACAAAATTGCCAAATCCCTCAATGAAAAAGAGAGTAGTAAAGAATGCTAAATTCAGAATGGAAAATGTCCATCTATATCACAGTTGCAGTATCTTAAACAGAAGGGATCTCCCACCCTTGGCAGCTCAATGTTTGGCCAGTATACAAAAGCCTAATGATCTTGTATGCACTGTACATCACATTTATGCTCCCCACACAAAACATAGGGCATAAAAGGGGTGCATGGCTACCACTACCCAGAACTTCTTTACTGTAAGTTCGAATGCACTATTGCTAGTTGGTCTGAATGCCTTGTTGCTGTACTGAATACTTAGCCACCAGATAATTGCTCCATTTTTTTTTTCTTGGTCTTGTATTTTATTTTACTACCTAGAGTTCATGTCATCCAAGAAGGGAAAAATGTCAGTGTGGGAAGAAGATTCCCCATAAGGAAAATCATAAACACTGTCTGTTTTGTTTGGGTGCTTCCCATGGCCATACCTGTTATAGTATCTGCAAGGCATTTGTACCTAAAACCCTAAGAAGCCATTTGTCTTCCCTGGTCATTTATCTTGAAAACCAGTGGCTTAAACAGCTGCCCAGGGTACTGTGGCAAAATCCTTTAACCCCAAGATACTCCTGCTAAGAAGAAGGTCAAGAAGACTTGGCTGTATTCTTTAGCTGTCCAGCCTCCACTCCGTTCAGTGGATAATAGCTCTGTAGGTCATTCAAATTTTCCATTGGATTCCTCGGCTGTGACCCTGTCAGAGGCCAGCATGGATTTGTCTTTTCACATGTCCTCTGAGGCTTTGCAGACATCTGCATCAGAAGGACAATAGAGGTACGACTGCTGAATCCTACACAAATGCACTTTATAAGCACTTACACGAGTGCATGGATCGTGCTATCCCTAACAGGACCAAGATGCTATCCTCCAAAAAAAGGAAGCCAATCTGGTGGTCCGTTGCCATAAACAAACTCTACAAAAGAAGAAAGAAACTGTTCAAAAAAAAGAGTAAAATTCCATGACTGGAGAAATTCCCTGGTCAGCTTCAGTAAGAAGCTGAGATCCCTCATAAAATCCAACAAAGCTAATTACAAAAACAAAACTGCCACTGATTCTAAAGACAACCACAAAGCATTATATAGCTATGTCAAGAATCTCAATAGCAACACTCAGATCTGCTCTGAGTTACAGCACAATGGCACTAAATATACAGAACCAGCTTATATTTCCAGCATCCTGGCAGATTGGTTCAGTGCTAACTTTATCCCCCCTCACCCCCTAAAGGGCCCATCTCTATACTGGAAGAATGCAAAGTTCCTGTAATCAAGGCTGCACAGGTAAAAAAAACACACTCTCCAAAGCCAAGAACACAGCATCCATGGGATCTGACAACATCCCAGGCTGCGTTTTACATGAACTACAGAATGAACTGGCACCCCACCTAAGCACCATGTTCAATCATAGCATCACCTCAGGCTTTGTGCCCACTGAATGGTGCACAGTGACGGTTATCCCACTCCACAAAAGGGAGCCACCACAGTCCCTGGGAACTACCGCCCCATTAGCCTAATGAGCCTGGTCTGCAAGATAATGGAACGTAACATCATGGAACTTATAAACAAAGACATTGGTAATCTCCAAACTCTGGACCCCACCCAGTTCGGGTTTGTAAAAGGCACATGTCTCCTAAACCTGAGAGACTACTTTGAAGCAGTCACCAAAGCCGTAGACGAGGGTAAGGTGGTTCACACAGCCTATCTAGATCTCGCCAAGGCTTTTGACACCATCCCCCACTCTGGAATTATAGATAAACTCACTAAACTAGGTATAAACCCCAATGTCACAAGATGGGTTGCCAACTGGCTCACTGACAGAACCCACACTGTGAAAGTAGCAGACTCCAAATCCGACTTCAGACCAATGACAAGTGGAGTACCACAGGGTTCAGTCCTGGGTCCTCTCCTGTTTGGTATCTACTTTTCTGAAGTACAGGCTAACACAGAAGGTCTTTGGCTAATGAAGTTCGCAGATGACTGCAAACTAGGAGCCATAATCAAAACTCCTAATGATGTGGACATCCTACAAAAGGGCTTCACTGAGACAAATGTCTGGTGTCAAAGCCATGGCCTCAGGCTCAATGCCAAAAAGTGCATTGTCATCTCCTTTGCTAAAAACTCTGTACCCATGAGCTACCACATAGGTGGTAGTCTACTTAATACTGAAAGTGTGATAAGAGACCTTGGGACACAGGTGGACAGTAGTCTCTCCTTTGATAATCACATCGCAACAGTAGTCAGGAAATCCTTCTACATGGCACACCTCATCACAAAAGGTTTCTCATCCAGGAAAAAAGAGGTCATTGTCCCCATCTACTTGTCACTCATTAGACCCATTATAGAGTACAACGCCCCTTTTGGTATGTACCTCACGAGACATCTACAACAACTGGAAAGGCCACAGAAATACCTCACAAAGAGGAGTACCACCCTTAAACAGATGAACTACGCAGACCGTCTCAAAAAACTCCAGCTTTACATATCGCCTACTCAGAGGCGATCTCTGCCTAACATACAAAGCTATGTCAAACCCAGAGCTGTTGGACATGCTCCACTTAAAGAAATCCCAATCCCTCCAAGCTACATGCTCTAGAAACCTAAACCTTGTCACCACAATAAACAGAACAACTGAAGGGATAGATTCCTGTCCCAGAGACTTCCCATACTCTGGAACAAACTACCTATCTATATCAAACAAAGCTTCTAATTAGCACTCTTCAAGAAAAATCTTGATGATTGGATGGGAAATAGGAAATTCACCCCGGGGATCACCTCTGTGGCTCTGCTTGACATGGGCACAGGAAAATAGTTTTCTTGGGTGGCGAAAGCCAGGGTTCCTTTTTGGCTAGGCTTATATAGGCCCTAGGGCCAATAGCCTAGTACCTACCTATGCACCTATGAACCTATAAGTCGAGGGGGAACCACAGTTGATTATCTCACAGGATCTAAGGGGGATTCCACAGATATTGGTCAGGGAGAAGGTTCTGGGTTCCCTTATCAAATCTCGCCCAGTTTCAGAACCTCTGGTATTTGTTAGGTCTGATCCAAGATTCTCTTTGAACAACTCACCCCCCCTTTAGAACAGATTTCTTTGTCCCTTTGGCTTTCCCTTTGTCTTCCAAATTGGAGTCTCATCACTTCAGGCTCTTGGGTTCTTTCTATCATCCATCAGGGTCACTTCATGGTATGGAAGTCTCTCCCTCCTTTTTCAGGGATTTCTCAACATCCTCTAGAGCAACTTCCTCATTTCCTAGAAGTTCTAGGGGTCCCTAGTGAATGAAGAACCATTCAACATGTCCCCCATTCTCAAGAGGTAAAGGGTTTTTATTCCAGGATGTACCTGGTTCCAAAAAAGAAGGGCACTTGGAGATCTATTCTGGATCTCTCCCAGCTCAACATCTTTCTTATGGTCCCTTATTTTTGAATGCATACTCTTCAAACCCTGTTTCCTCTTTTATTACCCCAGGCTTTTCTGGTGTGTTTGTATCTGAAAGATGCTTGCCTTCATATCCCTATTCACCCTCTTTTCAGGAAGTTTGTATGTTCCTCTGTCTCTTATTTTCATTTTCAGTTCTCTGCTTTGCCCTTTGGCCTCTCTACTGCCCCAAGGGTATTCTCAAAATGCCTAGCTCCTCAGATTGCCTTCTGCAGGCTCCAAGGCATTCAGATTTTTTCCTTATCTAGATGACCTATTGCTTCAGAAGCCTTCTCCCAAACGCTTGTTGCAGAATCTGCTGTTCACCATCTCTCTTCTCCAAAGTCTGGGGTTTACTATCAACTTCCAAAAGTCCATCCTGACTCCCTCTCAGGATCATGTGTATCTGGGATGCAAGATCCAGACAGTGCTAATGTTGGCCTCTCTTCTGCCTTCAAAGGTATTGTCGTGAACTGCCTTCTTTCAGTCTCATCTTCCCCTGACTGCCATGTAATGTTTCTGAACTTGCTGTTTACTTAGTGTTTGAAAAACTGAGTTTGGTTTGTAAGTGAAATAAACTTGTGTTTTGTGTATGCCCTGCCTCCAGTCCCCTCAGATCTTACATTGGTGTGGAGCAAGTAGCAAGCAATTCAGATACAATATGCTTGAAGTCCTGAGATATAAACGAAGTGTGAAAACCCTCTTATTGAGAGACTATTGATGAGTCCTGCTTTATGCAGGTGTTTTGTGCTGAAACAGTTTTCCATTTGGAAGAATACAACTTTGTTCCTGCTACTGGGGGTTGGTGTGGCAAGTGAGCTGTTCTGGGACTCAGCATTTAATCAAACTATTTTTGCCCTGAATGTGCAATTATGGTAAGCTGTTATGATGCATTCCATTCTGTTTGAAGTTTTAAGCCATTTATGGATTATAAGACACAACATAAAAGCTGATAATTTAGAGGACTGAAGATGAGTAGACAATAATGCTAGATGTTTTGTTTTTGAACCAGTGAGCTGTACAAGCTTGGATACAAATAAGTAATTTCAAAACTTGTGTTCCACTGATTGGTAGCATGACACCTAGTGAGTTAAACATTCTTCAGTGTACTAAGGAAGGGAGTATAGTTAAGAATGGGACAAGTCAGTATGCTAAAACTGTGCTCAATACTTAGTAGCGAGATGAAAGGTTATACTAACAATGTATCCATTAAACAAAACACAACAAATAGTGCATTTACTACTAAGCCTACACATAGAAAAAATGAATAAAAGCTGCATGACTGTTAGACTCAAGAAAGGAAGTCAATTTTGGAGAAGTAATAACACCGAAAACTGAAAATGGGGTAGTCATGAACCAGTGATCACAGTAACATACAAACTGTTTTTGGAAATGTACTATCTATCACTATTACTTCTGATACAGAATAGGACATCATAATGGGAATGTTTTTTTTTTCATTTCAATCCAGAAAAAAAACTAAGTGTAATTTGACATATAGCCTTCTCTACACTCTCCCTTCAAAAATGGAAAGCACTTAATTTATTTTTTAACAAGCTTATTTAAGACACATTTTTTGGTCCCTTATATCACCCTCATGGCACTGCTACCCAGAGCCACAAATTCACCTAGGTCTACCAACAACTCCATAAACTGTGGATTTACTTTGCTAACTGCTGAGGGCAATTGTTGACCTACAGGCATAATGGGGGCCTCAGTTGTCTACACTCTACTGGGTAGGTTTTCATTTATGCCCTACACAATATTTCTCCATTTTACAGTTGTATAGAGATACTCGAAGGATGGGCATACAATGGGACCTGTGGTATATCACCTCACATTCATGGAAGCACAGCCATGCTGACCACCCAACCCCTCCTGCACTCTGCACCCTTATGCAATGTCCTTATCATCTGCCAGATAGCATAGCTTGGAATGCCCACATAATCACCTACCTTGCCCAGGGATGTGCTCACACATCCCTCTCCTGCTGCTCCATTAGTCACCTAAGCCACTAACTGAGCCCAGGTCAATTGGGGGTGTAATCAGGGCTTTATCCCTCTATGCCACTGGAGCAGATACCTAAAGCCTAGTTCTGAAATGCCTAGCCTTTTTTCAGAGAAGGAAACTAAGTTTAAAGTAACACTGTTGGATCCACCAGAAATGCAATGGCAAATATTCTATGGCAACGAGGGAAAACAGAAACATGATTTAAACCCTCATAATCAAAATGGGCTGAGGATAGAGTCTAATACATTAAAAACACCTACAGTTGGCCTCAGTGCATTAAGTAAAAGAGAGAAACAATCTGGTGCAATGGCAGACACACCCATTAATAGTGAAAGAAATGTAGGGGAACACTGGCTAGATTCTTTGACATAAGCAGTAAGAACTTCTGAATGAACCAAACCTACTTTTGGTTACAATATTTGCACTGTTAGATATACTAGACAAAGCTTAGAAGTAGAGAAGCTATTCTCTGCAAAATTAAAGTATGTCCACACCAAAGTATTATAGCCCATTGAGAAAGAGGGGCATTGCAAAAGCAAAACCTGCAAAAAAGAAAGAACATGCACACTAAGTAGCAGCCTGTTGTAACATAGCACTCAGCAAGAGCTGGTTCTGTAGAAGTAAAAGATTTACATACTAAAATATTATAGCTTGCAAAGATACAGCAGCCTGTAAAAAGCAGAACCTGTAGAAATGAGTGACTTAGACACTAAAATCCTGTGGCCTGTTAGGACAGGGCAACATAAGAGCAAACCAGTTGAATGAAGAAATTTACAAACTAATCCAGTGCAGTTTGAAAAGTGTTAAAAACAGGGAATAAAATTATTATTACAACCAGAGTTACAGGACAGGCAGGAGAAGTATCACAACAGTTAGAAAATATTGCAAGGCATAGAATAGAAGTGATTAGTTGTACTGAAGAGAAAGACTTACTTGCTGTAAGCAAGTATTCTAAAGGAAGGAAGTACTTGAAGTAAAGAAAATGCACCCCCTAGGCAGAATTCTAAATTTTCTACTAAGTTTGAAAAAGAAGCTATGTACCTACCATAACGTTCCATGTGAGTTGTCCATCTCTCCTTCATTCTTACTGATGGGTTCGGAACTGATCCTCAGTTCCGACTCAGCCATTTAATAAAGCTCGAGATCTTCAGCTAGCTTGTGGCTCACTCCCTATCCCATGATGCTGTATGGCATTCCCCAGATCTTATTTGCTGATAGAAAAATACTAGCATGTAATCACATACACCTGCACAGAAAATAAAACCAGGACTTATCGTAAGCTGGTAAGCTAAGAGAAAAAGGTCAAAGACCATGAAGTGCCAATTTGTGACCTCTCATTCCTCCAGAAGCCAAGGAAGGGGGTAGGAAGGTGGGATGTAAAAATGAAGGAGAGATGGACAACTCACATGGAATGTTATGGTAGGTACATAACTTCTTTATGTGAAGTCCTATCTCTCCTTCATTGTTACTGATGGGACAGCGTCCCTAGTACCAGCTTTCTTGGGTGGCTCATGGAAGTATATTTACCAGCACAGTGGACCCAAAGGAGGCCCTGTCCCTAGAGGCCAAATCTACTTTGTAATGAGTGATAAAGGTATGAAGCCTTGCCCAGGTATCTGCTGCACAGATGGTATCCATTGGTAGTTTAGCACTAAATGCAGAGGAGGTAGAAACAGCTCTGGTAGAGTGAGCTTTCCCGTATCTGGTAGCTGTTTATTTACTGACTTATAAGTGAATGAAATGCAGTCCGACAGCCACTTTGATAGAGTAGTTTTTGCTACTGGCAAGCCTTTTTTGCAATCTGAAAAGGATATAAACAGTTGATCAGTTTTCCCAAATTCTTTTGTCCTGTGTAGATAGAAATGCAATTGTCTGTGCACACCAAGTTGGTGAAGCATATATTCTGCCTTATTGCCATACTTGGGAAAGAAAAACAGCAATTCTACAAACTGGTTCAAATTAGAATCTGAACATACTTTTGGTAGAAAAGTTGGGTTTGTTTGGAGTGACAACCTGTCATTGTGGAGCAACAAATATGGTGGTTTTATAGATTAGGCTTGTAACTCTGAAACACTCCTGGCCTATGTAATTGCCACCATAAAAATGGTCTTCCATGTTAAGAACTTTATATCACATGAATCTGATGGCTCAAAGGGAGGAAGGATTAATCTCAATAGTACCAGATTCAGGTTCCATGGTGGAAGTGGAGGCCTGACAGGCAGTCTTAAAAGATTAGTTCCTCTCAGAAAGGCCTTAGATAGCAAATGGGACATAATATTTGGCCCTTCATTCCCGAAATGAAAATTTGAGATTGCTGCTAGTTGTACTTGAATAGTAGCTGCAGCTGCCCCTTCATTAAACAGTTTAGTTAAGAACTCTAGAATGGCAAATATAGGTGCTGAGTAAGAATCAATGTGACTCTGTAGAGCCCAGATTGAAAACCTTTTCCATTTGCTGAGGTATAATCTGGTAGGTGACTTGTGAGAAGAAATCAGGATGTGTTGTGCTGCGGATTAAGGTTTTGTAGCCTGGCTATGTTTGGAATTGTGAGTTTGAGGGTGTGAAGGGATGGATGAAGAGTTCCCAATGAATGGATCAGGAGATCTGGAACTGGGTCCAGAATCCAAGGGTCTTCCTGAAGATGAGGCCATATGAAGAGGAACCAAATTTGACAAGGCCAGTAAGGGGCTATTAGAATTAAGGTCCTTCCCAAAGCACTGGCTTTCTGAAGAACTTTGGGTATCAATGGGAAAAGAGGGATGGTGTAGAGGAGACCCAGGGGCCAATCGTGTACAAGTGCATCCCTTGGAGATTCCCCCGGATGGGGGAATTAGGGCAAAGTAGTTGTTGCATTTTGTGTTCATGGACGTGGCAAAGAGGTCGCAGGAAGGCTGGCCCCATTTCTGAAAAAACATTTCCGCTACTTCTTATTTCAGGGACCACTCGTGAGTTATTAGAATTGCTCTGCTGAGTTTGTCTGCTATCATGTTGGATCTCCCCAGGATGTGCATTGCTATCAGAAAGTGTTGGGAGGATGTTGCCCACTGCCATACTCTCAGGGCCTCTCGACAAAGGGGGTAAGATTTGGTTCCTCCTTGTTTGTTTATATACCAAACCACTGACATGTTGTCTGTCTGGACTGCAATAGTTCCCAGTGGAAGAGAGTGTTGAAATGCCTGCAATGCCAGAAGCACCACTCTCATCTCCAGGACACTGATATGCAAATGGGCCTCATAATCCTGCCAGGTACCTTGGGCTGTCATGATAATGCCCCTCCCACCCTATCTGGGAGGTATCCGTGGTCACTGTGGCTAGGGGGGATGGAAGAATGAAAGGACGACCTAAGGTCATATGATCTGACTGTAGCCACCAACGTATGTCTCTCCTGCAAGATTCTGTTATTATTATCTGGTGCGACATCAGAAGTTGTTGCATGGACCATTGGGTGGATAGGAGCCACTGTAAGATTCTCATGTCCATTCATGCTAGAGGGGATCATAGTGAATGCTGCCACCATAGTACATAGTACCTTGAGAATTGTCCTCGCCTGGACCTTTGTTTTTGACAGGAGGTCTTAAACCTGTGCTCGTAGGGTTTGTATCCTGTCTGGTGGAAGCTTTACCATCATTGAAGCCATGTCCAACTCTGTGCCTATAAAGATGATATGTTGAGATGGCAATAAGGCAGATTTTTCATAGTTTATTGAAATTCCCAACTGAGTACAGGGATTCAAAGTGGTGTCTCTTGCTTATGAAAGTAGATGCTTGGTGGTGGCAGTTAGGAGGCAGTCATCTAGATATGGAAACAACCAGACTCCTGAATGCCTCAGGTGAGCCATAACCACTGCCATGCAGTTGGTGAACACCCTTGGAGCTGTAGCGAGACCAATGGGCAGGGCTAGGAATTGGTAATGATTGGCTCCCAGCCAAAAATGCAGGTAACTTCTGGATGGCATGTCCATTTTTATGTGGTAGTACACATCCTGGAGGTCTTTGGAGCACATGTAATTGTCTTTTCCCAAAAAAGGGAGTACTGACTGCAGTGTGAACATCCGGAACTTTGTCTTTTTTAAAGATTTGTTTAACCTGCTGAGATCCAGTATGGTTCTCCAGTCCCCTGTCTTCTTTGGTACTAAAAAGAACCTTGAGTAAGTTCTGGATCCTTTCTGGTCTGTGGGGGCCAGTTGGATGACTCTTTTTCTAGCAACTTTTGAATTTCTATGGTTGCTTGGTTCCTGCGACTGGGTGGAACGTCCAGAATCTTTTTCATTAGTTGGGGTGGGAAGGAAAAGGGTATAGAGTAACCTCTGGATATGATCCTTTGTACCCACTTGTCTTTTGTTATTTTTAGCCAGGCGTCTGGGTACAAAGATAAGCGACCCCAACTACCTCCAGAGTGGGACAGACAGGCCTCCTTTCAGGAACACTGAAAGGGCTTACTGAAGAAAGATTCTTGGTCTCCCTGATTTTGTGGACCCCCCCCCCCGCCACGTGGTCAGTGTCTTCCATTATTCCCTCCCCCACTGCCCCTGAAGGAGGGTTCACCATGTGTGTCTTGAAAGGTACTCTGGGATTTTTGAAACCACATTTTTCCTCCCGTTTGGCCCTTGGGATAGGGTCTAGAAGGAGTGGAAAATGGACTCTTACAGCAGAGAGAGTCTTTCCTTCCTGTTCACACCTGGTCAGGGTTTCTTTGACTTTAGGCCCGAAAAGTGACAAACCATGGAAGGGGTTGTTAATGAAGGATGACTTGAAGGGTTCTGCGAATGAACACAAGCACATCCAGGAATGTCTCCTAAGGGCAATTCCTGAACCCGCTGACCTACTTTCTCCATCAGCTGCATAGGAAAGAAGCCTCATGGATGAGTTAACTACAGCACTGAGGGTGGAGAGCTGGGAAGTTATTTTATCTGACACTCCCCCAGCTACAGTACCCTGTAGAGTGTCTCCAAGCTCTTTTAGGAGATATCTCTGTAACCTGGCAAAGTGAGTAAGGTAATTCAGGGACAGTAGAGTCGAACAGAACATGCGCTTACCATATCTGTCCATTGTATGCGACTCTTTGTTCGGGGAATGGACAGATGTGGATGTTTCAGATAACTCCTTCTTGGTGGCTGCCATCACCACCAAAGTATCTACAGGAACACTTTCGGTTAAAAAATGTTTGTCTTCTGGGGATGTTATAAATTTGTTTGGTCTCCTAGGGACAGGTTCCACTGTATCCAGAGACTCCCATGCCTTTTTAGAAACTAGTTCCAGCTCATCAAAAGGCGGAGACACCCAAGTGGCAGAAGGTTGAGACCCAAAAGCTTTCAGGTAAATGGACTCCTCGTCCGAAGGTGTAATGGACTTCCAGCCACCTCTCTGTTTAAGGACTTCTAAGATGTCTGCAAAGGAGACATCTTCAGAGGGCGACCATGGGGACCCTTCAGATTCATCAAGATCCGTGTCTGATGTGATTGACTCTTCCAGGGAGTCCAAATGTTTCCTCTTACATAGTCTCTTTCAGGGTGCCTCTTCGGATGGGGCTTCTGGAGAGGTTCTTGAGGAGAGTGGTTCACCCTCTGAGGCTTCCTGAGGCTTCGGGACTCTGCACTGTGGGATGGGTTGTGCAGAAACAGATACCGGTGCCTTAGGGGGAGGAATAGTCAGATCTGACAGAGAGGATGCCTGTGGGGACAGGACTCTCCTCATAGTCACAAAAGCCCCCCTCCTGCTACCCAAGGAAACTTCCGGCTCCGAGGAGCAAGCAAATACCCCCAGAACCACAGGAAAAGGCTCCAAGGCTGAGGTAGGAGCCGAGCTCATCTGAGCTGAGGCCCTGAGAGGCAAGGTCGGAACCGATAAAAATTTGGTCCCACAGTCGCCCCCCCCCCCCCCAATCTGACTGGAGACTGTTGGCTCCAAGACTCCGCAAATGGCATCAAGGTAATCAGAGCAATCAGAGCCAAAGATCCCAATGTAGGTCTCAGCTCCGATGGGTCTTTCTCTATTGGCTCCACGCATTCTGGCTCCAAGATCACAATTTAGGTTGGGGGAAGAAATTAAGTCGAAGGGATTGGTCTGGTTGGCTCTGAGGCCAATTGGCTTGGTTCCGACAAAATTTTAGCCAACGCCGGTGCCCTCAATAGTTTCTGCACCAGATGGTCCATATCATAGTCTGACAGACTCCTGGAAGAATGAGAGGATGGAGCTGGAGATGCCACAGACTGGAGAATTGGTGGCCTAAGCACAGGAGAAACCAGCTCCAAGACTGGTGAGCAGCTCCTGACTTGTAACACTATCGGTTCCAATACAGATGGAGCCGAGGTGGAAGGTCTGGCAAGTTCAGCAGGCTTCAATACTTTTGAGACTTTTTTGGATGGCTCCGAGCCATCAGAAGATGCAGGTGATGGTCTATTTGAGCCTTTGCCTGATTTCTGTGAAAGAGACATTGATCCTTTTGAAGGGTTTTGACCCTGTTCCAGAGCTTCAAAAAAAGAAGACTTAAGAAGGCCCTTAAGAATTAACTTATTCTTTCATTCATGAAGGACTCTGGAACTGAAAGAATGACATGTTGAGCAAGATTCCTGTAGATGCATGGCACCCAAACAATAGACACACCCAGTGTGACTGTTCATAATGGACATCTTCTGTGAGCACTTGGGGCACCTTTTAAACCCTGAAACTCTAGATTCTTTAGGTTGCTTGACATTTTTTTTTTTAATTAGCCAAGTCTAAAAACCAAACACACACACACACACACACACACACACACACACACACACACACACACACACACACACACACACACACACACACACACACACACACACACAAAGAAACTAGTCCTCTAATTTAAATGGGCTAAACAGCTCTTTCAAGAAATCGCAAAGAGCTAAAAGAGGTATAAATCCACAGTAAACAAAGCAATCACTTAGAAATTTACTACACTAATTATTCTAAAGGAAGAACCCTCTCTAACTAAAAATGGGTTTACCACACAAACATAAGCCTAAACTGCAGGCTGATAATGTAGAACTTTAAACTAGTTTATTTTTTTTTTGTTTTTTTTACTAAATTACAAACAACTGGCACACTCTAGTCAATAAGGGATGGGGACTTAAGGCCTGACACTCTTGAGCAAAAGGTAACAACTAACATTATTTTACTACAGAAAATAAGCATTTAAGATGCTTAGAAGAAGGTAACTATTATAACTATTTAAACGATACCAAATATGCGAACAACAACAATTAAATTAAAATTGAAGAAAAAAAATAATTTCACTTAGCTAAAGCTAGAATCGGATGCTCAAACTGTTTCAGTGGCAAACGAGATATGGGCAATGCCCTACAGCATCATGGGATAGGGAGTGAGCCATGAACTAGCTGAAGACCTTGAGCTTTAGTAAATGGCTGAGTTGGAACTGAGGATCAGTTCCGAACCCATCAGTAAGAATGAACGTGAGATAAGACAACTTCACATTATAAACTTTCAGAAGGGGAGAATTCTAAGAATCAGGTCAGCGTTAAGAAAGATGAGTTTACCAGCAAAAATTAAAAACCTAGGAAACAGGTGACTACAAGTAATTAAACAGAAACAAAGGAAGATGAAATGTGTTCTGGAATGCCATTTTCAGGGAGACAGAGAAGAAAGAGTAAGTGAGAGGACAGTGTAGTTTCATTCTGAGGTAGAAGAAAATCAACTTAACAAAGGAAAAAATACTGAATGAGTGGCACTAATTCATGCTGAGATAGAGGGGGAATCACACAACTAGGACAAGGAATAGGAGAAGATAGTGTATATTGAGAGGAATGATAACCTTTGACACAGTCTTAGTGGAATTCCTGTTTAAATAAAACATAGGCATCCTAGGCAGGGGAATTGGAAAATGATTCTACATTCCAGGTTAGTATACGGAAGGAACTAGAAAAATTAAATAAGGCAATGATTGAAACAAAAGAAGCAAGAATCTGGTGGCAGTTAGAAAGTGAAAAGGATCCTCTACTTTATTGGAAGTATGCCATGATAGCAGAGCAGTGGGGAAAAAAGGGGAATGCGTTATAGAAAAATAAGAACTAATAATGAATTCTGAATCCAATAGTATAAAGGATGTCAGTACAGGAACTGAAGATGACCTGATAAGGAATTCTTGTATCCAAATCTACAAGGAATGTCAGAATAGAAACTGGAGATGAGCTAATGAGGAATTCTGAATTTAAAAATGTAAGGGATATCAGTATATGACTGGAAGAAACTACCAGGACAAGACAGAAGTATGCAGATGAACTTACAAGAAGTTTTGGTACAGAAACAGAGCAGAAAGAAATAGAAGAAATGCCCTCGAGTGAGGACCTTCAGAACTAAGTAAAGGGAATGAGATAAACAGGGAAATGCAAAGTTCAGAGCCTGCTCATGCTAGTGTCAAGCAGAAAACACAATTAAAAGTGAACTTGAAGCAGCCAGAATCTGCATATCAGGAATACAGCTAAAAAGATTAAATGGTTTATTCTGGGATATTCCTGGTGTGGAAAATTAATGTAAGAAAGGGAATAGAAGAGAAATGATGCTAGATACTCACTCTAAGGTAGGGAAAGAAGCTACCTCTAGGCAGGTTACTAAAGAAAATAATCTGGGGTTAGTAGACTTGCCATATGCCCAATACCATTTAAAAAGACAGACTACTTGCATAGTAAGAGAAATAGGTTCCCTGGTGCAGCAAAGTCATAGTCATAATGACAAAATGGAGGAAAATAAGACTGGGGAAGTCAAACTGAATAGCAGCCCTGCTTTATGTGGTAGATCAATCTTTAAATAACTGTACAGAGTGGCATCTTTGAGATAAAACATAACAGTGTTAAGGTAAACATTATGATGCCTTAAAATTGGTGGGAGCAACAGGAGAAATGCATATTAAAGTCTTGAAGTGAAATCCAAGACGGCAACTCAATAAACACCATGAAGTTATTTTAAAGGAATGGTGAAAGACAAATCTTTCTTTCTGAACACAGAAATCATGTCAACAATGCAGTGAGGTTATGGACAACAGCAGACTGTGTGAATGAGACAGAAGCTAGGAAGAGTACTTTAGAAAGGATATACAGATTTGCAAATGATATCCAGAAAGTCTGCATAGAGATAAGACATCAGAAAAAGGTTAAAATGCAGAGAATGTGCACAGCATTCCTTAGAAAAGAAAATATTTGTAGAGATAATAAAGAAATGAACAGAGATGCTAGCAATGAAGTTAGCTATTCTTGTGTACCCATGTTTCTAGGGATACTTGGGATGGAAGTAAAAGTCCATTTAAAAATGTCACATATAATTACAAGATGGGTTGAAAGAGGTGACACCCATCGTACAGAAAGCAGTAACTGAAGCTTCTGTTAGGGAACAGGACATGGTTACAAGATGGTGATGCCCAGAGCTCAGAATCCGGTAAAAGAAAATTTTCTGTTAGGGAGCAAAACGTTTGCAGAGATACCTTGCAACACTGATTCAGTTCACTTTGAAGACTGCTTCAGAAGGGAAGGTTATGTCAAGGTCTTACAGGATACCACAACCCAGAAGGGCTATATGAAAAATAGTAGGGAAGTGGCTTAAGGAAGACATGGGAGGGAGCAGTCTTTCTTCCATAAAAAGCATATTGTGAATCCCATAACTACCACTGAGTTGTCAAATAGATTGTCAAAGAATCACATCATGCTGATCCTGTTGAATCTATAAAAATGTGTAAAGTTTTCATAAAGGTTGTGATGCTGTAGCATGTTGATGATAAAAATGGCCTTAGAAAGCTTAGCAATGTGTGAAACATGAGAAAATTATCACACAGATTCTACATCAAATAGCATTACATGGACTGAACTGTTAGATACCACAGTATATATAAAAATAAGAGAGTGTAGCCTGGCAGTTAATTCCTCAGTGAAGGAACAATGCAAAAGACCAGAGTGTGGAATGTGAGATGGTCCAGTCAGGGTTAAACTTGTGGACTGCGCTTGGTAGAATAATATAATTTTGGAGCTCACAGCAGGTCCTTGAAGAGATGCCTACATCCTTAGAAAGAACCGTGGGAGTATCTGAACATGGAGTTAATACTGGGACATAGGACAAAAACTCACAGCTAAGAACTTTCTTGAATGTTGTAGGACAACCTGTATCCTGAAAGGGCTATATGTACTGGATAACTGTTTTGAAGGTCCTGTTTATTATGTGTTTGCAAAGTGAAGTGAGTTAATATTTTAGTTTGAAAGTTAAATAAACGTGAGTGTTTTGTGTATACCCTGCTTCCAGCATTTTCTTAGACACTTACAATATTTGCATACACATATATTTATGCAGATTGCTTCATCAAAGAAGCAACATATTGAACTACAACTTATCGAGCAAAAATGCTCAAAAATCAAACTATCAAAAAACACCTAACACAAACTACTCTATGTTTTCCAGGGGGGAAAGCCCTACTGTGCTCCCCACACCACCTAGTAATTATATATTCCAACTCCAAGTCCACACTATAGTATGGAAATGGCATACTCCCTGAACCCCACTGTACCACAAACTCGCACAGAAATAAAAGCCAGCATGTGGGATGAATTGACTTTTGATAATACATGCAGGCATTTATTTCATTTGAGAAAAGAAACATTTGACAATATATCTACCACACACACACACACACACACACACACACACACATATATATATATATATATATATATATATATATATATATATATATATAAAATGCATATATGGATTTATATCATATTAACAGAATTAAACTATCCAGGATACACCACGAAAACACCTTCTTTTGACAAAAAAAAACTCTTTATTCCAAGGTATAAAATTCGAGATAAGCGCTTTCACTTGCAACTGCAAGCTTCTTCAGATCAAATAATAAGTGTGGTACAATGGTTTTTATATCATTAGTTGTAATCTCTAATCACTTAATTGACAAATTCATTGAATGCATTTCATTAAGCAATCAAAGCCTCACCCAGTAGTGAGCAACATTTTCTTGCGTTTAGTAGCTGCAAGGCTTCTCTATAAGAATATGGATATCATCTATTATTTATGAAGTCCACATTTAGCTTTAATATTATATAGCATTGTGTTGCACACAGTGTCTTAATTAAGTTAGATTCTCAATCAGACGCATAACAGATTTAACATTCTTAACATTTAGTGCAACTCTACATTTATAGTTGGTGTCTAGCTGTGGCGTAATTTTCCAATTCCATTGTTTAAATGCATTACTATTGTTAAAATGCTGGTAGTCTTTCCATATACTTAAATATTCCATCTAAAGAAGACAAATAGATATGAAAATAAAATAAGATAAAATAAAAATAAGATAACATATCGGATATCTCGTCCAAGTCTAAAAACATTCAACCAATGAAGCAGCATATCACTTAGGTTTGTCATATAACATCTTAAAATTCATATATTTATATGCGACAATATGTTCAAATCATTTTTCAGCATATTTCTGTGTTAAAACATAACTGTAGCAGAGAATCACTGAAATCAAACTGTCATTGGGTAAAATGCAAAATTATTGCATGAATATTAGTAATGATACATTTTATCAGATGGATATACAGAGCTTAGAATCATTCATAGTCCCTGTGCAGCGCTTCGCTTGAAATTCATAAATATATGTGCTTCTGTTCTCTCTGAGCATTTACATCTTGTTTATATAGTTAACATATGCATAGTGTATAACGAGATATGGCAATCCCGTAACGTCGCTAAATAAATAGCGAACTGTAGTTTGTGGCTCCCCCATCATTTTGTTGGGGGAGCCACAAACTACAGTTCGCCATTTATTTTAGCCGCTACGGGATTGCCATATCTCGCTATACACTATGCATATGTTAACTATATAAACAAGATGTAAATGCTCAGAGAGAACAGAAGCACATATATTTATGAATTTCAGCCGCTGCACAGGACTATGAATGATACTAAGCTCAGTATATAAATATGATAAAAAGTATAATTACTAATATTCATGCAATAATTTTGCATTTTAGCCAATGACAGTTTGATTTCAGTGATTCTCTGCTACAGTTATGTTTTAACACAGAAATATGCTGAAAATGATTTGAACATATTGTCATATAAATATATGAATTTTAAGATGTTATATGACAAACCTAAGTGATATGCTGCTTCATTGGTTGAATGTTTTTAGACTTGGTCGGGATATCCGATATGTTATCTTATTTTTATTTTATCTTATTTTATTTTCATATCTATTTGTCTTCTTTAGATGGAATATTTAAGTATATGGAAAGACTACCAGCATTTTAACAATAGTAATGCATTTAAACAATGGAATTGGAAAATTACGCCACAGCTAGACACCAACTATAAATGTAGAGTTGCACTAAATGTTAAGAATGTTAAATCTGTTATGCGTCTGATTGAGAATCTAACTTAATTAAGACACTGTGTGCAACACAATGCTATATAATATTAAAGCTAAATGTGGACTTCATAAATAATAGATGATATCCATATTCTTATAGAGAAGCCTTGCAGCTACTAAACGCAAGAAAATGTTGCTCACTACTGGGTGAGGCTTTGATTGCTTAATGAAATGCATTCAATGAATTTGTCAATTAAGTGATTAGAGATTACAACTAATGATATAAAAACCATTGTACCACACTTATTATTTGATCTGAAGAAGCTTGCAGTTGCAAGTGAAAGCGCTTATCTCGAATTTTATACCTTGGAATAAAGAGTTTTTTTGTCAAAAGAAGGTGTTTTCGTGGTGTATCCTGGATAGTTTAATTCTGTTGATTTGGAGATACGTTTTGCTACAGGATACTTTAGGAATCAGAGCGGCAATTGTGCTTTCTTTTTTGGATTTATATCATATTATAAAGTTTTCAGTAACTCGAAGTTCATATGGTCAAGACTCAAATGTAAAAATATATATGTTTATGCAGGGGGCACGCCCCCCTTGCACCCCCACACCCCTGCAAATTATATATATATCAACTCCAAGACTGCACTACAGTGAGGAAACAAGTCAATTCCCAGATCCCGACTGTGCCATGATCTACACAGACATGCTTTAACCTGGAATTTACCCTTCTTCCCACCACAGTGCGATTTCAGAATTGGTGTATATAATTTGAAGGGGGTGTAGGGGTGCAAGGGGGTTGCCTCCCCTACATAAATGTAATTTTTTTTTAACAATCGAGTTTTTGGAAACTAAAACATATGGTCGGAGCCATATGAATTTTGAGTTTCCAAAAACTCAATGATATGACTACAATACATTGAAATGGATTAGATATTGTTTATTAAATAATTGTTTTTGCTTTAATAGTTCTTTTTAGACAAATACAAGAAACAGCCATTCAAACTACATTTGTGCCAAGTCATACTAATATGTTTAAGGGGATGGTGGGGGATATACACAAACATTTCTTAACAAGGACAAGGATTTTTTTTTTTACAAATGTTATATTGATTTTTTTTTATTATTATTATTGTTAAAGGGTCTCAGGAAGAGTCTGATTTTTTTTTCTTTTGATTACAATACCAATAATTCTGGCTTATCTTTATTTTTGATTTTTAATGGGCTAGGATTTCGCTCTTTTTTTTGACAAATACAAGCAGCAATGGGAGCTAGATTTACACCACATTATGCTAATTTGTTTAAGGGGAGGGGAAGATATCTGGATATATAGAGACATTTGTTATCAAGAAAAAGTATTTTTTTTACAAATGTTATATTAATGATTTTTTTTTTATTGCTAAAGGGTCTCAAGAGGAGTTTGAACATTTTTCATACAATTATAATGATTTTGGCTTATCTTTTACTTTTCAAAGGGATAGTCTTTACTATTGGGATACATATGTTTATATGAATGACAGACAAATACAATCCACTCTTTATAGAAAACTTACTTCTGCTGAAACATTTTTGTTTGCATCCAGTGCCCACCCATTTTAGTGAACTCCCTGACTTATGTGTAGTTTTTTATAGCTGGGGGGTCTATGTTCTGAGAAACAAGAGTTTGATCAACTGGCTGTAGAACTTGTTCAGAGATTAAGTAGTAGGGGCTATATAAGTGAAGAGTTCAACCTCCTTTACGAAGGTTGTAAAGGAATTTAGTATAATTATAAGGTTAAAAGTGTTGAGAGTCCTTAGATGTACAATATGTTTGTTTTGTTACATAGTATGCACCATCTGCAGAAAGTTCATCTCACATTCTGAAAAAGTATCAGCATATACTTCTTCGGAAGAAAAGCTACAATTTTTAAAATAGAAGCCAAGGGTATCATTTGATACAAGCTTTGGATTACAGTGATGAAAAAGCTATAATGAAAGCAAGGGTTGTTCAAAATGATGTCATTTAATAACGCACAGGATTTGTTTATAAATGCACATTATACAACGACCCACCATTAATATTCAAAAACGTGCACGCTAATTGGTCAGCGTGCACATTGTAAATCAGAGTTATAGTAATGGAAAAAGATCCGGTCGCCCAGACTTTTTCCATTACTATAACTCTTTTTTTACAGCAAAGGAGAACGCAAGATCTCCATTGCTTCACACTGTCTCGCTATGTTAAACGAGTTTAACATAGCGAGACAGCTTTAAAAAAAGCAACAGAGATTCTCCGTTGCTTTTTTTAAAGCTGTCTTGCTGTGTTAAACTCCTTTAACATAGTGAGACAGTTTGTAAAAAGCAACAGAGATCTTGCTTTCTCCGTTGCTTTTTTTAAAACTGTCTCACTGTTAAATGGGTTTAACATAGCGAGACAGCTTTAAAAAAAGCAAGGAGATTCTCTGTTGCTTTTTTTTAAAGCTGTCTCACTATGTTAAACCCATTTAACATAGCGAAACAGTTTGTAAAAAGCAATGGAGATCTTGCTTTCTCTGTTGCTTTTGCCCACAGCTCTGATGTACTGCATAGGCATATGCATGTGCAGTACATCAGAACTGCTGCAGAATACCAGACAGCTGCAGAAGGGCAGCAAGGAGGCATTATACAATGCCATTATTTAAGAAAAGTAATTATTTTTTTCTTAAATAATGTCATTGTATAATAGCAATAACTCACTTCTGGGTGTGGGTAATGCTGGATTTACCCATGGTTGGCTTTGTTTGGCCACTCGGGCTTCGCCCTCCTGATCAAACCACACCAACCGTGGGTAAATCCATCATTACCCACACCCAGGCGTGGGTTATTGCTATATTATTTAAGCCTGTATAATGAAATTTTTTATGAGAGCAGTGATGTATGGGCTTACAGGCCCTTGTGAAAAGCTCTATATTGGCCAGACTATGCAGAAGGTCAGAAACAGAATTTTGGAACATATTTCTGATACTAAAAATGCATCTGTTACTAGCCCTGTTGCATTACATTTACGGAAAATCTTTCTCAGAATCCAGAACCCTTGAAATTCTTTATTTTTATTTATTTTATTTTTCTACCAGGTTTGTCCAGCTGTATTTAGTGAGAAAGCCCTTTTAAACTGAGGCCTGGGGAGAAAAGCTCAGACATATTACAAGCCTTTCAAAAAAGAGATATTAAGTAATATACTTTAACAATTATATATATATATATATATATATATATATATATATATATATATATATATTTATTTCTTCATATGCCGGAGTACTTGTGATTTTGTTTTTTCTCCATGCACAGCTGACATTGTGCACCGCATTTTCTGGTGTGTGTGTGTGTGTGTGTGTATATATATATATATATATATATATATATATATATATATATATAAAATTAGATTACATCCATATGAAGCAAATGTAACTATTACAGTATAAAATATACGTGTGCATCAACAGATGTTGAACATTGAGCATTTGAAGAGATGTATTAGTGGGTTTGTCAAAAAGATAATGTGACTGATTGGTGCTTACAAATTCAAAGAAATGGAGGTGAGGGAAGGAACTAGGTAGGACAGAAAATGTTAACATTATAAATAAAAAGTAAAGTATAAAGCAAGTTCATAGATATTTATATATGTGGCTATCATAAGGTTTATATTAGAAGTATAGACATGGCCAGTATTTATTAGGTTCTCCTATGAAATGCTGACTTCTTGAAAGCTGATGCTTCAAGTGAATGAAAAACAAATGCCTAAAACCCAAAAGAGTGAAAAACTTCCTTTTTTTTTTTTTTGCAGGAGGGCAAGCCCCCTACAGCCCCTGATGTCCCCTAAATGTATATACATCAACTCTAAGGTTGCACCAATTCAAAAACGTGAGTTCTCTCTCTAAAAAGTGAATCATTGCTGGTGCGATTTCTGTGTACACTGGCAATGATTTCCTGTGGCCTTATGCTACTTCTCTTTTTTCTGCAGGCTACTGCTGCTTGAGGAATTTCTCCTTGCAATTGCATAGGGAAGCCATATTAATTTTCTATGTCTGTTCACATCCAGAATTATTTTTAAATGTTTCAAAAAATTTTATTAAAGAAGAAAGTTTGGTTAATTATTACTTTTGAAAGATTGCATCCTAATGGGTTAAATAATGAATTAGTTATGAAATATCTGTTATAGTACTTTCATTGTTATAGCTATTGTAATTTTTATTGGGATACTTGCATTGATGCTTAAATTGGTAACAAGAAGTATATCTATTATTGTTTTAATACATATGACTTTTTTCTTTAGAACACTGCTTTATGTTAGCTGTATAAAGAGGATAGGATGGAGCGTTTAACTCAGAACCTTAGAAAGCCATTTGGTGAAGGGCTAGTCCTGTTTTTTTTTTTATTTTGTTGTTTTCAATAAAGTTTTACAGCTACAAATATTTAGCCAGTGGTGTGTGGAAAGCAGTAGAATGTGTTTTGTTTTCACATAGCCCATTAAACTGGTAAATATTTTTCTTCCAAACCCTAACCTCCATTGCAAATAACTGTTGCTCCACCTATTACCTTTGCACTGTCATTTCATGTATTTTATTATGAATCTAACTTACTGCTTGACCAGCATAGTAATGACTTGTTGATCTTTCAGGAACTCAACATCAACTCCAGTTCTCTCAAATAACCAGTGAAAGTTCTGTCAAATTTCAGGGGGTCCTGTCAAATCTCTTCCAACTCCCTCATAACTTACTTTTTTCCTATTATATCAAATGAGCTTTTCATATCAACATCCCTTTTGATTTGGGTTGCACATCTTCATATGTATTGGCACTCACCTCTGTCTCAAAACTCACACTTTCCATGTCTTCTGTCATTACTCACTAGATGGCATCTTCAATCCAGGAGGACAATTAACTTTGTGACGACCACAACATAACTTATCATAATGACTCAGTTTTAGAAAAGGTATTAGAAAAAGCTGCACATCAATTCGGATCCCAATACTGTTTGAAGTGCAAAATGTTATAATCTCTTTGAAGTCTGGCAAAACACCTAGCCAAGATGCCCAAGTCTACAAACAGCTGTATGACATCATACCTTCACTTTTCCAGTTTTACAGTAATATTTTTAACAGTGAGTTGTGTCTCCCACAACTATTATCTGTTATTATTAACATTATTCTAAAACTTGGCAAGGATCCCTTACAGAGATAAATATGGAAGCTAAGATTCTAATCAACATCATGGCCCATGTAAGGCAACGGTATGGACACCTTAGTAAAATATATACCTACCAAATCACATGGTATCATGGTACCCTGGGTAATTCTTACACTCACTGTTGAGGCTATTATACATACTGGGCCTTTCTCCATGTCACTCTGGTAAAAACTGATTTTCCTTCTAACCACTCTCAGTGGGAACTAAGGTTGTATCCTTAACTTTTAGTTTTAGTGAATGTCAACCATGCTGTCTCAATGTCTTCACCCCTTAGTACTGTATAAATCAAGGATGATCCCTGCCATTTTCTTTTTTATTTTGCCTTGAAACCCATGATTCAATGCAATAAAGACAGAACCTGCTGTACAATTCATGAGTTGGGAGTGTGGCTTAATGGCTAAGGTGTTTGCCTTACAAACAGAAGGTGCAGTGTTTGAGTCTCACAAGGGATAATTGGCTAGGCTTAAAATGGCTCGCAAGGGCAGTTAGCTTAGTACTAAACTATGAACCTATGATAATTGAAGAAATTCCAGTTAAATTACTAGTCTTTGTGGATAATATCCTTTTATTGCTGTGTTCTCTTCATCACCATCAGTTAAGTCCTCCAAGTCACAGGTAAACATTCAATATTCTCAAGTTTACAACTGTAACAGGAATAAAACTTGAATTTCTCAGTATATCCAAATTTATCCAGTTTTGGTCTGCTCTGATCACCTGGTGGACTTGAGCATGTCAAGGTCCACCTGCATTTAACTACAAAGCCATGAAGTGTTTGGTGAGCCTTTCTCCCTCTTTTGTAGATATAGTTAATATTATCAGGTTTACATCTACACCTCAACTGGCTTACCCTCATCTTATAGTACTAGAAGGACTTGATCAAGCCCAGATTATCCACTGTGTCCCATTTGGCTAAACATGATTGGTGTGAAGGTATGTCCTGGACTGCTTTGAAAACTCTTGGTCACACTGACATTATTCATCTTCTCAACCAAGAAGTGTACTACACAGCTTGGGCAGATGCCACAACTTCTTTCCTAAAGTCATTATATCTTCTCTTTGTGGGCAGCTCTGGGCATCTTTAGTTCAAATTAAATAAGATGCCTTGGTTCATTTTTGTATTAATATCACAGTGCATACTTTCCTATAAGCCATGAATCCCAAAATCAAACCATCCCCTATTCTGTACTTGGGCCCAAGTTTTCATGTCAGAGAATACCACTGGTGTTAAGCCCAGGGAGAAGCAATTTTACCTCTTTCACAAAGTCCAGAAGTTAAATTGCAAGTCTTGATATATAAGCATTCATATACAAGGAGATGAAGTTATTGAGAGCACATCTTTTTTTATGTCTAACATTGTCTGAATTTTCACTGAGCTACTATATTCACACATTTTCTCCCTTTAACAGTGGACAAGAGAACTCTTCACACTATGACTGTACAAAGAGAGCTCAAGTATTACTTATGCTCTAATACAATTTCACTGATCACTTGTTTGTGCTACGTATGGTAAATAAATGTGGTTGCCCACATCCAAAACATATCCTTACCCCAAGTTATCTGGGTAACCGCTTTTGCTTGTTACGATAACAACAAGAATGACAGGATAGGTCGAGGCTCATACCATCAAGGTTGCAATGCTCACTGCAGCCTTCTGCAAAATCTATGTCTATTTCTGGTAATGAATAAACATGGTCACTCTGTGAGTAAACAGTTATGTGCTAGAAACACAGCTGCTCTCAAGGTTATTTGTTGAGTAGACAGAAGTACAGAAGGACTGGATTTCATAACTAACATCTATAAAAAGAAAACGAGAAGGTGGAACTGCAACAATGGTCAGACTTGAAAGCAGACAATATGGCAAATAACAATCAGCTGATGGGGTTGGTGAAAGGTCATTTGGAGAATTTGCAGGTGAGAGCACAAAATGATGCATCTTTAGTTATGCTGATCAAAGCAGTCAAAGGTGAAGTTCAGGAAATAAGTAGGCAGCTTGCAAATTATATAGCAA
Source organism: Protopterus annectens (assembly GCF_019279795.1). Taxonomy (NCBI): domain Eukaryota; kingdom Metazoa; phylum Chordata; order Ceratodontiformes; family Protopteridae; genus Protopterus; species Protopterus annectens. Next base: position 1,080,548,183 of record NC_056727.1, on the reverse strand, counting down.
ATGCCAAAATGTAAGAACAAGACTGTGGAAGCCATGAGGTCAAATACAGATGCCAGAGTCAGTGAAAAACAAAAAACAGAAGATGGACTTAAAGGATGAATATGCATCTATGGTTACTAAAAAGGAAGAGTTTAAGCAAAGTCAGATGGATACCCTTTCATATAACCAAAGTACCTGTAATGGTAGAAGTCTAATAAAACAAATGAATGCAGTAATTAAGACTGTCCATAGAGATCCATGCAATAAAACAGAAGTAAACAGAATATATTACTGTGCTGCTAAATTAATAACTGATAAAGTTCTACCACAAGGACACATGGTAGCGAGGGAAAGGAATGGGAGAAATCAAATACCATTATAGAAATATCAAATAGAGAAAACTATAAAGCAATTAAGACAAGAAGTATCATTGTTAGAAGACTATAGAAGAGGGAATAGAGCAACAAAAATACTAAGAACGATAGATGTGATAAAAGCAATGAGCAGTATTAGAAAAGACCAGGATCTATCATGCTCTATCGCAAATAACAAACTAAAAATTTTGGCACAGACAGAAAAACTTAGAAGATGCACAGATGAATATAAAGGAAAAGTACAAAATAAACAATTTATTGATGACCCAAAAAAGTTTTATAGAGAACTGGAAAATAAGGTAAAAGAAATTGAAAGACCGCCAAAAATGTAGGAAATAGATACATTTTGGAGAAGTATCTATGAAGATCCTGTGGACCATAACAAAGATGCTAAACGGACAGAAGCAAAAGAAAGAATAAGAAGTTTAAAGGTGCAGGACATGAAATGAGATGAAGTAACAGCCAGAGAGACTGAAACAAAGTTAAGAAAAGCTTCTAACTGGAAAACCCAGGCCCAGATGCAGTACCTAACTTTTGGTTAAAAGTATTAACATCTTTGCACAAAGATTTAGCCATCAGTAAGAACTATTTATATGCATACCCCAGACAGACGCCAACCTGGATAACAACAGGCAAAACGATGCTACTATTTGAGTGAACCTGCAAGCTATCCTAAAAATTATAGACCAATAACTTGCCTTCCGACGACATATAAACTATACACTAGAATTGATGCAGACAGGGTTTATAGTCATTTATAAGAAAACTCAATAACAGCAGTAGAACAAAAAAAGGGAAATAAAAGAAAGTCAAATGGAACAAAGCATCATTTTTTGTTAAATAAAGTTATACTGGAGAAATGTAAAAGGGGGAAGAATTTAAGTATGGCATGGATTGACTATAAAAAAGCATTTGACAGTATCCACATTCATGGATAAAAGACTGCTTAAAAATGTATAAGATACACCCTACATTGATCAACTACATTACAGTGACCATAAAACAGTGGCAGACCACTTTGCAATTGAGCCATGATAAAGGATAGAATATTATCCCAGGGATAAAAATTCAAAGGGGGATATTCCAAGGTGCGTCTCTGTCACCGTTGCTATTCTACCTTGCCATTAACCCATTAAGCTGTATACTTAACAGCTTAAGCCATGGCTACAATTTGGCTCCTAGAAAACAACAAAGTGTAAAGACTTCTCATCTTCTCTTTGTTGATGATTTAAAACTGTATAGCTCATCAGATGAGGAACTGAAAGCACAGCTGCAGGTTGTCAAAATGTTTTCAGATAATATAAGAATGTCATTTGGTCTAGACAAGTGTGCAAAAGCAACCTTTAAAGCAGGAAAATATCAGTTTGGGACAGGAATGTGATATAAAACAACTTGAGCAAGATGAAGTGTGTAAATATTTGGGAACTGATGAAGGATCAACAATAAAGCATGAACAAATGTGAATAAAACTTAATAAGGAATACTTTAGAAGACTTAAATTAGTTCTGAAAACAGCGTTGACATCTAGGAACAAAATCCAAGCTATAAATCAACTTGCTTTTCCTGTCCTTATAGTTTTGGAGTGATTGACTGACCTGAAAATGTGTTGGATAGATTAGACAGGAAATCAAGAAGGATGCTTCATGCTCACCAAGTGATTTATATAAATCTGTGTATACCAAGATTATATATTTCCCATTCCAAAGGAGGGATGGGCCTCCTTGAAATTGATTACATGTATAAATCTGCAATTGTAGGACTCCACACATATCTGCTGACCTCACAAGACCCAAATGTAGTGAAAGTTTTGAAACATGAGAAGAATAAATCTAAGATGACTTCTCTCCTTAATGTAGCCGAAACATATCGGCATCAAGCAGGAATGGAAATCAAACTAGAAGTAGATGAAAATCAGGCAGCAACTGAAAGTGCCAAAAAAAAGAAAGAATATAAGGGGAAGGACCAGATGAGAAGGCAAGAAATGTGGAAAATGCATAAATATAGCTGCAAGTATAGAAAACTTCTGGAAGAACCTCATGTTGATGCATGAATGGTTAAGGAGAGGTAAATTCAAACCAAGAGATGAAAGATTAATATTATTAGCCCAAGCAGTGGGCTATGTACAGACTGGTTTACAAAGTCTATTGAACATAGGTTCATACTAGGCTATCTGCCCGAGGGCATTTATAAGCCTAGCCCATAGTTTTGTGGCTTACGCCACCCCTTTAGTTTGGAGAAACTATGCCCATTATTTTGCTGTGCCTCTGTCGAGCAGTGACACTGAGGTAACCCCTGGGGTGTATCTGCGATCTCCCATCCATTGGTCAAGATTCCTCTTGAACAAGGCCAGCGAGGTGCTCTGCCTCACATAAACCGGGATTTTGTTCCACAGCATAGGGAGTCTTTGGGTGATGAATCTATCCCTCCAGCACGTCCTATTAATAACCGTGTTGAGGTTTAAGTCTCCCGCCCTTGTGGCTCTGAGGGATCTAGATTTTTTGAGATGAAGCATGTTCATCAAATCTGGGTTTGACATGGCCTTGTATGTCAGGCATAGGTCACCTCTGAGCAAGCGGTAAGCAACTGAATATAACTGGAGTTCTTTCAGTTGGGCAGCATAAGACAGATTTTTGAGACCCTTTATCCTTTTGGTGAGGAACTTTTGTGGCCTCTCCAGCTGCTGCAAGTGTCGGGTCAGATACATTCTGAATGGGGCATTGTACTCCATCATTGGTCTGATGAGTGATGAGTATAGGGAGACTATGACTTCCCTTGATCTAGATGTGAATCCCTTCATGATAAGGTGGGCAATGTAGAAGGTCTTCCTAACTACTTTAGCAATATGAGTGTCGAATGAAAGGCTACTGTCAACCTGGGTTCCCAGGTCCCTAATAACTTCTTCTGTGTTCAGGGGATTGCCACCTATATGGTAGCTAGGGGTAACCTTATTTTTCCCGAAGGGTATGACTATGCATTTCTTGGCAATTAACTTTAGGCCATGGCTCTGGCACCAGTTATCCGTTTCTGTGAGACCCTTCTGAAGGATATCTGTGTCGGATGTGTTTTCAACTACGGCGCCCAGTTTGCAGTCATCTGCAAACTTTATCAGCCATAACCCTCCTGTGTTTGCTTGTACTTCAGAAAAGTAGATGCCAAACAAGAGTGGGCCCAGGACTGAGCCCTGTGGGACACCACTTGTGACAGGCTTTGAGTCTGACATGGCGCCAGCAACTCTGACCCTGTGGGTTCTGTCACTCAGCCAGTTTGCAACCCATCTTGTAATGTATGGGTTTACATTTAAGTTGATGAGTTTTTCAATGATACCCGAGTGAGGTATTGTATCAAAAGCCTTCGCCAGGTCTAGGTAGGCTGTATGGACTGCCTTTCCTCGTCAATGGCCTTGGTGACTGTTTCAAAAAGTCAACCAAGTTTAAAAGGCATGATCTGCCTTTGACAAAGCCAAACTGGGTTGGATCCAAAGTCTGCAAGTTCCCTATGTCTTTATTTATGAGATCCATTATGATCCTCTCCATGGCTTTGCAGATAAGGCTTGTCAAGCTAATGGGACGGTAATTTCCAGGGTCGGTGGAGGCACCGCCTTTGTGGAGTGGGACCACAGTCGCAGCGCCACTCCTGGCAGTGCGTATCCGGAGGTGAGACTAAGATTAAACAGCTGTCCTAACTGTGGGCTTAATTCCTCGTTGAGTTCATGGAGCACACAGCCGGGGACACCATCAGGTCCCATGGATGCTGTGTTCTTTGCCTTGGAGAGAGCAGTTCTCACCTGGGCGTTAGAGATGTTTGGGGCTACAATCATTTGGTATAGATATCTCTCCTTTAGGGGAGAAGTTTGCACTGAACCTGTCAGCCAGTATGTTGGCAATGTCTGTAGGATCAGTAATCTTCACATCATTTTGAACTAATTCTGAGCATATCTGGGAGCTTCCTCCTAGGTTTCTGACATAGCTAAATAATGCCTTATGGTTGTCTTTAGAGTCCTTAGCTATTTTTTTCTCAAAATTAGCTTTGGATGATTTTATGAGAGCTCTTAGCTTTTACTTATAGTGATCAGCGGTGTCTTACCTTTTAAGGATTTTGCTCTATCTTGTAGTAGCTTTCTCCTTTTGTTGTAGAGTTTGTTTATGGCTGGGGTCCACCAGACTGGACGCTTGCCTTTGGTACAAAGAGTCTTTGTTTTGCTTGGGATTGCCTGATCCATGCAGCCCTGCAGGTGTTGGTAGAAGGCATTTGTAAGTGATTCAGCGGTTTGAGTAATGTTAACCGCCGGCTCAGGGGCCTTAAAGGAGACCACACTAGTCTTTAGAAGTGTGAAGTCGGCTTCGAGAAGTTCTTTACTGTGGTCTTTTCATTTCGGGTGGGGCGGGATGAGGACCTCCAGCGAGATTAGTTTGTGATCAGATCTCACCAGTGAGGGGTATACTTCCGGCGTTGAACATTGTGCTCCCATGTTCGTGATGATGAGATCAAGTATGTTTTCTCCTCTTGTGGGGATGGTGACTAGTTGTTCCATGGCATTTGAGTTTATGAATTCCAGGAACTTTTGGGCTAGAGTGTTTGGGCTTGAGTAGTGTTCCCAGTCTATATTAGGGTAGTTGAAGTCACCTAGTATGATGGTGTTCGAGATACATTTATCCCCTCCAGTGTTTTCAGGAAGGCCATATGAGGTTCCTGAGTTTGCGAGGGTGGCCTGTAACATGCTACAAATTGCAGAGCAGTCTTGCCTATGGTTAATTGCACCTGGATGGTTTCCGATGCATCGTGCGATGCCACCAATCTTGAGGTGTGGGTGTCCTTGATGAATATGGATACCCTCCTCCTTTCTTGGTATTGTCCGGGTTTTGGGGCGGAACGCATGATATGAGGTAAAACCTGATAGTGCTGGGGTGCTCTCAGGAGCCTTGAACCAGGTTTCTGTCACAGCACAGACATCGATGTTCTCCATACTGAGAAGGGCCTCGAGTGCGTGCATCTTGAGGTTGAGACTTCTGGCATTGAGCATCATTACCCTTAGTTTTTTTTCTTTGTTTTGTTCTAGGGTGGTAGGTTTAGAATTTGAGCCTTGCCTAAAAAAGGCACTATGGGGGTGGCAAGAGCCTTTGCCAAAATCCGGAATCCCAGGGGTGACAAGTGCAAGCCGTCCCTTGCGAAGCAGCGTGGCTTGTCCAGCATGTCATCCCAGGCAGACAGACATTGGATCCCCTTTGAATGACACCAGAGTTTAAGCCAATTGTTAAAGCTGATCACATGTGGGAGAAACAGACAAATGTAAGTTTTGTAAAACCAAACTGGAAACAGTCACACACCTTGTTGCTGACTGTGACAGGCAGAAGGACTATATACTGAAAGGAATAATAATGTGGCAAGACTGTTGCACTGAAGATTGTGCAAACATTATGGTACTGAAGTGGCTGAAAAACACTGGAAACATGAGCCCCAAAGCATCATAGAAAATGATGAAGTTTATATCACACGGGATCATCCATTACCAACAGTTCTAAAGATAGATGGTAGAAAACTGGATATAGTGGTCCAAGAAAAAAAGGCAAAAGTAGCATTGATCATTGAAATCGATACAGCCAGTGACTACAGTGTCTTACGTACAAAGAGACACAAAAGTCATAAAAATATCAGGATCTGCAGACAGAAACAAGTGCAATGTGGAAGAAAGATGCCCAAACAGTTCCAATAGTAGTAGGAGCAACAGGTCATATAAAAAAGAACCTACAATTGTATTTAGATATGTTACCAATCCATATAACCCCATACAAATTGCAGGAGTAATTACTGGGCACATTGAGGGTGCTGCGAAAAGCACTTATGGCTGACATCAAAGATTAAAACAATACCAATTTCATGAACTTTACTCGTACTTTGACTTAGGAATGGGGCCCATTCCCATCATAGTATTAGAAACCCAAAACATTTGTAGAAATAAAGAAGAAAAACAGCACTGTGTGGTCTCTGTACAGGAAGTGCTGGCACATGGGACTGGATTTCATGCTCTGCAAAAAAAAGAACTGAGAAAGTTCATAAACTTTTTGTACCTGGTGAACTGAGAACGATGAGGCAACAGAAACGCATGCTGATGAAATGTAAAAACATGTGAGGTAAAGGATCTTGTACTGCTTTGGCACTGAGGGTAGGACAGTACAGCTGATCATAATAATGATTACAAAACTGTCACTGAACAATAAAACATAAACTCTGCAGTATCTATGAGAGAAGGAACATGTAAAATGAGAATGGTGGAGCTCTGGATGTTCCCCCTGGCTGGGCTTTGGGTACATGTTGCTAGAGGATTTGAGACTTAAAATATGGAAGCTGAATTGCAGGCTATTTAGGAGCATGATCCAATAAATCAGAGCAGAAGATTTAACTACAGAAGTTAAAAGCAAAGATACTAAAAAGTCAGTGGGAACTGAAGTATATAAACATTTTGTTCTGAGCAAAGTAATATGTTTAGGAGATCTGTCCAGAATGAAGATTTGGGGACTTTTAGAGCATGAGTTATGCAGAGAAGGCCATGCACACTGCAGCAAAGCAAGCCACATAAAATACAGATAAACACTTTATTTTTATTATTAACTGAACAGTAATAAATGTGTCTGGTGTACTGTCCAGTGAAATGTGTTAATTCAGCATTAAGGTGAACGGTTAGGTCGTAACACTAGTACAGAGTGGGGAAGCCTTCCCTCATCAATAGTGGGTCGGTAATATGACTTATGACAAGTCAGAAGAATGACTGTTGTCTAGAAAGGCGGAGAGTACCTGGCTGAGAAATGAAATAATGTTGTGTTATTAGGAATAGTATGAATTCCCTTAAATACTTTTAAACGTGGATGGGATGGGGCAAACAGGGGCAGTTAATAAGACACCTAGCAATTTTAAGTTGCTACCATTTAATAACAAAGTAGGAAAGTTTATATGTTGCGATAGATAGTAAAGGTTTAAAACAGTCACACGCTGAAGAACTTTCACTAAGTTATGACAGTTGACATTAGTTGTAAATAGTTTTGTGAAACATTTGCTGTAGGTGGTGGTGTTATGTAGGATATAGAGGGTTTAGCTGGATTGTTTAGATATGAACAACGAAATGAAGAATCAAAACACTGGACATGAAGTCTATATTAATTGAAAAAAAAGAAAATGGCATCTTCATACATGGGAAGAATCAGAATGAAAATGTATTTTCTCAGATGGTGGATGAATGTTGTAATGTAATGTTACTGCACTAATTCAGTCCAAAATAAGATTTTCACTTACTTAAAAGAATTAAAATCTTGATATGAATACAAAAATTTAAATAACCAGCAGCATGCTGAATTAATAATGTTTGTTTTTGTTTGTTACTGGAAGTGTTACTCTCCCTTACTGGGGCAAGGAACTGCCCCAGTGATTTCAAGAACATATCCCTTGCAAGTGGAGGATACTTTCTGGCTGAAAATTTCTCTTTCTACCCCATATGATTTCTAAAGTTTTCCAGGTGAAATCCCAGATTACTTTTAATGTCAAGAAGGAATATGTCAAAAGACTGTGTTGGATGGTAGTAAATTTTTAAGTATCATAGTACAAAAATATTCTTTTAAAGAAGGTGGACAGTTTAAATGTCTCAGATCTAGAGAAGGTTTTATGTGATTTAACTAAATAAATTATATTTGATTTATTTTAACTTTTTTTCCCTAATCTCCACCCTGCCCATCTATTTCCCCACCTTCTCTACTACTCCAATGACCTCCCTGTTCTCTGGAGATGCCAACCCTATGTTTCACTCACTCCTCCAGAACAAAAGCCAAGCGAGCTGGGAACAGGAGACAGTATCTGCGTGTCCTTCGCCTCTGTGGCTTGCGAGTTGCCCACTCACAAAGGGAGCAAGCATGCCACACATGCCAGCACACTAGTAAGTGGTGCACTACTGTTCAGAGATTTGCTAAGTTCCTTGTTACAGGCAATACACCTGCACTCCTGCAGCTGACACCAATGCAGTGAACCAAGCCACCACCCTCCTCCCAGGACAGGTGAACTAGCATTAGCCTCTAACTGCCATCTTCCTCAACAAGTCCCTCTAATGCCTATGATACTTAGTCAAATACATGCCATCTGCAACACAGTCAGAGCTTCCTCCCTGTGCTTCATTGGACCAGGTATAATATTTGATTTCTATACCATGATATGATGCCAAGTTGAAAAGGTTGCTTAAGATGACTGCAGTGAACTCAAACAAGTTTGACAGGTATACTTTTTGGATGTACTACACACATAAAATGCAACTACTGTATGTGATGAAGCAGGCCATGCTAACAGTATTTACATTATTAAAATACAGGAGATTAAGCCATGCATGATGTTTTTGTTACCTACACAAGTTAGTAAATTTGGTCTTCCACAAAAGATTGGTTGTATAATGGGAAGGGCAGGAAAACTAAACTGATATGTAGGGATCCAACAAGAATAAAGTGATGCTGGATTCCCTGGCCAATAAGTTAAGGACAGGCACAAGTTCCCAATTTTAAAACTAAATTAATATGTAGGGATCCAACAAGAATAAAGTGATGCTAGATTCCTTGGGCAATACGTTAAGGACAGGCACAAGTTCCCAATTTTATTGAGGATACAATTTGAGGAGCTGCTTAGTACAGCAAGCACCATGAGACTGGTGCAGTTTTTAAACAAGTCAACCACTTAAAATAGTTCTGCCACTACCAAAAGCCAGAAATGGTAGTCAAATAATAAAAAAGCTAGTAAGCTGAGTGGTTAAAGCCTTAAAAAGTAGTGAAGTTAGAAGTGGTAGAGAAGATAAGGACAGAAACTAAGGAGAATGAACCAACATGGAAATGGATTTGTACATGACCTAGATATTCTGCAAGGTCAAGGCAGGTTAATATTTGTGCATGAACAGGTCTCCACTTGTGTTTAAACCTCACATAAGTTAACAGGTTCTGGAGTGTAAATACATATTGCTGATGTGAAGAAGAGATTATGCATAAGAAAACATATTTTTGGTTACATACGAGTTTGTCTAATTTCAAGAAAACTTTAAAAGGACTGATATCTTACTGTTTTAAGACCAGGAGTAAAAGTAGCTAGGACGCACATACTTTTAGAATACAAGGAGGCATTATACTGTACTAAAACCCACGTCCTAATAATAATAATAAAAAAAAACTGCAAAATGTCGAAGGTGAGGGCTGTACCTACACTGAGATACAGGAGTATATCAAGGTGGAAAATATGGGAAGCTGCTTGGCAAAAAAATATTCATGAGAAAAACTAGTGAATAGTTACCACAGAAACTGTATAAAAGCTTTACAGAGTTACAAGTACAAAATCAAGATATGATAAAGCCAGTTGACTGGATGAGGATTAATATCTTAAGTTATGTGTACTTTACTAGGTACTATAAAATCACACTCCAGTCATTTATTTATTTTATTTATTTATTTACATTTGACAACTGGGGTAGTGTCTGATTGGGCCAGAAGCCCGTTTTCAGCAGAGACCCGGGGAGAAAAGCTCCAAGGAAGATTATATAATTATATATTTGTACATATGACACTTACAATAAGAGTTCAAATGCAAGTTCCTTCACATTGTATTTAAAAGCATATAACAATAGTATTTCGAGAGAAAAATAGCTAAAGACTCAAAAGACAATCATAAGGCCTTCTTTAGCTATGTTAGAAACCTGGGAGGAAACTCCCAGATATGCTCAGAGCTAGTTCAAAATGATGTGAAGATTACTGATCCTACAGACATTGCCAACATACTGGCTGACAGGTTCAGTGCAAACTTCTCCCTCCCTCCCCCCCAAAAGGAGAGATATCTATACCAAATGATTGCAGCCCCCCAAACATCTCCAGCGCCCAAGTGAGAACTGCTCTCTCCAAAGCAAAAAACACAGCATCCATGGGACCTGATGGTGTCCCCGGCTGTGTGCTCCATGAACTCAATGAGGAAATAAACCCACAGCTAGGACAGCTGTTTAATCAAAGTCTTACCTCTGGATACGCACTCCAGGAGTGGCGCACTGCAACTGTGGTACCACTTCACAAAGGCGGTGCCTCCACCGACCCTGGAAATTACCGCCCATTAGCTTGACAAGCCTTATCTGCAAAGCCATGGAGAGGATCATAATGGACCTCATAAATAAAGACATAGGAATTTGCAGACTTTGGATCCAACCCAGTTTGGCTTTGTCAAAGGCAGATCATGCCTTTTAAACTTGGTTGACTTTTTCAAACAGTCACCAAAGCCATTGATGAGGGAAAGGCAGTCCATACAGCCTACCTCGATCTGGCTAAGGCCTTCGATACAATACCCCACTCGGGTATCATTGAAAAACTCATCAGCTTAAATGTCAACCCATACATCACAAGATGGGTTGCAAACTGGCTGAGTGACAGAACCCACAGGGTCAGAGTTGCTGGCGCCATGTCAGACTCAAAGCCTGTCACAAGTGGTGTCCCACAGGGCTCAGTCCTGGGCCCACTCTTGTTTGGCATCTACTTTTCAAGTACAAGCAAACACAGGAGGGTTATGGCTGACAAAGTTTGCAGATGACTGCAAACTGGGCCATAGTAGAAAACACATCTGACACAGATATCCTTCAGAAGGGTCTCACAGAAACGGATAACTGGTGCCAGAGCCACGGCCTAAAGTTAAATGCCAAAAAATGCATAGTCATACCCTTCGAAAAACAAGGTTACCCCTAGCTACCAAATAGGTGGCAATCCACTGAGCACAGAAGAAGTTATCAGGGACCTGGGGACCCAGGTTGATAGTAGTCTGTCATTTGACACCTATGTAGCTAAAGTAGTTAGGAAGACCTTCTACATTGCCCACCTTATCATGAAGGGATTCTCATCTAGATCAAGGGAGGTCATAGTCTCCCTTTCCTCACCACTCATCAGACCAATGATTGAGTACAATGCCCCATTCGGAATGTATCTGACCTGACACTTGCAGCAGGTGGAGAGGCCACAAAAGTTCCTCACCAAAAGGATAAAGGGTCTCAAAAATCTGTCCTATGCTGCCCGACTGAAAGAACTCCAGCTCTATTCAGTCGCCATCTTTGCTCAGAGGTGGCCCTTGCCTAACATTCAAAGCCATATCAAACCCAGATTTGATGAATATGCTTCACCTCAAAAATCTAGATCCATCAGAGCCACAAGGGCGGAGACTTAAACCTTGACACGGCTATTAATAGGACGTGCTGGAGGGATAGATTCATCACCCAAAGACTCCCTATGCTGTGGAACAAAATCCCGGTACATGTGAGGCAGAGCACCTCGCTGGCCTTGTTCAAGAGAAATCTTGACCAATGGATGGGAGATCGCAGATATACCCCAGGGATTACCTCAGTGTCACTGCTCGACAGAGGCACAGCAAAATAATGGGTATAGTTCCCCATACTAAAGGGGTGGCGTAAGCCACAAAACGATGGGCTAGGCTTGTAAATGCCCTCGGGCAGATAGCCTAGTATGAACCTATGAACCTATTACAATAAGCTTATACTATTCATACAGACAAAACAAAAATGTTGTTGTTTGTCTTTCGGCTTTTTCCCAGTAAAGGGTCGCCACAGCGGAACTCCAGTCCGCTAATGATTGGCAGTAGATTTTTATGAAATGCGGAGGTGCCAGCTTGACGCCCAACCTTCAATGAAGGCACGCCCATTTACGCACGCATGTCTTTCGAACACTACCCAACCGCGGGGAGGACATGCAGACTCCACACAGAAGGCACTCCCAAGCCAAGCCGAGAATCAAATGGGAGAACCTCTTGCTGTAACAACACTACCGCCGTACCACCGCGGCTTTAAACAAAACAAAAATATGTAGTTATTTTTATCCTGAAAAAAAAAAATCACAAACTGAAGCTAATAAGGCTCAACTGCCAAGAAATACTGACAATGGGTGGTGGAGAGAAGGAAGTTAGACAGCAAAGGGTTAAATTAGTTAGCCTCGTGAGAACATGAACAAAGCCTATGTTTGGTGCAATATTCCTTTAGGGACTGTTTAAATGAATGTGTATCACTCATGGACAGAATATGGAGGTAGAAAATTCCAGTGTTTGGCAATGATATGCAAGTACAAGAAGACGCAGTGAGAATTTTGGGTTTTATTAACCTTCAACAATACTTTATCAGCAGACTTACGAGATTTTAGGTTAGTGTACGGTTGGGCAAAGTCAGACAGAGCTGCACAGTTGTCAGGTTTGCATAAGACTGTATGGGCAGTTAGTAGCTGAGTCAGATTAAGCAAGCAAGGGAGGTCTAACCAGTAAAGCTAGAGAAGGGCAGTGCAATGGTGAGATCTTTGACACTGATTAGTGAAAATCATAAGCTTGGTTTTATTGGGGTTAAGTATAAGTTTTTTGGGCGAAGTAGTTTTCAATATTGTGGAGGGCTTCCTGAGTTTTTTCTTGGAGTTCCTTGATAGAAGGGACAGAGCAGATTAGGGCAGTATCATCAGCATATGGTATGATTGAGGCTGGATTTGCTGAGGAGTTTAGGTCACTGATAAAAATTGTGAATAAAAGTGGGCCAAAGATAGATCCTTGTGAGACTCCTGCACATATAGGTAGCTGGGAGAGAGTTTATTGTCCCATAAAGTGGCTTTTTTCCTATCCGACAGGTAGCTATGAAACCAGCTTAAGGCTTCAGAGCTGCAGTTGTAGAAAGCCAATTTATTGAGAAGTATTTGATGAGATACAGTGTCAAATGCTTTTAACATATCTAGGAATGTAGCATAGACTAGTCGTCTTTTGTTTTTGAGTTGAGTTACTGTATTAGTAAAGCTAATTAGAGCTGTACTGGTGCTATGCCTAAGTCGAAAACCATATGTATTAGATAATATATTATTTGACAGAAAGTGGTCCAATATATATTTGTGTATACATTTTTCTAAGATTTTGGCAAGTGGTGACAAAATGGCTATGGGTCTGTAGTTGGATGCATCAGCAGAGGGACCGCCTTTATGTAAGTGTATAACGTGAGATATTTTCCAGAGAAGTGGTACATATTTGTTCAGAGATTGAACGGTTAATGAGAATAGATATAGTGTAAGCAATGGAAGTAGCAGCTAGTTGTAGAAAGTCACCAGGTAGCTGGTCTGCAGCTAGTATGCACCATTTTAGTTTAGAAAGGAGATTTTTAATATAACTTGCTTGAATACGTTTGAGATAGAGAAAGGTAGAATTACTGTTGGAGGTTTGAGGTATGGACAGCGGCGTATTAGGGGTTGTTTAGTAGAGAGATTGAGTTAATAAAATGGGAGTTAAATTGAGTGGCTATGCAATCATTTGGGTTGGTCAGAGTTGGGGCTGGGGTAGTGGGTTTTTCTGGGTTGAGAAGGAGGTTTATTGTTTGCCAGAATCTTTTGGGATTTTTCTGGTATTTTAGCTGACTTGTTTGGAAGTAGTTCTTTTTTGTCTTATTTAATTAGTTTTTTTTGGCTTGGTTTTGAAGTTGTTGGTAGGTAATGAGATTTTTTTTTTACTTCTATTATTCTGAAAGAGATACCAGGCTCTGTCCATTTTAGTATAAGAACTGTGTCTTTTGACAACCAGGGAAGCTGTTTGGATTTGGTACGATTTTTCTAATTGGGGCTAGATCATTAAGTATTTGTAGGAAAGCACCATTGAAGTACTGTTCTGCACAGTCCAATTGAAGAGTTTTTAGAGGTGCCCAGTTATATTGTTGAAGAAGATTATTAAATAAGGTAGGTGAAAAGTGTTTTTTATTGTGAATGTAGTGAAATAAAATGTTACAGGAATTGTGTGCATGTTTTCTAATCAAGTAGGCAGGGAAGTGATCGAGTACAACACAGTCAGAGCTTCCTCCCTGTGCTTCATTGGACCAGGTATAATATTTGATTTCTATACCATGATATGATGCCAAGTTGAAAAGGTTGCTTAAGATGACTGCAGTGAACTCAAACAAGTTTGACAGGTATACTTTTTGGATGTACTACACACATAAAATGCAACTACTGTATGTGATGAAGCAGGCCATGCTAACAGTATTTACATTATTAAAATACAGGAGATTAAGCCATGCATGATGTTTTTGTTACCTACACAAGTTAGTAAATTTGGTCTTCCACAAAAGATTGGTTGTATAATGGGAAGGGCAGGAAAACTAAACTGATATGTAGGGATCCAACAAGAATAAAGTGATGCTGGATTCCCTGGCCAATAAGTTAAGGACAGGCACAAGTTCCCAATTTTAAAACTAAATTAATATGTAGGGATCCAACAAGAATAAAGTGATGCTAGATTCCTTGGGCAATACGTTAAGGACAGGCACAAGTTCCCAATTTTATTGAGGATACAATTTGAGGAGCTGCTTAGTACAGCAAGCACCATGAGACTGGTGCAGTTTTTAAACAAGTCAACCACTTAAAATAGTTCTGCCACTACCAAAAGCCAGAAATGGTAGTCAAATAATAAAAAAGCTAGTAAGCTGAGTGGTTAAAGCCTTAAAAGTAGTGAAGTTAGAAGTGGTAGAGAAGATAAGGACAGAAACTAAGGAGAATGAACCAACATGGAAATGGATTTGTACATGACCTAGATATTCTGCAAGGTCAAGGCAGGTTAATATTTGTGCATGAACAGGTCTCCACTTGTGTTTAAACCTCACATAAGTTAACAGGTTCTGGAGTGTAAATACATATTGCTGATGTGAAGAAGAGATTATGCATAAGAAAACATATTTTTGGTTACATACGAGTTTGTCTAATTTCAAGAAAACTTTAAAAGGACTGATATCTTACTGTTTTAAGACCAGGAGTAAAAGTAGCTAGGACGCACATACTTTTAGAATACAAGGA
Source organism: Protopterus annectens (assembly GCF_019279795.1). Classification (NCBI taxonomy): domain Eukaryota; kingdom Metazoa; phylum Chordata; order Ceratodontiformes; family Protopteridae; genus Protopterus; species Protopterus annectens. The sequence continues at coordinate 1,080,532,981 of NC_056727.1, read as the reverse complement.
GGCATTATACTGTACTAAAACCCACGTCCTAATAATAATAATAAAAAAAAACTGCAAAATGTCGAAGGTGAGGGCTGTACCTACACTGAGATACATGAGTATATCAAGGTGGAAAATATGGGAAGCTGCTTGGCAAAAAAATATTCATGAGAAAAACTAGTGAATAGTTACCACAGAAACTGTATAAAAGCTTTACAGAGTTACAAGTACAAAATCAAGATATGATAAAGCCAGTTGACTGGATGAGGATTAATATCTTAAGTTATGTGTACTTTACTAGGTACTATAAAATCACACTCCAGTCATTTATTTATTTTATTTATTTATTTACATTTGACAACTGGGGTAGTGTCTGATTGGGCCAGAAGCCCGTTTTCAGCAGAGACCCGGGGAGAAAAGCTCCAAGGGAGATTATATAATTATATATTTGTACATATGACACTTACAATAAGAGTTCAAATGCAAGTTCCTTCACATTGTATTTAAAAGCATATAACAATAGCATTTCGAGAGAAAAATAGCTAAAGACTCAAAAGACAATCATAAGGCCTTCTTTAGCTATGTTAGAAACCTGGGAGGAAACTCCCAGATATGCTCAGAGCTAGTTCAAAATGATGTGAAGATTACTGATCCTACAGACATTGCCAACATACTGGCTGACAGGTTCAGTGCAAACTCCCCCCCCTCCCCCCCAAAAGGAGAGATATCTATACCAAACGATTGCAGCCCCCCAAACATCTCCAGCGCCCAAGTGAGAACTGCTCTCTCCAAAGCAAAAAACACAGCATCCATGGGACCTGATGGTGTCCCCGGCTGTGTGCTCCATGAAATCAATTTGGAAATAAACCCACAGCTAGGACAGCTGTTTAATCAAAGTCTTACCTCTGGATACGCACTCCAGGAGTGGCGCACTGCAACTGTGGTACCACTTCACAAAGGCGGTGCCTCCACCGACCCAGGAAATTACCGCCCATTAGCTTGACAAGCCTTATCTGCAAAGCCATGGAGAGGATCATAATGGACCTCATAAATAAAGACATAGGGAATTTGCAGACTTTGGATCCAACCCAGTTTGGCTTTGTCAAAGGCAGATCATGCCTTTTAAACTTGGTTGACTTTTTCAAACAGTCACCAAAGCCATTGATGAGGAAAGGCAGTCCATACAGCCTACCTCGATCTGGCTAAGGCCTTGATACAATACCCCACTCAGGTATCATTGAAAACTCATCAGCTTAAATGTCAACCCATACATCACAAGATGGGTTGCAAACTGGCTGAGTGACAGAACACACAGGGTCAGAGTTGCTGGCGCCATGTCAGACTCAAAGCCTGTCACAAGTGGTGTCCCACAGGGCTCAGTCCTGGGCCCACTCTTGTTTGGCATCTACTTTTCCAAGTACAAGCAAACACAGGAGGGTTATGGCTGACAAAGTTTGCAGATGACTGCAAACTGGGCCATAGTAGAAAACACATCTGACACAGATATCCTTCAGAAGGGTCTCACAGAAACGGATAACTGGTGCCAGAGCCACGGCCTAAAGTTAAATGCCAAAAAATGCATAGTCATACCCTTCGGGAAAAACAAGGTTACCCCTAGCTACCAAATAGGTGGCAATCCACTGAGCACAGAAGAAGTTATCAGGGACCTGGGGACCCAGGTTGATAGTAGTCTGTCATTCGACACCCATGTAGCTAAAGTAGTTAGGAAGACCTTCTACATTGCCCACCTTATCATGAAGGGATTCTCATCTAGATCAAGGGAGGTCATAGTCTCCCTTTACTCATCACTCATCAGACCAATGATTGAGTACAATGCCCCATTCGGAATGTATCTGACCCGACACTTGCAGCAGCTGGAGAGGCCACAAAAGTTCCTCACCAAAAGGATAAAGGGTCTCAAAAATCTGTCCTATGCTGCCCGACTGAAAGAACTCCAGCTCTATTCAGTCGCTTACCGCTGCTCAGAGGTGACCTTTGCCTAACATACAAGGCCATATCAAACCCAGATTTGATGAATATGCTTCACCTCATCTAGATCCATCAGAGCCACAAGGGCGGGAGACTTAAACCTTGACACGGCTATTAATAGGACGTGCTGGAGGGATAGATTCATCACCCAAAGACTCCCTATGCTGTGGAACAAAATCCCGGTACATGTGAGGCAGAGCACCTCGCTGGCCTTGTTCAAGAGAAATCTTGACCAATGGATGGGAGATCGCAGATATACCCCAGGGATTACCTCAGTGTCACTGCTCGACAGAGGCACAGCAAAATAATGGGTATAGTTCCCCATACTAAAGGGGTGGCGTAAGCCACAAAACGATGGGCTAGGCTTGTAAATGCCCTCGGGCAGATAGCCTAGTATGAACCTATTACAATAAGCTTATACTATTCATACAGACAAAACAAAAATGTTGTTGTTTGTCTTTCGGCTTTTTCCCAGTAAAGGGTCGCCACAGCGGAACTCCAGTCCGCTAATGATTGGCAGTAGATTTTTATGAAATGCGGAGGTGCCAGCTTGACGCCCAACCTTCAATGAAGGCACGCCCATTTACGCACGCATGTCTTTCGAACACTACCCAACCGCGGGGAGGACATGCAGACTCCACACAGAAGGCACTCCCAAGCCAAGCCGAGAATCAAATGGGAGAACCTCTTGCTGTAACAACACTACCGCCGTACCACCGCGGCTTTAGACAAAACAAAAATATGTAGTTATTTTTATCCTGAAAAAAAAAAATCACAAACTGAAGCTAATAAGGCTCAACTGCCAAGAAATACTGACAATGGGTGGTGGAGAGAAGGAAGTTAGACAGCAAAGGGTTAAATTAGTTAGCCTCGTAGAGAACATGAACAAAGCCTATGTTTGGTGCAATATTCCTTTAGGGACTGTTTAAATGAATGTGTATCACTCATGGACAGAATATGCGGAGGTAGAAAATTCCAGTGTTTGGCAATGATATGCAAGTACAAGAAGACGCAGTGAGAATTTTGGGTTTTATTAACCTTCAACAATACTTTATCAGCAGACTTACGAGATTTTAGGTTAGTGTACGGTTGGGCAAAGTCAGACAGAGCTGCACAGTTGTCAGGTTTGCATAAGACTGTATGGGCAGTTAGTAGCTGAGTCAGATTAAGCAAGCAAGGGAGGTCTAACCAGTAAAGCTGGAGAAGGGCAGTGCAATGGTGAGATCTTTGACACTGATTAGTGAAAATCATAAGCTTGGTTTTATTGGGGTTAAGTATAAGTTTTTTGGGCGAAGTAGTTTTCAATATTGTGGAGGGCTTCCTGAGTTTTTTCTTGGAGTTCCTTGATAGAAGGGACAGAGCAGATTAGGGCAGTATCATCAGCATATGGTATGATTGAGGCTGGATTTGCTGAGGAGTTTAGGTCACTGATAAAAATTGTGAATAAAAGTGGGCCAAAGATAGATCCTTGTGAGACTCCTGCACATATAGGTAGCTGGGAGAGAGTTTATTGTCCCATAAAGTGGCTTTTTTCCTATCCGACAGATAGCTATGAAACCAGCTTAAGGCTTCAGAGCTGCAGTTGTAGAAAGCCAATTTATTGAGAAGTATTTGATGAGATACAGTGTCAAATGCTTTTAACATATCTAGGAATGTAGCATAGACTAGTCGTCTTTTGTTTTTGAGTTGAGTTACTGTATTAGTAAAGCTAATTAGAGCTGTACTGGTGCTATGCCTAAGTCGAAAACCATATGTATTAGATAATATATTATTTGACAGAAAGTGGTCCAATATATATTTGTGTATACATTTTTCTAAGATTTTGGCAAGTGGTGACAAAATGGCTATGGGTCTGTAGTTGGATGCATCAGCAGAGGGACCGCCTTTATGTAAGTGTATAACGTGAGATATTTTCCAGAGAAGTGGTACATATTTGTTCAGAGATTGAACGGTTAATGAGAATAGATATAGTGTAAGCAATGGAAGTAGCAGCTAGTTGTAGAAAGTCACCAGGTAGCTGGTCTGTAGCTAGTATGCACCATTTTAGTTTAGAAAGGAGATTTTTAATATAACTTGCTTGAATACGTTTGAGATAGAGAAAGATAGAATTACTGTTGGAGGTTTGAGGTATGGACAGCGGCGTATTAGGGGTTGTTTAGTAGAGAGATTGAGTTAATAAAATGGGAGTTAAATTGAGTGGCTATGCAATCATTTGGGTTGGTCAGAGTTGGGGCTGGGGTAGTGGGTTTTTCTGGGTTGAGAAGGAGGTTTATTGTTTGCCAGAATCTTTTGGGATTTTTCTGGTATTTTAGCTGACTTGTTTGGAAGTAGTTCTTTTTTGTCTTATTTAATTAGTTTTTTTTGGCTTGGTTTTGAAGTTGTTGGTAGGTAATGAGATTTTTTTTTTACTTCTATTATTCTGAAAGAGATACCAGGCTCTGTCCATTTTAGTATAAGAACTGTGTCTTTTGACAACCAGGGAAGCTGTTTGGATTTGGTACGATTTTTCTAATTGGGGCTAGATCATTAAGTATTTGTAGGAAAGCACCATTGAAGTACTGTTCTGCACAGTCCAATTGAAGAGTTTTTAGAGGTGCCCAGTTATATTGTTGAAGAAGATTATTAAATAAGGTAGGTGAAAAGTGTTTTTTATTGTGAATGTAGTGAAATAAAATGTTACAGGAATTGTGTGCATGTTTTCTAATCAAGTAGGCAGGGAAGTGATCGCTTAGTGTGTCAGGGAGACACCCAGCATCATAGCTAATATTGGATTTGTTTGTTAAAATCCAGTCAAGAATGGATTGCCTGTTGGTGTGTTTGTAGATGCGTGTGGGGTGGTTAATTTTTTGACAGAAACTGTACAGGTTTATAAAGTTAGTAAGGGGTTGGAACAGCAGATAGTCCAGTCAAGGTTGAAATCTCCAAGTATAATATTTTCATGGCTGATGTTGGCAGATGCCCATTCAAGGATGTTTTCAATATTTTGGAGGTTATTAGCAGGGGAAAGGTAGATCGCTATAAATCGACATGATTATTCATGTCTAGGCATGCTACTGAAACTTCTGAATTAGGGATATCAGGTGGAGTAGAGTTAAGTTGTGCCACTTTAAGATTGTCTTTAAACAAAATGGCAGTCCCACCACCACGTCTACTCTTATCAGTTCTGAGGATGTTATAACCATTGGGAAGAAATTCTTCAGATTTAATATGAGGTTTAAGCCATGTTTCAGTAATGACAGCTATATCAGGGGAGTAAAGGGCAATGGCAGCATGAAATTCATGTACTTTGTTTATCAAGCTTCTGAGGTTGACGTTAATGAGAAGGTCAGAGTTACTTTTTTTCAGTGGCAGATAGTTGTGGAGTTAGGGGAGGTGTCAGAATGTGGATTTGTGGGGTAGAGAATGTGGCGAGGGTTGGGCCTAGATTAGGATGGATGTCACATTGCAGTTTAATATGGGTAAGAGAATGGAGAGTAAGACATCTTAGCTTGGAAAAAAGACTGTGATATATATATATATATATATATATATATATATATATATATATATATAAAGTGTAGTAGCAAAGCTGTGGGTTTGAAAATATCTAAGAGAGAATAGTAGAGTAAGGGAGGTGTTAAAAGGTAGGGGAGATGTAATCAGTGGGTTTGTCATGATGCAGGTCCTCAATTACTGGCAAGGTAGGGGAAGGGTTGTTTGTGAGAAGGTATGACTGGAAGGAAGTGGTATAAATGGCTAGGAATTACAGAGCTAGCAGGACAGGGAGAGAAATTATGGGCTTTATTGGAGGCATAGTAAAGAAGGTAGATTATAGTTAAAGTCAGAGGTGACAGACTGTAGATAAATTAAAGAAAATCTTATGCAGAAGAGTCAGAAATTAGACTTGATGAGATAATGGATGAAGTGAAACTGAAAACTGCAGATGGAGTGCTGAATGGGGGATGGGGAAGGGGAATAGCCTGTCTAGGAATAAAGGAAATTGATCTTGGTGTGTCTGGGAATGGGGGTAGGGGAACGGAGTGTGCCCAAGTGCAGCGAGGGAGAACGGAGCAGGTAGCACCTGGAGCTAGCAAAGCGATAGCAAAAATGAGCCTGCAGAGCAAAAACTATCAGTATAAGTGTAGACACTTACCTGGTTAAGTCAGGAATAGAGGAAAAATAGCATAGGATGGCTTTACAATAAAGATGAATTAAAGAAAGTACTTGCACTAGCTTTTAAAAGTTAATTAAGAATTTCATGCACTTGTCTGTGAAAGTCCAAGGGAAAAGCCTGGCAGTAAGATAGAGGGTCGAAGGTATCCTTTTGTTAGGGAATTATAAGCCCTGGGCCCAAATACGTTTCTGAGGAACAGTATCGCCAAACTACAGGAAGTATTGAAGGGAGTCACTGGAGGGAAGTTTGTTAGTCTGAAAGAATGAGGGGGAGGCTATGAGGCCGTATGCAGCTGTTGCCCCTGACTTAGTGAGCGGTAGGATGCTATACTCAGCTATTTTGTCAATACTTGTAAAGTACAGAGTAGCTTATAAGTGTAAAATTTTAAGAGAACATTCATCATGAAAGAGGCACCTACATTCACTTGTAAAGTAAAGTAGCGTGCTGTCAATGTTATAATAAAAGCTGTAGCAGCACAATCCACTGGAAGGCTATCCAGGAGAGCACTTTCGGTTTTGTAGAGGGGGGACCGCCGAATGTATGAGGTCACTGGTTTTATTCACTTGTAAAGTGATTAAGTGACTAATAATGTGTATGCATGTGAATGCATTGAAACTTAGATTATTAGTAAAGCTGGTACCAAATATGATGATTGTTAAGACCAATAAATTAATTTTAGATTTGATGTTTACTAATTAGCAGTAATTGCCAGAGATGCTGTACCGTAGAAGATGAATACTCAACAATGGTAACAATGACTATTAACTGTGACAGTTTTATGTTGAACTTTTAAGAATGGTTCAAAACATGTTAAGCATGTTGATATTGCTTACTGGCTATATTAGGGATGAATCTGTGCAGCCGAAACTTAGGCAGCTGTTCATACATTTTTTAATGCATTACAGATTGATGTCCAATCTACAGCTGAAGTGAGATCTGCACTTCCTACCCTGCAGGGCATGGTACGACTATCTTAACTTGTTATGACAGTTGAAGATAAACTGCTTGGCACTCTCCTGATTGCTACAGAAATGTACAAGTATCCTTACGAGAAATACAATACTGTTGTGCAAGTATACTCACCCTTACAAACGGATGTTTATTTGATCAATGTTGCAAAGCAGGCTTCCTCCTCCTATCAGTTGTGGTTCTGTACCTATGTGGGGGGCTGGTGGTCACTTATACGGTTGGTTCTGTGCAAGATATAAATTTATAATTTTATTTTCAGAGGTGTGAGCCACTTGCCTTTCATGCAGAAGACTGTGGGTTCTATTACCACATCAGGTAGACTGATTACTGACACTGCAGTGCAGCATAAGATGGGTGGCTGCACTCCTGTGTGCGTCATCCTTTGGATGAGATGTTAAACTGAGGCCCCATTTACTCGAGCTGGTGGCAGCTCAGGTGAATTTAATAGATCTCATGGCACCTATCGAAAAGGGTAAGGGAAGTTCCCCAATACCCTAGCCAAATTTCCACTAAGAGTTTAAACACCACCTCAGGTCCCTTGCAAAAAGTTACCACGCAAAGGATAAATAAATTTATGTTTAAGTGTCCTATTATGTGTATTTTTCTTAGAACCACTCTGCTGCAGGAATACGGAATGCTGTCCTCAAACTTGTATATCTTTGTTGCTGTGGTTTAGGCTCCCAAGATCTCCAGATGGTGTGTAAGCAAGACAATCATCAGAGATGCTGGAGTGAAAGACGGAAGAGGGGCTACAGGACATGGCTGACAGATGTGGTAAAAACCAAAAACATTTTTAATAGTTTAAAAGACTCAATTAAGCATACTACAGTATATCTTTTGGCATTACAGCTTTGTTTTTCCATTTCCTGAGAACAAATAAAAGAAAGGAATGGAGCACATAATGTATTATTTTACAACCGGGTTTTTCCCTAAGGCTTTCAAACATTAGGGTGCAAACATGCACACCTACTGATACATAACTGCTGATAAAGGTCAGGGTGGAGCACGGGTGTTCCCTTTACGGCAAAATACAAACCCTACAACATTCTGTAAATAAATGTCTTATTTTTGCACATTTACTGTGAGGGAGACTACAAATGCACTTCCCTCGATTTTTCATTCTCTTTCAAAGCTGCTTGGAAACCTTAACAGTTTGAACACACTGTCATCAAAAACAATGCTGCTCCTTAAACAAAGACTTAAATAATGTTATTAACACAAATGCACATTTTGTTTATTCCAGAATATATTTTCTTCTATCTAAAATGATCACTGCACTGTCACATACAAGAAAACTTGTTTTTATCTTTCTTTGTGTGCATTTCTGTGCAACACAACTTCCAATGCTCAGTTTGCAGAAATCTTCTAGTACTTTTTTTTACATCTTACTACTCTTATATTTAAGGCTTTTGTCTCAAGAAATAAAGCTTACATGGCGAGGTGTCTGTAGCCTGCCTTCCTTAACATCCACTTGAACTGTAAACCTATATTCTTTTGTAGTTTGAATGTTTACTGTGCAGCATACCTCAACTTCAGAGCAAGAAATCTGGACAAGGGCATAAATAAAAGTGAGACAAAAACTACTCAAAAGTAGGTACAATTTTTAAATATTGCTCTTACAAACGTAGAAAGTTGATAGAATACCATGTTTTGCATTAGCATGAATTTTCTGAAGGGTACGAATTCTGAAACTCAAATGTCTGCCATTATTTTCTAACTTCAGTCTTTACAGATTTGCCAGAAAACCACAACTTTATGAAACATGGACCAACCATACGAAAATACGTATACGTACCTCTTAGAGCAAGAAATATGGACAAAGCCATAAATAATTGGGGGACAAAGCCCCCAAAATAGGGACACTTTTAAATATTGCTCTTACAAACTTAGAAAGTTGATGGAATAACAAATTTTGTATTAACATGAATTTTATGAAGGGTATGAAGTCTGAAACTCAAATTACTATCATTTTCTGACTTCAACCCTCGATAATTTGACAAGGATTTACCAGAAGAGCACAAGTTTATGAGAAAACAGATAAAAAATATGAGGCAAAAATCTGGACATTCTGCAAAAAAATGTACAGTTAAGAAGTATGCTGTGCAGAGACACATCAGATCTGTTGTGGCAGTTGGGCGAGCAACTCCAAGAACTTGCCAAATTTGACTGAAAGTGAACAAGTACATAAATATACCTTAGTTAAAAACATTTTTAAAAAGCAATTTGTATACTTACTCTGTACAGGCAAAACAAAATAGTATGTCTATGTAAATCTAAACAAGCCTATATAAAACTGTCTGACAATTTAAAGAATCCTAACTCAAATGTGCTACTAATTAAACACTTTCCACGAATGCTTAAAGCACCAGTTCAAGTACCCTCATTCAAAAGTAAACATAGAGATCAACCTAATGCATAAAAATGGCCAAAAAAGGGTCACAAAGTGGGGACACTGAGCACAGGGGAAAGGAATGTCATCTGACATACAAAACTGTCATTATGGCAGCCACACTCTAGTAATATGGAGCAAAACAAATATGTTTAAAATATATTCATACTGCATAAAAGAGTAATGTAAAGTAAGAGGGTTCCTTCAATTTCTGACCACAGCACACTTGTAATGGAACAAAATATCAAACCCACCACCGTAAATAGCACATGTAACAAAAAACTGAGGGTAATGCTACTCAATGCCAGAAGTCTAAACCTCAAAATGCATGCACTCAAGGCACTCCTCAGTATGGAGAAAATTGATATATGTGCAGTAACAGAAACCTGGTTTAAGGCTCCAGAGAGCACCCCAGCACTACCAGGCTACAACTCATACCATACATTTCAGCCACAGTACCCATACCGAAATACAAAAGGCAGGGACGTATCCATATTCATCAAGGATACCCACACCTCCAGGTTAGTGGCACAGCACGATGCTTCAGAGATCATCCACGTGCAACTAACAATGGGCAAAACTGCAATTCAAATTGTAGCTTGCTACAGATCACCCACCATGTCCCAGGACCCCCATTCTGCATTTCTGGAAACAGTGGGAAACATAAAGGTCCTACCAAACACCCTAATATTGGGTGATTTCAATTACCCAAACATTAACTGGGAGAACTACTCAAGTACTAACTCCCTTGCCCAACTTTTTCTAGAACTGATAAACTCAACGTCCTGGTTCAACTGGTCAACACTCCCACCAGAGGTGACAACATATTGTACCTGGTCACAAACATGGGCAACCGGTGTTCCACACCAGAGGTCAACCCCTCGCTGGTTAGATATGACCCTAAAGAAATCACTTTGGATATCCATATTCCGCCCCCCAGCCCCGGACAAGAAAACCACCATGAAAAACTTTTCAAAAGCAAACTTCATGTTACTTAAGACGGAGGTGGAAAGTTTCAAAGCCCCCATGCTGAAGGATAACACTGTCCAAGCTGAAAAATCATTTACTAATGCATTCTACGGGCAGCTACAAGAATGCATGGATCATGCCATCCCAAGTAAAACCAAGACTCACGCCTACAAGAAAAGGAAATCAGTCAAGCTATACAATAGAAGGAGAAAACTAGTACAGAAAAAAGTAAAATCCCAAGAAGGGAAGACATCCCTGATCAGTATCAGCAAGAAACTACGATCCCTCATAAAATCATCCAAGGCGAGCTTTGAAAGAAAAAATGTCAAGGACTCCAAAGATAACCACAAGGCATTCTTTAGCTATGTCAAGAATCTAAGAGGCAATGCTCAGATCTGCTTGGAGTTAGTGCAGAATGGCACAAAATACACTGAACCGACCGATATCGCCAACATCCTGGCAGACAGGTTCAGCGCAAACTTCACCCCCCTCTCACCCCCAAAAGGGCCCATAACCATACCAGAAGAATGCAGAGTCCCTGAAATCACAGACACTCAAGTTAAAACAGCCCTCTCCAAAGCCAAAAACACAGCATCAATGGGACCGGATGGTGTCCCAGGCTGCGTCCTACACGAGCTCAAAGGTGAATTAACCCCTCACCTAAACACACTGTTCATACTCATCCTCTCCACAGGCTACATACCCATAGAGTGGTGCACAGCAACGGTTATTCCGCTCCACAAAGGTGGAGCCACAACAGACCCCGGGAACTATCGCCCTATCAGCCTGACTAGCTTGGTCTGCAAGGCTATAGAGCACATCATCATGGAACTCATTAACAGAGACACTAGGAACCTCCAAACACGGGACCCTACCCAGTTTGACTTTAATGGCAGATCATGCCTCCTAAACCTGGTGGACTTCTTTGAGGCAGTTACCAAGGCTATAGACGAGGGAAAGGTGGTACACACAGCCTACCTAGACCTCGCTAAGGCCTTCGACACCATTCCCCATTCTGGTATTATAGACAAGCTCACCAGCCTGAACATAAACCTCTACGTCACAAAATGAGTTGCCAACTGGCTCACGGACAGAACCCACATAGTTAGAGCTATGGGAGCTAGGTCCGACTCTAAACCGGTTACAAGTGGCGTTCCCCAGGGCTCAGTCCTAGGACCCCTCTTATTCGGCATATACTTCTCAGAGGTACAGACAAGCACAGGAGGACTATGGCTGACCAAGTTGGCAGACGATTGCAAACTAGGGGCTATAATTGACTCTCTGGCTGACACAGACATCCTCCAAAAGGGTCTCACTGAGACGGATACCTGGTGTCAAAATCATGGCCTCAAGCTAAATGCCAAAAAGTGCATAGTCATCCCCTTTGGAAAAAACAAAGTACCCACAAACTACCACATAGGTGGTAGTCCCTTAAATACAGAAGACGTAATAAGGGATCTGGGGACCCAAGTAGATAGTAGTCTCACCTTTGATAATCACATGCCAAAGTGGTTAGAAAATCCTTCTACGTGGCCCACCTAATCACAAAAGGGTTCTCATCCAGATCAAAAGAGGTCATTGTGCCCCTCTACTCATCACTCATCAGACCCATCATAGAGTACAATGCCCCATTTGGGATGTACCTTACAAGACACCTGCAACAGCAGACCAGAGAAGTACCTCACCAAGAGGATCACTGGCCTCAAACAGATGACCTATGCAGCTCGACTGAAGAAACTCCAGTTGTACTCGGTTGCATACCGCCTACTCAAGAGGTGATCTCTGCCTGACATATAAGGCCATGTCCAACCCAGAAGTGATGGACATGCTCCACCTAAAGAAAACCTCATCCCCTGGAGCCACACGCTCTAGGGATCTAAACCTCACCACAATAATAAACAGGATGTGCTGGAGCGATAGATTCCTGTCCCAGAGACTTCCCATGCTTTGGAACAAGATCCCAGTCTACATTAGGAAGAGCTCCTCGCTACCACTCTTCAAAAGAAACCTTGACGAGTGGATGGGAAACAGAAAGTTTACCTCGGGGATCACTTCAGTGGCTCTGCTGGACAAAGGCACAGGGAATTAATCTAAGGGAGCAGCGAAAGCCAACACATTCTGGCTAGGCTTATAAATGTCTTTGGGCAGATAGCCTAGTACCAACCTATGAATGTATTACGTAGTCCAAATTTTTTAACTATGCTAACAGTAAAAGGACGAGTTAAAATAATGACAAAGCTCTCCTGAAACATAAAACCTGGATGAGAATGGCTTGATCTATAAAGAATGGCAATGCACCACAGCTACATATTAGGAGTCGAAACACAAACTCAATCTAGTAAAACATTTGAAATACTACACTAGACAGATCATACAGTATTAAACCAGCCACCATAATAAAGCAAGTACTACCATAAAGTCTTGAAAAATTACCACTTTCTTCAGTCAAAAAAGTGTTTCCACTAGTAACAATATACAAAAGTAAACATGTGCAAGAACTTAGAAGAAATGGCAAACTATTATTATGTGATTTTAACATTCTTCTCAACATGATTAGCAATATTAACCCCCACCCCCAACACAGTGCATTTCCTTTCTTTTTGTCATCAGGCAAAAAGTTATTTTCTTGGGGGGTCGAAGCAGTTTCTATCCTATAGACACTAAAATTACGGGGCTTTCCAGTACATTCTACAATTTACAAAATACAAAAAAAGACCATCTGCCAATCAGTGATGGTATACTTAGGACTAATACGGCTAAACTAAATAACACCAGCTCATGCATAAAACTTCTCGTACGCAGCATGACTATAGCTTTAAGGATCCGCAAGCCGGAAGTGTACAGCTAAGGTCTGAAGCGCGTGCGCAGTGACTCACAACAGGATGGGCCCGCCGTAAAAGGTAAGGAAAACCGGGGAACGGGAAGGTGCAAACGGATAAAGATAAAGAGTGGGGTTTACTGAGAGTACCATATGGCGAAAGATGCAGACGCATCAGAGACTATGAGCGACCGTGCGTGTGGATGTGGAAGGCGGAGGCTGTTGTCGCACGCCGTGGTTCTCTGTACGTGGCGCCGTACCCGGAGAGGGACGTCAGAGCGGAGCGGGACGGCCGGCCGGCATGGTGCGGGAGCACGCTGGGGGGAGGGGGCTGCGCCATAGCCGCCGCAGGGGTGGGGCAGCTATCGTCACCCTCTAACTCTTTATACTTTGTCTTGTCCGAATATGTTGTGACTGTTTTGAATAAGTTTGTGGTTCTGCGCTTTAAGGGTGCTGGGTCATAGAATTCCCTTGAGGTGTTCTAGCGTAATCACTCAATATGGAGGCGCACAGAACAGTTTTTCATTTATTGAGTAAGGGAAGAGCTAGCCATACAGGGTACTAAAGGTGTAGGACAGATCGCTAAGTTTGGGGGGAATTTGCAAGTTCAACATGACGTGTGAGATCTTTGTTGTATTAAGGACTTAAATAAAGTAGGGGCTACGCCCCAGACGTAGGAGGGATTGAACGTTTGTTCAGAGAAGTAAGCGAAAAATTCATATGGGGATGTTAAGGCAGAGCTCCACTCCCACCTTTTAGATGGTCTTGAGTGGATAATTTTACTCGCTTATCTTGTTTACATTGTATATCTCAGAATAATCCACCTGTTACTGACACGCGTGAAAGTGATGAAGCAAGTCACATTGTGATTGCATCATATTTCACTTACGGATGACATCAAGTTATGTATTTCTTTTCTAATGTACAGGGTCAGTAGTAATTGTGGAAGATAGATAAGTTTGCGTTTAGGGGCAAATAAAAATAATTAGGGAAACGTGTACAAAAATAGAGACTTTTAAATGTTGATAGAATTCATGTAGAAAAGAAAAATGCTTATTAACGTATTTTTCTAAAGTAGAAATAAACACTGCAGCTATAATGATTGTCATCAATGTTTACAGTTTTGGGAATGACAGCGCTAAATTTGGAACTAAAATTAAAGTTTCCTAAAATTAAATGTGATGTAGAGATATGGAGTTTAGGCTTTAGAGTGGCATATTCTTGCAGAGCAGTTGAATTTTGCGTATGCCATAAGCTGGTCCGTGCGGGACATGTTTATCTGCTTACACACAAACAATAAAAAAAAAAAAAACTACAGATATGTTTTGATCCCTGAGTGTTGAGATTGAAGCTAGTGTTTGAAAAGATGTACTAAAATGTTTGTTTATTTGAAGGCAGTGGGTGTTTTGCTTTTGTCAGGGTAGTACTTTCCCATTTCTGCATAGATGTTTACAGATTGTACTGTTTTGAAGTGTGTACTGTTTTGAAGTGTTTCCCTATTATTTTGTTGCATTGTGCCACATCATGCCACTAGCTGACCTACACTTTGCTGGGTTGTATTAAAAACAAGAGTTAAGCCTTTTATTAGCCTCTACTTTTAAAAATAACCTGAAGCAGCACCTAGACTCCTCCTGGCTCTGTTCTTGTTCATACCCTGACTGACTTTTTGTCTTTGTCTCCGTCTGTCTCGGACCTCATCACTATCACAAATATCTAACTTTCCAGCTCTTTTACCTTATTCTGTATATGTAAAAAAATCCTATATGTAACTATATACTGCTTTTCATTGATTCTTAATTAAATTTGTGTGTTTATGTATATAATCTTTTTATTACTGGTAACAGTTCTACAGAAATCAAATTGTATTAACTACTATCTTGATTGTATCACCCATTGGATGATTCTAAAATCCCATTTCTATCATTGAGAAACTGAGTATTTTTCTCTGTAAATTCTTTATAATTTTTTGTAACTCTAATGGAGCTGTTCTTCCCTGTTCTTAGCTGAAAATTGGCCTGAATGCCCACTTGGACCATCCTGGTAAACAAAAGGCAATAAATAAATGAGCTATTTGGCAGAATTTCATGAGAAGCCTGAAAATCAATGTGGATAGAGTCACTTAATAGCTTAATTACAGTATTTCTCATCAGTCACATGCAAAGGAAGAAGATATTTAAACATTTTACTTTTTCTTACATCTGTATAATATGAGAAATAAAGCATTGGACAGATGGTAATTGGGGTAACACAAGTTTCCCTGATCCCACCTCCGTGAATTTACAAGTCCAAGAATATTTTTTTTACATTTTTCAGGTCTTGTTTGTGGTCATAGTTGACCAAGCTTTCATCCTTGCAGTTCTGTGGTGTTGGGTTATGTTTAATAACTATGGGTGTGTGGGCTAAAACACCCTACACAGGGTGACATTGGTAACTTAGTTATTTATCTACACCTGTATCATAAGGAAGAATAAATACAAAATTTAAATGTTGCTGTTCGATCAGGAACAGTACTAGTTTGTTAAGGGGGAGTCTTGGTCCTTAGGTTCATAGGATCGTACTAAGCTTATGGTCAAAGGAGACCTTTGAGAAGCTCAACATGTTAAAAAGTACTGGCACAAGGCTAGCATTGTTCACCTTCGAGTAGACTTTCTCTACATTTCCCATGTGAAAGTTTGTGCTCACCCATCCAGGCTGGTATTAAAGGTTGCCATGAAAAAATACCCTACTTAATAGGCAAGGGCAGCCTATTTCAGGAACTGAGGAAAACTGTGGTAATCAAATCCAGGACTGTTGTAGAGAACATGTTATCAGTGCATAGTATTAAACCTGTGTACCGAACTGACACTCACCTTGAGTCTTGTGGCATTATGATGAGTTAGCAGCAGTTTTTGAAGGATTGTTAGTGCCTACCACTTATTTTGACCTTGTTGAGGCTTTTGATACTATTCTACAGAGGGGAACACTTGACAGGTTAAAAGCACTACACATAGGCCCTTAGGAAATCTAGCAGATAAATCACCAGCTAAGCAACAGGATGCAATACATCAGGGCGGTCTGTTTCCCTCTCTGTCCTGATAGGAGTTATTGTATGGAAGCATCTAATTTTTGGATTGCTCTTTTTGGATATAACAATGGGAAATAAGCTAGAGGTAATGAAACACATTAAAGATTGCAAACTGAATTGCTTATTTGCTTCCATAAGATGCATAAATTCTCCATATTGTACAGAAATTAGTAAGTGTAGCATCTTGAAACTTGACAAAAAAGGGATAAGTTATTATATGATAAAAGTTCAAAGTGTAAGTAGCAAAGATTGAGAGACGGTGATACTTACCAGTTAAACGGCATATCCTCTAGCCTGTGTAATTCTAAAGAGTATGTTAAGCCACTCCAGGAAGATCACAGTACCACTGTGTCCTACTGTTAGATTCAGAAAATGGTTTGAATTGTTGCATTTTGTAGCCCTTGAGCAGGACACCTGAAAGAACTCTAAAGGTATAGTGATTTCTACCTTTGGATTTTTCTAGTAGTGAAAATTCATTCCATTCAGAAAAACATCAGGACATCTCATTATATTTTGTTTATATACCTGGTCTGTAAGACTATGTGTGACCCAATTCTTCATTAGCAGTCTATGCCTAAAACCTTCCAGTGGGGAAGCTAACGCCACATCAAGAAATACAATATTAAAGAAGAAGCAGAAACAGAAAAAAACAGATGTTGCACTGTACGTCCCAATACTAAGGAAAAAAGTGTCCCTTTAGAAGTGGAAGAAGTCAGTCATTGCCTTCTTTCAGAAATAATGGTATGTTATAAAGACCTTATCGAAGCCCCATAAGTTATAAGCTTGACAGTTGAACCTATTAGCTTATTACTGTAAGTAGAATAGTTGTGGCTGAAAATGTTCTGTTGACCAGCCTACCAACCTAGTTAACAAAATTAATAAATAAGGGAATACCTTGGAGGCCTGTTGATAATCGTGCTCCTTATCTCATGCCAACACTTTGGATTCTAGTTCCTTTGGGGACATTTTTGTTTTTAAGTTCCGTGACAGTTTGTCATACAGTGACTTTATTGCATTGTGTAGTATGTTTGAAATAAGTTATGCAAACATGGTGAATTTAATGCCTCTTTTCACTTCGAGTATTTTTACTGTCTTCCGTACAGGTTTCTTGAAGTCAATTGCAAGTGACACTGTTATTTGGGTATTATGTCAGCATCGTCTTTAGATTATCTGAGCAACTCATCTGTGTCTGCAGTGTTCAGTAATACAGTCTTACAACATTTCAGCCAGCTGTCCCATTTGATTACTATTTCCTGCATTCCAGCTAGACGTTGCACAGATAAGAATGCAATTTCTTGTAGGAAGACATTGCTGATGGATAGAAGACTTGACCATTCCAGTCTACCTATATCAATGGCCACTGGATAGCTGTAAGCCCTTGCGAGTTTTGTAGCCTGCCTGTTGTGATCTTATGCTTTATTAAATCCCCTTTCCCATGCATATGATAAACAGCATACATTTGCTCATTCAAAATGGAAGAGGATGTTGCATGATGTTTCTAAGACTCGAGCTAAAAAGTGTACTTTAAAGAGGATACAGTACTGAAGAAGCTTTGTTAGAATATTTGGTCATGTCACAGTAGTTTATTATCAGAAGTAATAGGTTATGATTAAAGTCTAAATGTGAAACAAAATATTTCATTGAAAGAGGTGCTGTTAAAACCAACATTAGTCCGTTTTTTGTAACTGAATTTCTCTTATTTTTGACAGTTGCCATTAGAACTTCAGTTCATTACTCCCTGTAGTTGTTTCGGTTGCAACTGTGTTGTTTAACAAAAGTACTTCGGTTTGTTTACGAGGTATACTTTTTAGGTTCATAGGTAGGTACTAGGCTATTGGCCCAGGGGCCTAAGTAAGCCTACCCAACAAGGTTCCCTGGCTTATGCCACCCAAGTATGTTAATTTCCTGTGCCCCTGTCGAGCAGAGCCACAGAAGTGATCCCCGGGGTGTATTTCCTATTTCACATCCACTCATCAAGATTTTTCTTGAAGAGTGCTAATGATGAACTTTGCTTGACATATATGGGTAGCTTGTTCCAGAGTATAGGAAGTCTCTGGGACAGGAATCTATCCCTCCAGCATGTCCTGTTTATTGTGGTGACAAGGTTTGAGTGTGTAGCTCAGAGGGATTGGGATTTCTTTAGGTGTAGCATGTCCAACATATCTGAGTTTGACATAGCTTTATAAGTTAGGCAGAGATCTCCTCGGAGTAGGCGATATGCTACAGAGTAAAGCTGGAGTTTTTTGAGACGGTCGGTGTAAGGCATCTGTTTGGGGCCAGTAATCCTCTTTGTGAGGTACTTCTATGGCCTTTCCAGCTGCTGCAGATGTCTTGTGAGGTACATTCCAAAAGGGGCATTGTACTCTATAATGGGTCTAATGAGTGCCGAGTAGAGGGGAACAATGGCCTCTTTTTTTCATCGATGAGAACCCTTTTGTGATGGTGTGCCACATAGAAGGATTTCCTGACTACTGTGGCGATGTGATTATCAAAGGAGAGACTAATGTCCACCTGGGTCCCAAGGTCTCCTCACACATTTGGCATTAAGTAGACTGCCGTTTATGTGGTATTTCATGGGTACAGAGTTTTTACCAAAGAGGATGACAGTGCACTTTTTGGCATTGAGCCTGAGGCCATGCCTCTGATACCAGGCATATGTCTCGGTGAGCCCCTTCTGTGGGATGTCCACATCATTTGAGGACTCGACTATTGCTCCTAGTTTTCAGTCATCTGCGAACTTCGTTAGCCAGAGGCCTTCTGTGTTGGCCTATATTTCAGAGAAGTAGATACCAAATAGGAGGTCCCAGGACTGAACCCTGTGGTACTCCACTTGTCACTGGTTTGAAGTCAGATTTGGAGTCTCCAACTTTTACAGTGTGAGTTCTGTCAGTGAGCCAGTTGGCAACCCATCTTGTGATGTAGGGATTTATACCTAGTTTAGCTATAATTCCAGAATGTGGGGGTGGTGTCGAAAGCCTTGGCAAGGTCAAGATAGGCTGTGTGAAGCACCTTACCCTCGTCTACGGCTTTGGTGACTGCCTCAAAGAAGTCGTTCAGGTTCATAAGGCATGATCTGCCTTTCACAAACCCGGATTGGATGGGGTCCAGAGTTTGGAGGTTACCAGTGTCTTTGTTTATGAGTTCCATGGCCTTGAAGACCAGGCTCGTTAGGCTAATAGGACGATAGTTCCCAGGATCAGTGGTGGCTCCCCCTTTGTGGAGTTGGGTAACTGTTGCTGTGCACCATTCAGTGGGCACAAAGCCTGGTGTCAGACTATGATTGAATATGGTGCTTAGGTGGGGAGCCAGTTCGTTCTGAAGTTCATGTAAAATGCAGCCTTGGATGTTGTCCGGTCCCATGGATGCTGTGTTTTTGGTTTTAGAGAGTGCAGCTTTTACCTGCATAGATGCTATTGCAGGAACTCTGCATTCTTCCTGTATAGATATGGGCCCTTTAGGGGTGAGGGGGGGGGGTAAGGTTAGCACTAAACCTATCTGCCAGGATGTTGGCAATATCAGTTGGTTCTGTAATTTTCGTGCCGTTGTGCTGTAACTCAGAGCAGATCTGGGTATTGCCATTGATTTTTTTGACATAGCTATAGAATGCTTTGTGGTTGCCGTTAGAATCAGTGGCGATTTTGTTTTCATAGCTAGCTTTGGAGGATCCTATAAGGTATCTCAGCTTCTTATTGAGGCTCTCCAGTGAGCTCCTCCACTCATGGGATTTTACTCTCTTTTGCAACAGTTTCTTCCTTCTGTTGTAGAGTTTGTTTATGGCAGGGGGCCACCAGATTGGCTTCCATTTTTTGGAGGATAGCGTCTTTGTTCTGTTTGGGATAGCACAATCCATGCACTCTTGTAAGTGCTTATAGAGTGCATTTGTGTAGGATTCAGCAGTCGTAACTATTGTCCATCTGCATGGGTGTCATGAAGTTCCACTTCTGTCTTAAGAATCATGAAGTTGGCTTTGTAGAAAATTTTTACCGTGGTTTCCTTAATGGTGGGTGGGGGCGGGGTGCAGATATCTAGGGTGATTAGCTTATGGTCTGATCTGACCAATGAGAGGTTGATTTCAGGTGTGGAACACTGGTCACTTGTGTTGGTAATGACTAGGTCCCCTGGTGGGGGTGTGGATAAGTTGATCCAGGCATTGGCATTTATGAATTCCAGAAAGCGTTGAGCGAAGGAGTTGGTACATGAGTAGTTTTTCCAGTTAATGGTGGGTGTAGTTGAAATCGCCCATTATTATTATTATTATGTCTGTAGTTGCTTTTTTGAACAGTGTCCTAATATAATCAAAATGTGCATTTAACAAATAAGTTGTGCGTTAATTATCTGGTCTTTATAAAATACAGTGCTTTACACCTAAAATTATTGGATGCAGTGTGCTTGCTTCTTGAGTTCACCCTGCCATCTGGTTTATAAATAGAATCTACCATCCCATCATATTTTCCTACTAACCTGACTACTGCATTGGTGTCAGGAGTTCTGTAGTCAGCTTCTGGAGCATGTTCATTCTTATAGGCATTATGTTAATCCAGAAACCTTAGCTTAATTAATTAGTTAAAACAGCAGTACTGTTAAATGTAAAACACAGTTGGTCTGTATCTTTTCACTGGTACATGTAGTTTATTTTATTTTTGTGTGTACATCATTTAAAGGCATCGTATATTGAAAGTTTTTAGCTTTGTTTTTTTTTTATTTTGTCCTGCAGCTGTTTAGTATCATGTAGCCATTGGCATGAATGGTTCTCTTTCCCACTTTATATAGTTGTAAACTTTTCCCTGAACAACACTTTGGCTTAAAGACAAACCATGAAAATATATGCAGTTTTCAACTGCTGGACAAGAACTCTATTAAGGACATCTGTTATGTACAAGACCTTTGGCAACATCATGCTTTGGGGGGCACTTTTTTGTCTTGCTTTCTTTTGATTCTAAGTGGAGTTTAAGCCTCTGATGTTTGTGATGTGACATTGCTACTCTGAAGTCTTTAAACAGCATTTCCTTTGCGTGTCTTTAATTGTATTAGTGGTGTGTCCAGTGGCTCTGCTGTGAAAGAACACCCCATCCTCCTTGGAGAGGAATGATACTTTGTGAATGTCATCCTTCCTCTTTATAAACAGCCTTAGTTTAAGTACCAATGTCTGAAAGTCGGCCCTTTTCCCTATATTCTCATTAGTTTTTATTGGCTCTTTCTCTATGATATTTTAATGCTTCTAATAATGATTGGCATTTGTTTTTGCAAACTGATTAGAACATAGGAGCTCAGACTCTTACCACATTGTCACAGTGATCCTCCCTCAAATCACAGAAAAGTCTTTAACCCTAGTATAGATAACAAAAAGAGTTTTAAAACAACATAAATAAGTTGATGTGAACACTATATATGCAGGATACTTTGGGGGCTTTTGTGTATGATGTATGGAATTTCTTGTTCTGTAGGTTTAGGGAGTGCATTTTGCAATTAGTGGAACTGAGTTTCCTTATCATGCAGTGTAAGATAATTTATGTATTACACAAACCAGGCCTCAACATTTTCTTTGTATTTTTTTGTAGATGTAGTGTTCTCCACTGACCTGGGCAGCCGCGGTGGTGCAGCGGTTAGTGTTGCCACCCCACAGCAAGAGGTTCTCCAGTTCGTTCCCCAGCTGGGGTGCCTTCTGTGCAGAGTCTGCATGTCCTCCCTGTGGTCGGGTGGGTTTCCTCCCATATTCCAAACACATGCTGTAGGTGGATTGGACACTCTCTAAATTGGCCGTAGGTGTGAGTGCGTGTGTGTGCCTTCTGTGGAAGGTTGGCGCCGGGCTGGCAACTCGACACCGTAAAACACCACTGCCAATCATGAGCGGACAGGTGATCTGCTGTGGCGACCCCCAATTGGGAAAAGCCGAAAGAAGAAGTAGTGTTCTCCACTGACCTCTGTGGACTTCATTAATTACCTGAATTTCTACTGAATAAGGCTTTAGATAGTTTGTGTGTGCTTTTATGAATGGGCAGTGTTTTTTCCTATGGTTTTAATGTTTTTGAACTAGATGCTGATTTTTTGATACACTTGACTAATCTACAAAAATGTAAGTTAATTTTTCATTAGTTTAGATTGGGGGGGTCTCAGACTGAAAAAACACAAGGTCTGTATGAGGACTGACAAACTGAGCTGAGGGCAACCATCTCCAAAGCGAAAAAAAAGAAAGTTAGTCATAGCTGCTAGTATGTAGTACAGTAGTTTCCTTCACCTAGTATTTGCTGGTTTGAGGGATGCTTGAACCAAGACTGCTGTAAGTTTGAGATCCCTGGAGGTAGAATTCAGGCCATTTTTATCAGTAATACTCTTTTCTGATTAGCCAGTAGGGGGTTAGTGTTTTCTTTTGCCTTATTTTTATTGTAGTATTTTTGCTCTGGCAATAGTTAAGCTTGTTTCTAAGAAGTTGATGTAGTTGGACAGTGTTGTTTTTCAGGGTGTTGTTTGTGCACTGTGTGATTACTTTCCTAAGATCCACTGTTACAAACATGTATACACACTACACTTCACCGAACACACATTTTGGAATAAAACAAATGTACGTTTAGCACTCTATTGCTTTAACACCGATAAGCAGTGAGATCACATATTTATTGTTTTTGGTGATCAGGAAAGTCCAAATGGGTGGAACACCCCTTTTTAGCAGTGGTCGTGGGAGAAAAACACAAAAGGATACAGGGAGAAAGTTACATACACATTCACAGACTGCTACTTTTCTTCACTTAACCTGCTCTCACATGAAATCGGTACATTTTTAGACTTTATAAGGCATTGGGCCTCCCTGAAATGAAAACATGACTTCCTTAGTTTTTTACAGATTTTTAGGGTTTTTGATCCCATGCTAGAAATGGACCCCAGTTATAAGTCAGAGCAGGGTTAATTTCATAGTCAGTATTGTTTAAGCCTTTGCAATCCAGACATTGCCTCCTTCCATCATGTTGGTAGCATATTCAGATATGCTTGAAAATTATCCATCTACTTGCACTCATCAGCATAGGAGCTAGCTGAGTGTCTTTGTCCACACTGGCTTAGTTTTTGCTTGCATGTGTTTTAGTTTTTTTAAGTACCCTGGCTGTTTCATTAATTAATGCAAATTTTTCTTTCTTTTTATTTTTTTTTTTTCATAACAGTATCTGGCTTCCGTGCTTCTACTTTTTAAACGGTTATCATCATTTCATCTGCTTACTACTTCATTACTTGCAGTAATTATTTTGCTGTTCATACTACTTTAGTAAATACATTTACACCGTTTTCCGTGCATTACTCTTGTCACGTTATCGTGCCTTTCTGTAAACAGACTGTCAGGCCTTATGGCTTGAGAAGTGCTGGGTTGAAGTGATAGGCAAAGGAATAAAATCTCACACATACTCATAGTAGTCAATTGCTGTTTGTCTGTGCCACATTTGCACTAATTACTTCAGCCTAAGTTTGCAAGTACTGTAATCCACATTTTTTATACTTCCTCCTACTTCTTTCTCTACTGTTGTATGCTTTTATCTAATTAGTTTTAATTCCCTCCTCTAATATCTGTACTTATTCCTGTTGTTTTATCCGTATTTCTGAACCTCATAATTATTATTGTCTTATTCATTCCGTACTGAATTGACACTAACTATTTGTAGTGTGTCACATGTATTGGCAGTAACATGTTTAGAGTATTCCTGTATTTTGGCTCATTTAGGAATATCACTAGGACTCTGAGAGTTTTCTTTTTTTTCTTTTCCCTTAGTGTACATATCGCTCTATCCTAGAGTGACTGAACACCAACCTTTCAATTCCTTTCTCTTTTCAAGGTTGCTGTACCTCTGCAAAGGATTTCTAAGTTTTACCTTTTTTTTGTACTTGGAATTATATTGTGACATTTGTGCATTTATTGCTTTCTAACACTATACCATGATCTATGGTGCATTCATGCACTGTGTTGTATGGTGATTACCCCCTCCTCATTTTTTTTAAGTTACCTAGATGTATAGCTGTAGTCTTATTCACTTGTTGGGTCCCTTCCACTTTCCTGTAGAGTGGTCTGTCAAAAGACTACCTTCTTGTCATTGCTTTCACAAATCTTTAATCAGAGAAAATAATTCCATTATGTTGTTCTGTTTAATCAGTTACTATACCAGCAGGATGAAATATCTTCCCAAACATAGTATTGGACTGAGTATTGGGATGTTTCTTCATATCTCCTTTAATGCAGGCTACTTCAGCAGCTTTGTTAGTAAATATTTTCCCTGCATGCATAAATGTGATCCCAGAGTCTGAATCTAGCAGTCATCGCTTATGACTTTTACCAGTTAAAACATTGCACTTAATTAACAGTAACATAATGCAGTCTTAAACATTCTAGCAGATAGTTTCATATCAGATAGGCATACCATTAATGATAACTTGCTTTTCAGAGGTTGTAATCTTGTGTGATAATCACTGGTGTAACATGTACTTATGTGACCCTTTTTCCAGTTTTAAACAATCTGTTTCTGCAGCTGATGCCATTGTTTTTATTAGAAGTTGGCAAAGGTTTTACCAGAGATCTAGACTGTTCAGTTCTATACATATTTCCATCTCAAAAATGTTTCTACTTGTATAGCAAAACTTCAGAATCATTAGGGTTAATTTGACTCAACTTTCTTTAATAGGTTCATAGGTAGATACTGGGCTATCTGCCCGAAGGCATATATTAGCCCAGCCACGTTGTGCGGTATTCACCACCCCTTTGGTTAGTTCCCTAGGCCCTTGATCTAGCAGCTAGTACCCCTGGCCCCTATCTAGTAGAGCTGTTGGTATGATCCCTGGTGTGAGCTTTGTTACCCATCCACTTGTCAAGGTTCCTCTTGAAGAGTGATAGTGAGGGGCTCTGTCTTATGTAGATCGGGACCTTGTTCCATAGCAAGGGAAGTCTTTGCAAATGGAATCTATCCCTTCAGCACATTCTATTCATTGTTGTACTGAGGTTTATATCCCTAGAGCGTGTAGCTCGAGTGGATTTGGTTTTGCTAAGATGGAGCATGTTCAACAGTTCTGGGTTGGACATGGCTCTGTATGTTAGACAGAGATTGCCTCTGAGAAGGCGGTATGCAACAGAGAAAAGTCTTAGTTTTTTCAGTCGTGCTGCATAGGGCGACTGTTTGAGGCCAGTAATCCTCTTAGTTAGGTACCTCTGTGGTCTCTCCAGCTGCTGGAGATGCCTAGCCAGGTACATTCCAATTGGTGCATTGTAGTCAATAATGGGTCTGATGAGGGAAGAGTAGAGGGGCACCACCACATCCTTAGATCTTGATGTAAACCCTTTCGTGATCTAATCTTGATGGAAACCCTTTCGTGATCTAATGGGTCACATAGAAGGATTTTCCAACCACCTTGGCAACATGGTTATCAAAGGAAAGCTGACTTATCTACTTGGGTCCCTAGGTCCCTTATTACTACTTCAGATTTCAGGGGGGTTACCTCCTATGTGGTAGTTCGTGGGTATTCTGTTTTTTCCAAAGGGGATTATTACGCATTTTTTAGCATTTAGCTTGAGACCATGGCTTTGACACCATGCATCAGTCTCGTTAAGGCCCTTCTGGAGGATATCCATGTCGGCCAGAGACTCTTATAGCACCCAGTTTGCAGTCGTCCGCAAACTTGGTCAGCCACAGCCCATCAGTGCTTGCCTGTATTTCTGAGAAGTATATGCCAAACAGGAGGGGCCCCAGGACAGAGCCCTGAGGCACACCGCTCGTTACTGGTCTGGATTAGGACATAGGTCCCGCTACTCTTACATTGTGGGATCTGTCTGAGAGCCAGTTTGCGATCCATCTTGTGACGTAAGGGTTTATGCCCAGGTTGGTGAATAATACCCGAATGGGGAATGGTGTCAAATGCTTTAGCAAGGTCATGGTAAGCCGTGTGTACCTCCTTTCCCTTGTCTATAGCCTGAGTAACTGTCTCAAAGAAGTCCACCAGGTTCAGGAGACATGATCTGCTCTTGACGAAGCTGAACTGTGTGGGGTCAAGTGTTTGGAGGTTCCCAATCTCTCCATTTATGAGTTCCATAATGATTCGCTCCATTGCCTTACAGATCAGACTGGTCAGGCTTATTGGTCGGTAGTTCCCAGGGTCAGTTGTAGGCCCACCCTTGTGCAGCGGAACCACCGTTGCTGTGCGCCATTCTGTGGGCACATATCCTGTCTAGAGGCTGAGACTGAACAGGGTATTCAGATGCGGGGTTAATTCATTTTGGAGCTGACGTATGACACAGCCCGGGACACCATCCGGTCCCATGGAGGCAGTGTTTTTAGCTTTAGACAGAGCCTTATTAACCAACGTATCAGTAATAATTGGAGTTAAACAATCCCCTGGAATAGTAATAGGCCCTGTAGGTGGGGGGGGGGGGTTTGCACTGAACCTGTCAGCCAAGATGTTGGCAATGTCAGTGGGGTCACTGTATTTTATTCCATTTTGTACTAGCTCAGAACAGACCTGAGCGTTGCCATTTGGGTTTTTGACATAGCCATAGAAGGCCTTATGGTTGTCCTTGGCATCCTTGGCAACTTTCTTTTTGAAATTGGCTTTAGTTGACTTGATGAGGGCCCTCAATTTCTTATTAAAGCTGATCAGGGAAGATTTTTCTACTTAAGATTTGGCCTATTTTTTTGTACAAGTATTCTCTTTTTATTGTATAGTTTGCTTAAGGCCAGGGTCCACCAGACTGGCTCCTTCTTGCTTGAGGAAGGAGTCTTGGTTTTATTTGGGATAGCACAGTCCATGCAATTCTGAAGATGTATATAAAGTGCCTTGGTGTAGGATTCTGCATCCTGGATATCATTATCCTTCTGCTGGGGGATAGTGAAGCTTTCCACTTCTGAAGCAAGTAGTTTGAAGTATGCTTTGGAAAGGTTTTTTACGATGGTTTCTTTGACTGGGGGAGGTGGAGGGGTGAGGATGTTTAGGGTTATCAGTTTGTGGTCTGATCTGACCAAAGAGTGAGTGATAACGGGTGTGGTACAATGGGAGCCCATATTTGTGATGACTAAATCCAATACGTTGTCCCCTCTAGTGGGAGAACATACCAGTTGTTCGAGGGCATTTGAATTTATAAATTCTATGAACCGCTGGGCATAGGAGTTAGAACTTTGGTAATTCGCCCAGTCTATACCAGGGTAGTTGAAATCACCCAAAATTATGGTGTTGGGTAGGACCTTTATATTTTCCAATGCCTCAAGGAATGCTGAGTGAGCATCTTGGGACATGGTGGACGATCTATAACAGGCTATGACTTGAAATGTGGTTTTGCCTGCTGATAGTTGCGCATGGATGATCTCTGGGGCATCATGCTGTGCCACTAACCTGGAGATGTGGGTATCCTTGATGAATATGGATACGCCTCCGCCCTTTGTACTATGATCCGGTAACTGAGGCCAGAAGGTACGATATGAATTGTAACCTGGTAGTGCTGGGGTGCTCTCTGGAGCCTTGAACCAGGTTTCCGTCACTGCACAAACATCGATTTTCTCCATACTGAGGAGTGCCTCAAGTGCGTGCATTTTGAGGTTGAGACTTCTGGCGTTGAGTAGCATTACCCTTAGGTTTTGGTTACCTGTGCTGGTTACGCTGGTTGGTTTGTCCTTTGAGCCTTGCCTGAAAAAGGCACTATGGGGACGGCAAGAGCCTTGGCCAGTATTCGAAAGCCTAGGGGGTGACGGGTGCAAACCATCTCTGGCGAAACAGCGAGGCTTGTCTTTCATGTCATCCCTGGCAGACAGACATTGGATCCCCTTAGAATGACACCAGAAGCTTAGCCAATTGTTGAAATTGATAATTTTGTTTTTGTATTGTGGTATCATTCTAGGTGAAGGTAGTATGCTACTCAAGGTCAGGGTCATACCAGCTTGGGCTACATGATCAGAGAGCTCCTCAATGTCTCTTTTCATGTAGTCCAGGGAGGTACGTCTTGGATCATTCATACCAACATGTACAATGACAGTGTCATACTTGTACTTGTTCTGGAGTGACCTAAGTGCCTGTGTTATGTGGCGGATCCTAGCACCCGACAGGCAGCTGACGGTAACCTTCTTCTTGTTCAGCCTGGTGAGTGGAACATCTGTATGCCTTACTATAGAGCCTCCTATTACTAGCGTGTTGGGTATGGTGCTTTGCCTTTGGGGCTGCTATGAGGCGCACTGCTGAGGTGAATTATGTGTTTTCTGGCTTGTGTTTGGAGGTGCAGGTTGCTTGCTTGTCTGCTTTGGAGGGCACTCGTTCTTTTTCAGATTTGTACCTAGTGCTTCCGAATATGTTTTTATGTATTTATGTGTATGTTTTGCCGGTGCTTGTTTTGTAGATCCATGTTTGACTGGTGGTGTGATGCTAGTGTGTCTCTTCTCCTCTTGACTATCTGTTACAGTCATGGATTGAGAGCACTTAGCCTCCAGTATGGCAGTGTATTTGCATCTCTCACAAGTGTTTGTGTCTAGAGGTAAGAGGAGAGGGTTGTCTGTATACATGAGGCAGTTGTGACATTGCCTCAGGATGCCCAATTCCACCAGCTGAACTGGAGAGTACACCTGAAGCTAACCTCTGGACATGCTTGGAAAAGTAAATTTCACCTGTCTTGCGGACAGTCGAGGGTCTTATGCTGTATTATAATAGTGCTGTCTAGGAAATTTGGAAAATAATAGTGTTGTCTAGGAGATTTGGACAAGTGCTGATTTGGGTTATGCAAGTGCTGCAATAAGAGCAGTTGATCTGAAGCACTTCAGTTGAGGCTTGCCTAGTTGTAAGGGAAAATTTGCAGTGCAGACTTTGTGGAGCCAGGAATAGTATAACCCAGCTAAACGGCGCTGCCCGACATTGCTCTGTGCGCAAGACGGCGCAAAAAGAGAGTTGCACGGTTTTAAGAGAGAGAGATCAAGGAGTTTCGAATTGACCCAAAATAGCCAATAAAACTACAGTTTCTAGGCAGTAGCCACTCCTACAGGGACAGGCAGGCTGCTCAGTGTTAATCACTGCCACTGGTGAACACAGAGATTTCCCTTTAGCCCAAGTAAGCACTGGCCTCCAAGAAACTTACAAACAGTTCAGAACAGCAACTCTGTAACTGAACTTTTTTTAAATTATAGAAAGTGGAAAATAGCAAGATTTTTTTGTTTTTGTGTAAGGATAGCAGAGACACACAAGTAGCAAACTAGTCAGAACAGTGCAATAAATGACCTCAACACGTGTGTGCTAGGCCAGTGGCAGGTAAAATGCAATTTTAAGAAAAAACTATTTTAAATTAAGTGCAACACAAAAAATGCAATAAACAGGTTCTAGGTATGTTCTAAATGCTGTTTCTAACACAGATATATGAGATCTTTACCTACTGCTGCTGCTTTAATTTGTCAGTGAATAACATTCTGTACCATTTTATTTTAACCATAAATTAAATATATTCCTTTTTGTGATATACTTGTGATCTTCTGGTTAATTTTAGTGGTTGAACTGTCCTTGGTATAGACATGAATTTGGCCACTGCCATCATCCCCTTTGGCTGCAGGACCGATTGCTTGCAGTAATTGTTCTCAAGTTGTCATCATGACAGGTAGATCAGCATAATAATAATAATAATGGATAAGCATTCGACCAAGAGGAAAACAATCTTAGCTGACACAGTAGGACTTGGGGGAAACTTTTACTCAAATGGGTGTCGCCCTTCTGTTGGCAATGATTAATATAGCCTTAGGACATCAGCGTACAAAAAATGTGTCAAAAATGCCTGCTGCAGTCTACCATTGTGGAACATTAAAAGCAGCAGAAAAACTAGTCATGAAAAACAACATTGTTTAATAGAAAAAAAGAACTTGGAGAACTGCACCGACAGGCTCAAAAAACATGTTTATTTCATCACGGTTTGGTGTTTCCTACATTTTAACACCACTCTGGGACTATTTGCAGGTTTTTAAATGTTTTTATAAGTAACGTCCGAGTCTGACCACATGGGGTCTGGCATCTTGCAGTAATTCTGATTGATTACTCTGCCTCTAGGTATCCCCCAATGCAGTGCTTGTCTGTAAAAAATGACATCACTCCGGCCTCTTTCTTCCTAAAGCTCCTGTCACTGCATTAATTTTACATGCTTACACTGCTGTCTTTCAGTCAGTCATTTGTAAGTAACATTTCATGCCTTTCAATGACTACTTAAAACACAAACAATGCAAATGCCACAGAACAGACTTTCAAAGTGCTTTTTGCTGCTGCTTCTTTTTAGAATGGCTAAATTGCAGTCTTTTGTGAAGCCTGAATTGTACTAGTTTGACTTATCGTGCTAAGGATAATTTGAACTGTTGCCTGCTATGATTGACAGCTCACAGCAGGAGAGTTGACTCATGTTCTGTTTCCTTGTTCTAGCTTTTACTTTCTGTATGGGTAGGGGAAGAACCAGGTAGCTGTGATGTCTCAGCATGGAAGGGTTTTTAGGATGGTCGTGGTGATGTCAGTTTGGGAAGGGAATTGGCCAGAAAATTACCTGTATTCATTGGCCGTGATGACATCAGTGAATTGGAGACTGCAGCAAGCTTTTTCAGGGAGGGATAAAAGTTTTTTGAAAGTGAAACTACCACAGTACAGTAAAGTACTGTTCTAATGGAGAGAAACAGTTGATTTAAAATATTTTAAATTCTGTATTGTTCTTTATTCATAGCTGGGACAGTAAATAAGGAGAAAAAGGACAGATAAGTTGAGCGTTTAATAGTAGGATCCCATAGTTGTCTTTTAAAACATGCAGGTTGACAACAAATTCCATCTTCCTCCAAGAGACTTGTTTTAGTTCACTCTGCTGTCTTACTTGCTAGTCGGTGCCCTAGACATCATATCACCCTTCACAAAGGGCAAACAAACTCAGCAGTGGTTTTCCTCACCCCTCCTTTTAATACTGCTTTAGTTGTTTCATTAAGTAAACTTGCTCTGGCTAATTCTCTCTCAGATTTTAAAGAAATATATTCCTCTAAAGTAAACAAACATTCCAATTTAAAACAATGTTCATTCATACTACATTCAGTACAAAAGTTCTATACATACTGTATATGTCAGTAATTATGAACAGTTTTCTCATTTGTACTTCATTTGGTCAGATGTGTCAGATCAAAATGCATAACATCGAGACGAGAACATTGAAAAGGTAAAACAGCTAACAGTCACAAACTCGAAATGTACAACATCGAAACACACATTTAATCCATCAGTTTCACATGTATAAGTGAACACTCAACACAGAAACTTGTTTCTTCTCTAAACTACACTGCAATGTATTTGAACGCCTGTGTCATACACGAACAATGTCTCGACCAAAGTAAGTGATATTCCAATTACCTTCACAACCTTATTTTACATTTTTGCAGGAGTGCAAACCCCCCCACACCCCCTGCAATTTATATATACCAACTCCAAGATCACACTACAGTTGGGAAAAGGGTGAATTTCCCTATCTTCACTGTACCGCAATCTCCACTCAAAAGCTAGGTTTAAAACAATTACCTGTAACATCTGCAGCTGTGTTTTCCATGTGTGTTTCAGGTTTGTGACCATTTGCTGTTTTGCCTTTTCAATGTTCTCGTGTCATTGTTATGCATTTCTTTCTTATGTTAATTCGATCTACTGAAGGTTTGTGTGTGTGGATAATTTGAGGGGCTTCGTACATGGGATAATACATTTAGGTGCTGCCTCTGCCTCCATTAGTAGTACAGGGAGCAGTCTTGGGATAAACGTTCTATTACCAACCCATAGATCCAAGTTTTGCTTGAATGTAGACGGGCATGAGTTGTGTTTTATGTGGATGGGGAGTCTGTTCTAGAGCAGTCATATCCTCTGGGAGATATACCAGTCTCCAAACCATTCTGTTGATGGTGCAGAAGAAGTACAGATCCCTGGACCAAGTCTTTCTGATGACATTTGACTTGCTGATGCAATAATTAAAATTTATTCTTGGTACCTTTCTCTCTCTCTGGATTCCCTAGCAGGAATAAATCCAGCTTCTTTTCCAAAATCTTTCTTCACAATACTTTTGTTGTGTATTTTGTATTCTAAATAAACATGCTCCTTCTGATTCAGCCTATTTATCTATCTAATCATAAAGCAATTGGTACACTTAAAAAATGGTGCACTATTTTACAAAAGATTATCTATTTCAGTGTCATAAACACAATTTTATCCTTCTGTTTGATGTGAACCACTGTGCTTTGCTATGATTGACCCCTCCCCCCAGCTTGAAAACATCAGTTTCACATCTAATGTCTTGGCTCTGTGCCCAAGACAATCGTTCTGCATGGTGGTAGGTCAAGTCTGGCCTTTATTGGACTTGGAATTTAAATGGATACCAGGATAGGACCAACCTATAAAGCTTTTAGTTTTCATCCTGTCATTGTATCCATACTGAGAGGTGTTGTAGTGTGTTGCTTTATTGAATTCCCTCTACCAGTACCCATTTGATGGCTATGCATTATGTTTTGATCACAGAATACCTAGCTTCTGCTTTTAGTCTTTTGACTGACAAAAACAGATGGGGTCCTCCTTGCCATTAAAAGTTTGTGAGAGTGCTTCTCATAAGCTTATATTTGATGCACAAATTGTTTATTAAAAGTCAATATATTCACACAAAGGCAGACAGCAAAATAGTTTTAGTATCCTAAAAGCAGTATCTGCTTTTGTCCACTGTATTTTGAGGTGGATCTTCTCATTGGTTAGGTCTGTGAAGGGGACATGCTGTCGTGGCAAAGTAGAGTATGAATGATCTATATCACTTTTTTTTTTAATTTCTCCAAGTTCTTTGGGTTTCTAATACCATGGCAGAAATGGACCCCATTCCTAAGTCAGTGTGTGTGATATGAGGTAGTGCCATCTGTGCCAGGGAGAGTAGGGCAGTGCATGTGTAATATATGCCAGCATAGCTAGCTGGAGTTTTGTAAAGAATTGTCATTTGACTATCACACTGATTTGTACAGATGCTTGTGTTAAAAATGCATCAACAGTGGGTCCTGATGGGCAGATATGTACATGTATGTCAGACAGCATTATGACTGATTAAATGTATATGTTTTAGCAGAGAATTCTGGAAGGGAAGAGGCTAATCTCAGTCCAGCTAATTTTGAAAAAATAAGTTAAAATCTTTCTGGCCTAAACCAACCCATTTAATTTTCATCTTACAGGTCTGATTGCAGCCAGACACAAAAATGTGTGGGAAAACCAGGACTAGGAATCTAACTGTGTTGTCCTTAGGGGTGACCTAATTGCTACCCTGGAAGGGTAGAAGTTAATTTTTTTGTAGCTTTCAGATGCTACAACAGATCTTGGCAAAGCTGTGTGTGTGTAATGTACCAGAGTCAGGTGACCAGATGTGATGTCATTCTATAACTAGCAGTGAATTTGTTTTTTTTTTAGATATTAGTGAGATATTCCGAAACTCTTGCAGCAGTACTTTTTGTTTTTTGGAACCTGACAGGAAAGATCTCTCTCAAATATCGCACACAACTTCACACCTAATCTTGGCTTGCTGTAGTAAGCAACTCAACACATTTCATCTTGCCTTGCGTAAGTAGCCAGGGAATAGTATTTCTTTAGGTCAGTTAGGAAAATGTAGTGAGATTAGTTAAGTACTGTTTTTCTGTATCTGATTCTGTCCATCTGTTATTTATAATATTTCCTGTGATTGAAACTCTGGTGTTTATTGTAACTACATATTCAGTACTCATGTTTTCTATTTTAGTATTTATTAAATATTTTTATACCTTTCATTGTGGCTGGTCTTTTAGAGAATACTTGTAACATCTTAAGAGTACTTATGCTTATAGGTTCATAGGTTAGTACTAGGCTAATTGCCCCTTGTGGGCCATTTTAAGCCTAGCCAATTACCCCACGTGAGAATCAAACCCTGCACCTTGTGTTTGCCAGGTAAACACCTTAACCATTATGCCATCCTCTCACCTTATGCCATCCAGTGACACTGTGGCCACTCCTGAAAGCTTTGCTGCATTGGTCAAACTCTACAGTTTGTATTGGTGTTAATTTTAGTCAGTATAATTGGATACCCTTGTAAGAGCCTTAGAGTAGCTGACTGTTGGCAGTGTAATTACCTTAGTCTGGGCAGAGGGGGCACAGCTGGTAAATTTTCCCAGCCTTTCCCAGGTGTGTGTGTGTGTGTGTCAGTCATCTACTTGGAACATGGACACAGAGCTCCAAAGTGGTCAGTGTGGAGTCTTGTTTGGGGCCCGGAAGAGTCCAGCTTCAGGTCTGGAGTGTGCTTCCTGTTTGCTCTTAAGGCAAATTGTGCGTGGTGTAGAGAGCTGCATCTGAAAATACAGTTTGTGTCAATTTTTTGTCATAGTGGCCGTCTCTCACTAGTGTCAATGGTGAGGATCGAGGTTCTTTGATTACTGGTAAGGGACTGTCACAGTATGATTAAATTTCATGAAATTAGTTTTCAGTCTTTGTTGGCCAGAAATGCTCTTTGCAGCACTCGCAGTGTGCCCAGTAATGACCCCTCCTGCAATTTATATGGAGTTTCATGTATCAGTAACATATCTAAGTACAACTGTAATTTTTTTTTTTAAACCCATTTCTCCTAGGAACTGTCTGGGTATCCTTCTGCATTGCCCTCATTTCTGCCTGCAAATCCTGGTGTTTTATAACTGTAAGCAAGACAATGTGTGTAGCAATTTCATTGATCAGTTCTACTTTTGTCTCATTGATCAGTTCTACTTTTGTCTTTATTTCATGAACTACTGTATCTGGTTTTCTCACATCTGTTTTTTGAACCGTTGGCAATGGATGATCCCATGCGATATAAACGTCATTTTCAATAATTTGTGGTTCATGTTTCCAATGTTCAGCCACTTCAGTATTATGTTTGCACAAACCCAATGGAACAGTCTTGCCACATTATTATGCCTTTCAGTATACAGTCCTGCCAGTAGTGTATCACACCTAGCAACAAGATGTACAGCTGTTTCCAGTTCTGTTTTACAAAACCTACATTTGTCTCCCACATGTTCAATGTAAACCAACATGTACATAGCCCACTGTCTTGGGTCACCAGTATTAACCTACCTTTCTTTTGGTTTAAATTCACACCTCCTTAACCATTCCTGCCTTTGATCTTTATCAACATGAGGTTATTCCAGGAGTTATATATACTTGCAGTTATATTTATGCATTTTCCACATTTCATGCCTTCTCATGTGATCCCTCACCATTTATTCTTTCTTTGATATTTTTTTTTCCTTGGCACATTCAGTTGCTGCCTATTTTCTGTCTACTTCTGGTTTGATTTCCATTTTTGATTGACATCGATATGCTTCTAAACTAGACAGGGAAGTCATCTTAGACTTATCATGTTTTAAAACTTTTAACTGTATTTGGGTCTTGTGAGGTCAGCAGATATGTATGCATTCCTACGATTGCAGATCTGTACATGTCATCAGTTTCGAGGCGGCCCATACCTCCTTCAAAACGGGGAATATGTAGTCTTGGTATTCACTGATACTTATAAATAGTTTGATAATCAAAGCATCCTTGCTTTCCTGTCCAACCAGTCCAACACCTTTTGGAGATGAGTCAGTCACTCCAAAACTGTAATTTAGGACAGGTAGAGCAAATTGGTTTGTTTATAGCTTGGACGACTTGGATGTCAATGCTGTTTTCAGTATTAATTTCTGTCTTCTAAAATACTGCTTACCAAGTTTTATTTGCATTTGCTCATATTTCATTATTGATCCTTCAATTCAAAAGTATTTGTACGTTTCCTCTTGCTCAAGTTTTTGTCACATTCCTGTCCCAGGCTGCTACGCGCTCAAGAGACTTGAACCTCAGCACTGAAATAAATAGGACATGCTGGAGGGACAGATTCATAACCCAGAGGCTCCCTTCACTCTGGAATAAAATCCCAGTCCAGGTTAGGCAGAGTCCCTCATTTCCTCTCTTCAAGAGGAGTCTTGATGAGGGGATGGGAGATCGTAGGTTTACCCCGAGTATCACTTCTGTGCCACTGTTAGACAGAGGCACAGTATACTAACCTCGAAAAAGGGCATAGCAAAATTCATTTAAAATGGGTGGCGAAAGCCAAACACACACTGGCTAGGCTTATAAATGCCCGAGGGCCCTGCAGGACCACGAAGCTGAGTAGTAAACCAAAATGTCTTCAGTATTCAGCTGCTGGGTTGTTGACATCCATTTTTTAGGGGCGCATGGCATACCTCTCAACCTCCAGACATTGAAAATTAGAGCAAAGCTCCTTGAAAAATAAGATCAACCTGCTAAAAAAATTGGGCATCTAATTAGTATACAATTTCCATACGAAGTAGCACATAACTCTTTCCGCTTCCAGTAGGAATGGGGGGTACTACTTAGAAACATATGATGTAAAATATGAGCACGTTATCAAAGAGAAAGAGTATCCATAGACTTCAGTGAAATACATCGCAAAATTCTACTTGACAAAGTCATTTATTTTTGCTTCTGAAAAAGGAAGATGTAAGATGTGCATCCCTTTTCTTTAAATTATTGTTGCCACTGGTATGTTGGTCATGTAGTGTGGTCTTGTGTGTACTAGACAGCTTCAAAACATCACGTGATAAGGGAGAATTAGACAATTGTTAATGAAGGGGTAAATCAAGCCTGAAAATGGGGACATACCTCCAAAAATAGGGACATCCTCTGCAGGGGTAAACTGAACTAAAAATAGGAATGTTTCTCCAAAATAGGGACAGTTGAGAGGTCTGCATGCCTGTTGGCTACATCAGGCTTTCCCACAGGAAAAGAAAAAAAATGAGTGCTGTATCAGTTCTGTTAGCACAGTAACACTTTCTTTGCACAGTGACATCTCTTAACTAGTATATGGTGTAGTTTAATAATCTTTTAGGGTTGAGTCATGTGAGCACATACCATGTTCCAGGTGATATTTTTAACTTGCATGTTTATCAGAGTACTTCCTTTTAGTTACTTGTTGATTATTAATTAGATTGTCTTATAAGAAGTCCATCTTTGGTAGTCTCTGGAACTTTGTAGGTGCTTGGAACACTTAAAACCTTTTTAGGCTGCCTTCTCATCCTCACCCCTCACCATAATATATTACAAAATCATCTCTCCATTTCTCTTTTTCTGTATAGAAAGGTTTGTTGTAAATGAAAATAGCTTCAGCCTACCCTGGATATTTTTCTGAAATTGAAAATTTAGGTAGTGCAATTACCCTTTTTTTCTTGTATTTTTTTTTTCATTTGCCTTTCTTGGTAGGAAAGGCAGTACTTCTCCCTTTCTTTCTCTTTCATCTTGGCCTGGTGCCTGCCAATGTGACATCACCTTTCTTTACCAAATATATCAGCAACAAGACATTTACATCTGCTGGCAGTACATAGTTCCAGAATTGTTTTGGGCTGTAGCATGAGCATGATGAGTAAACACTGGTAGAGGAATATGCTGGATAACTCTCTTTCAAAGAAACTTTTGGCATTTTAGTTTGAAGAGAGACTGTCATTTGTTTCCCAGTTCTACTACTACTACTTAGCTTGGGCCAGAAGACAATAGCTGTTGAAAAAATAGAATTTGTAGTACACAAATCCAGGGGCTCCATGAGTATCCCCAGCCCTGCAGATATATCAAGATGGCAGTCTTTGATAGCAGAAGGTGGTTCTTCTCCAAGCCATTTTCTTAGAATCTATGAGTCATTTGGATGAAATGGTGGTTACTTTTTGTAGTTATAGTAGAATCTCCTGCTGGAGCACCGCAGAAGTTCAACCCCCTTAACATTTTCTGCTGTACCTTTGCTTTCCCATCTCTGTGTAGTGTGTTCCTTAACATTTCTTATCATGGATGACCATGCCAGAAAAGTCATAGTCTAAAGACTTTATGCAAAAACTCAAGGACTACAATCCCTCCATGTGATTTTGGTTTACTTGGAGTCTCTAGCTTTATTCCCAGCTGATACTTCCAGGTCAGATGTAGGCAGCAACAGTTTTGGTTTTTATTACCTATTTCTGGGTGTTTTTTTCTGATTGTCAGTTATCCCTTCACCCAGTGGCATTTTATCTGATGTCAGTGTTTTAAGCATTGACACCTGTGCCAGTGACACTGATTCCCCATTACCTTTTTCAGTACCACTTTTAAAGTTGTCTGTGGTTGCTACACTGACATTTCTGATATCTTTAAGTTCCAATGCCAGTATTTCTGAAGCTGGCAGCTCCATTGTCAGTCTCTTCATTTTCTGTGTATCCTTTTGGACTTTTTCATCGATTGGCAAATTTTATAGTGAGAGCACTATAATATCCACAAATGTTATGCCTCCCCCTACATGAGAGGGTGACGCTGTCAACCACATGTTCTCTTGCCATTCCTCCTGTAGTTCATTGAGGGTTCTCCTTCCCTATCCCCTGTGAGGCTTAGACTCCTCTTGAGTCTGACAATTGTCCTAAGTGGTGAAGTATTTATGTAAAACTCACGAAATGGAGCCACATATAGACATGCAGTGGAAGACATTGAAGATGAAGAAGAGGATAGTTACCAATTGCTGCTGTTTTGACTCCATCTTTAGGGGAATTTTTGCAGGTAGTACATTAGAGAGGGGTTTGAGCCATTGATCCTATCGCCTGTCATCTTCCACCACAGTCCTCATGTTTTTTTTTTTTTTACCTCACACAAGACAAGGGATCTCTCATTCATCCCCACCTGTCCATTCTTCAGTTGACATTGTGGTTGATAGGATTTCCCTTTTTCTGAGGACGGTGCTTAGGGTCCTGCAGGAGGCCAGGACATCCACTACTAGGAAATCCTGCTTATCTAAATGGAAGAGGTTTTCTGTTTGGTGTCTTTCTCATAACCTGGATCCTCTTTTTCTGTGGCTGTTCCTTTGGTTGTCTTACCTGTATGAATTGCTCAATACTGGGTTGGCTAATTCTTCCATTAAGGCCCACTTATCAACTATTTCTGCTTGTCTGCCTTTATTACTTCCTTTAGCTTCTAGATTGGAAACTAAACCGTTCCTTAAAGATGTCCTTATGTTAGGCCTCCCTGGAAGCCTGTCCTCCTCCCTGGGATCTTAATTTTATTTTAAAAAAAACTAACCCAGGCTCCTTTTGAGCCTGCAGCCTCAGCTTCCTTGCAATATTGCTGTTGGAAAACTGTTCTTTTTTTAGCCCTTACTTTTGCCAGAGTTGTCCGAGCTTCAAGGCCTTATGGCTTGTCCTCCCAGGTGTCCCTTCGTACTAATCTTTTTATGCCTAAGGTAGTGAATGAGTTGTCTCTTGGTCTATACTTTTCCCACTTTCCCCCTTCTCTGCAATCTGCCAATGAGAAAGTGAAACAACTTAGATTTTATTTGGATAAGAGTAAGACTTTTCATAAATCTGATCAGCTCTTTGTTTCCTTTCATCTCAAGTCCTTAAAATTGTCTGTGTCTAAGCAAGCTGTTTCTTCTTAGATTTCTAAAGCCATTTATTTTTGTTGTTCCTTTCATGTTAAGAGCCTTCGTTCTTCTGTTGAGACTCATTCTACTAGAGCTGTGGTTTCTTCTGATGCTTTTTTCCAAGGGTTTGGATACTAACTCTATTTTTGAAGCAGTTACCTGGATTTCTGTGCATACCTTTACCGAGCACTACAAGTTGGATGGAATTTCCAGAGCTAGAGTTGGTTTTGCTATGGCCATCCTTCATGGTTGAGCTCTGCTGGTCCTTCCTCCTCCCTCTCTCCTTCTTGAGCTTTGGCGCTTTCCCTATTGTAATGAATACTCCAACAGTGAAATGGAAGGACATAGTACAGTTGTGTAAAATATTACCATAAACGGTAGATGTCTTTCTCTTTACTGTTGCAGGATTCAATCCCTTCCTCCACCCCCTTGATCCATTTCTCTTTGGGATATACTAATTACTTCTCTATTCCTTAGTATGGTGTTCCTACTGGGACTCTCATTTCTGAGGATGGTACGTCCGTATGTCACCTTTATGACCTACTCTGTGAGGATTATTTGTGTGACATACTGCATACCTTAAAGGAACTTAAAGGCTTTGGTATACTGGCTGGATGTCAGGTTGTCCTTGGCAGGGATCCTTATTGTAATGAATACTGCAATAGTGAAGAGAGAGACATCTACCATTATGTTAAGATTTTACAGACTTTCCACAGCCACCCCAATTTTTTGAAGGGTGCTTGGAGCTGGTTGTCACCAATATTACAGCCCAGTAAGGTACTGACTAGAGGCCAGAGTCCCTGGCAATGTTGACTAAGTTGCTGTCAGTCCTGTGGTAGATCACAGTTGTTCTTACTCTGTCTGACCTCCTACAGGTGGCAGTTGGGGGGGTAGACCTTCCCTCTGTATGTGTCGGTGAAGGATCGCTACATATTCATGGATAAGGAAGATTATTGCCAGGGGACACTCAAGCCTCTCTTATTCACCCATCAAGTCCTGTCCTTACTGTTGCCAGACATTTCATTCTATCTGAAGTGTTTAACAAGGAAGGAAGTGCACAAACTCCTCAACAGAGGAATCACCAAGGAGATCCCACCAGGCCAGAGAAGACTGTATATCATTCTAAGTTCTTTTTACTTCCCAAGCAACAAGGGACCTCAGGATTATCTTGGATCTCTATTGCATAAATGCCTTTGTCCCAAATAAGTCTTTTCATATTGTCAGACTACAGTCTATCCTACTGTGTTTCTCCAAAGCAGGTTGGATATTCTGTTTGGACTGCCAAGATACTTGCCTTCAAATCAAGACTGACATAGGAGATTTATTCCTTTTTGGGGAGGAGATGGTTACTAACATTTTCAGACACTGCAGTTTGGGCTTATCTCTGCCCCCCCCCCCCAACATGTTTTCCAAATGTATTTTATAGTAGGAACTCCGCTCAGATTTCAAGGATCCAAGATTTTTCTGTAATTAGATGACTGGTTTCTTGCAGCGCCATCTGAGAAAAGTTTTCATGTAGCTGGGGGCATTTCTTGTACTGTACTTCTTCTCCCTCATGGCTACAGTAAACCCAACAAGTCATGTTTCTCCTTTTGTTGGGTTGTAACATTCATTGACTATTCCTTCAGTACCGGGATTTCTTTGTTTTTTTTTTTTTTTTTTACTCCAGACATGTTTTTTGTAACTAAGTGATTTTTCTTTTATGTGTTTCTAAACTAGGCTGTATGGTTTTTGGGTATGTCAGTATACATGGTCTTTCATGCCACACTCCTAATGAGAGTCCTTCAGTGGCCTGAGTCCAGTGGTCTCAGCAACAGTTCCCTTCTTCATCTGGTGCGAATCTCCAGAGTATGTCATTCTCAACCTGCCCAGTGACTGGACCCTTTCTAGAATGCTGTGAACCTCCAAGAAAGTAATTTTGTCCATCTTCAGACTGTTAAGTTGATTGTGGCTACCACTTCATTTGCCTTAGGGTTGTGGGAACATTACATTGTGCAAGTAGTCCAAGGAACATGTGTGTCTGGAGTCTCACTTTCACATCCACCCCCTGGAGGTAAGAGCAGTTTTGCTGCTCTGCTAGCCTTCAAGAGTATTGTTCCCAAGGGAGTCCTTTCCATTCAGCCCAATGATATGAGGGTTAGTGTGGTATATCAATAGTTTATATGTTCATAGGTGTGTACTAGGCTAATGGCCCTGGAGCCTTTACAAGCCTAGCCCATAGGATTACCCTGACATCGTGCCACCCGACCTTCATTCCCAGTGCCTCTGTCGAGTAGAGCCACTGTAGTGATCCCCGGGGTGAATTTTCTATTTCCCATCCACTCATCAAAATTTCTCTTGAAGGCCAGTGAGGTGCTCTGATTCACATGTATGGGAAGTCTATTCCATAGCATGGGCAGTGACTGGGTTATGAACCTGTCCTGCCAGCATG
Source organism: Protopterus annectens (assembly GCF_019279795.1). Classification (NCBI taxonomy): domain Eukaryota; kingdom Metazoa; phylum Chordata; order Ceratodontiformes; family Protopteridae; genus Protopterus; species Protopterus annectens. Next base: position 1,080,490,801 of record NC_056727.1, on the reverse strand, counting down.
TTCTGTTGATTGTGGTAATTAGGTTGAGGTCTCTGAAGCATGTGGTGCGAAGGGATTGGGATTTCTTTAGATGTAGCATTTCTAACAGAGCTGGGTCAGACATGGCTTTGTAAGTCAAGCAGAGATCGCCTTTAAGTAGGTGATATGAGACCAAGAATAGTTGGAGTTTTTTTGAGTCTGTCCATATAGGACAAGAGGTTAAGGCCTAGGATCCTCTTTGTGAGGTACTTTTGTGGCCTCTCCAGTTGTTGCAGGTGTCTAATGAGGTACATGACAAATGGGACATTGTACTCGATGATTGGCCTAATGAGGGAAGAGTAGAGTGAGACTGACCTCTTTCTTCCTGGATGCAAAACCCTTAGTAATGAGATGTGCCACATAGAAGGACTTTCTGACTCCAGTGGCAATGTGGTGGAGAGGTTGCTGTCAACCTGTGTTCTCAGATCTTTTATAATGCCTTCTGTGTTCAGTGGACTACCATCGATGTGGCAATTCAAGGGAACCAAGTTTTTCCCAAGGAGGGTGGTGACACATTTTTGGCATTGAGCTAAAGGCCATGGTTCTGACACCAGTCGTTGGTCTCAGTGAGACCTTTCTGTAGGATGTCAGCATCACTTGGGGAGTTAATAATAGCTCCCAACTTTTCAATCGTTTACTAACTGTCAGCCAGGGTCCCTTCATTTAACCTGGACTTCAGAGAAAAGTAGATATCAAACAGTAGAGGACCCAGGACTGAACCTTGTGGAACTCCACTTGTGACTGGTCAGCAGTCTGACTTGGACTCTGCTACTTTCACACTGTGGGTTCTATCTGTGAGCCAGTTTGCAACCCGCCTAGTGATATAGGTGTTGATGCCAAGCTTAGTGAGTTTTTCTATGATTCCTGAGTGGGGAATGGTATCAAATGCCTTGGCCAGATTAATCTAGGCTGTATGAACCACCTTGCATTCATCCACAGCTCTGGTGACTGACTCAAAGAAGTCGACCAAGTTGAGCAGGTATGATCTGCCCTTCACAAAACCAAACTGTGTAGGTTCCAAAGTTTGAAGATTTCCTATATCTTTGTTCATTAGGTCCATGATAGTGTTCCATAGCTTTGCATATCAGACTCGTCAGGCTAATGAGATGATAGTTCTCAGGGTCTGTAGTCGCTCCTCCTTTGTGGAAAGGGATGACTCTAGCAGTGCGCCATTTGGTAGGGACAAAGCCTGAGGTGCGGCTGTGATTGAACAGGGCACACAGGTGAGGTGCCAGTTCACGCTGTAGTTCATGTAAAACACAGCCAGGGATATTGTCAGATCCTGTAGAAGCTGTATTCTTGGCCTTGGACAGTGCTGTTTTAACCTGTGCAGCAGTAATACTGGGTGCCTGGCAATTTACTGGTATTGTGATTGGTCCTTTTGGGGGGAGGAAAGGAGTAAAGTTGGCACTGAATCTGTCGGCTAGTATATTGATAATATCTGTTGGCTCTGTATAGGAGGTACCATTGTGCAGTAGCTCAGAGCAAATCTGTGTATTGTTGTGGAGATTTACATAACTATAGAAGGCTTTATGGTCGTCTTTACTATCTGCTGCAATTCTGTTTTCATAACTAGCTTTAGAGGATTTGATGAGGGGTCTCAACTTTTTTGTTGAGGCTGATAAGGAAGTTTTTCCAGTCTTGGGACTTCACCTTATTCCACATCAGTTTCCTCCTTCTGTTGTAGAGTTTGTTTATGGCAGGAGACCACCAGATTGGCTTCCTTTTTTTTTTTGGAGGAGAGCGTCTGGGTTCTATTGGGTATGGCGAGATCTGTGCATTTCTGAACGTGTTCGTACAGTGCATTGGTGTATAAATTGTCAGTCATGCAACTATTCTCCATTTGCATGGGTGCCGTGAAGTTGGCCACCTCTGTTTTTAGGAGCCCAAAGTTAGCTTTGGAGAAGTTTTTCATGGTGGTTACCTTTGCTGGGTGGGGTGGGGTGGTGGGAGAGATGTGGATTTCCAAGGTGATTAGTTTGTGGTCGGATCTAACCAGAGAGGAGTTGACTATTGGTGTAGAGCAACGGTCCCCCATGTCAGTAATGACCAGGTCAAGGATGTTGCTACCTCTAGTGGGGATAAGAATGAGCTGGTCCAGGGCATTGGAATTAATGAATTTCAGGAAACATTGGGCAAGTGTATTGGCACATGAGTAGTTTTCCCAGTTAATGAAGGGGTCATTGAAGTCGCCCAGTATGACAGTGTTAGGGTGGACCCAAATATTCTTCAGGGTGCTTAGGAACATGGTGTGTGATTCTTGGTACATGGTTGGGGACCTCTAGCAGACTATGACCCGATTTGCTGTCTTACCCAATGTTAGCTGCACCTGAAGTATCTCGGATACGTTATGTTGGGCTACTAGTCTGGAGGTGTGCACATCCTTTATGAATATGGAAACACCACTGCCTTTGGAGCTTCGGTCCAAGTTCTGGGGCCCAAAGGTGTGGAATGAGTCATAGCCTGGTAGTGCAGGAGTGCTTTCTGCTGCCTTGAACCAGGTCTCTGTTACAGTACAAATGTCGACTCCATTTTAAGTAGTGCTTCACGCGAGTGCATCTTGAGATTTAGACTTCTAGCATTGAGTAGTATGACCCTCAGATTACATTTGTTTTGTAGCTGTTACGATGGTAATTTGGTCTTTGGAAAACTGCCTAAAAAGGCACTATAGGGGTGGCAAGAACCTTGGCCTGTATCCGGTAGCCCAGGGGTGACAGATGCAGGCCATCTGTAGCAAAACATCGAGGTCTGTCAGTCATGTCATCCCAGGCAGACAGATATTGGAGCCCCTTAGTATGACACTAGAAACTTAGCCAATTGTTGAAATCAATCATTTTCTGCTTGTACTGTGTTATCATCCTGGGTGATGGTGTGATGCTGCTCAGGGCTAGGGTCTTACCCACCTGGTTATATAATCTGGGAGCTCCTCCATGTCTCTTTCCATGTAGTCCAGGGAGGTACGTCTCAGCTCATTCACACCCACGTGTACAGTGACAGAGTCATATTTGTACCTATTGTTGAGGAACCTAGTGCGTGAGTTATGTGGTGGATCCTGACGCCTGATAGGCAGCTGACTGTTACTTTCTCCTTATTCAACCTAGTGAGTAAATGAGATGAGGCTCTATTATATGCAGTGGGCTGTAAAGCCATATATATGTGGTAGTAGGTGCTTCACTCAGAATGCTTTCTATTAGAAATGCATATTCCTGATATAGCTCTCAAACTCTGAGTAAGAAATCTTGACAAAGGCATAAATAATGGGGGACAAAGGCCAGAAATTGGGACAATTTTTAAATATTGCTTTTACAAATTTAGAAAGTTGATAGAATAACAGGTTTTGCATTAACATGAATTTTCTGATGGATATGAAGTCAGAAACTGAAATGTCTGTCATTTTCTGACTTTGATCCTCCGTGATTTGTCAGTAAACCACATTTGTATGAGAAATAGAGCAAAAATATGAGTGAAGAATCAGGACAGTTGAGAGGTAAGATTCCTAGTCACATTGTATGAATGTTGTGCATCTCAGTAAAACATGTGTCACAAGCTCTTTTCCTTGATACCAGCTCTAGTAGGTCAGATGAGGGATGGTATAGTTAAGCCATGCCCAAAGTTCTTCTCCATACTTTTCTCCATTTCCTGTGATGACATGGCTTAACCAGAAAGACAAGCTTTACAAACTCAGACTCATTCTTATTGCATCCTTCTGGTTGAGACAGACTTTGTTCCCTTTACTTAAGCTATAGATCTTACATATCCTGCTGATAATATGCCCTGCTAAAACATTAATGTCTTGTCCTTCTCAGAAGTCTCACCTGGACCAGAGTGCACTGTGGTTAAATGTGTGAAGGCACTCGTTCCATTAATAAGGTACTCACTTAATTTTTCAGGTAAAAAGTTGTGTGTGTCATTTTTTCCTACCCAGGTAACATCAGTTTGGAAAATGTACTTTGCTGTACTTTCTGTCAGAAACCTTTGATATTAGTCATGGTTATTCATCTGTTAGAGTGCATCTGTTGACATCTGCATATTTAATGCTGATTAAAATTCCACTTTTTCAGCACATTTGAAGATTTGCAAGGCCTTCTTGTGAAGTTCTTTCCAACTCAGGACCGTATTGAAAGCCCCAGGTTTACATTGGTATACTTACTGTAAGTGTGAGAAACTGATCCTCCCAAGCCTTCATACTCAGTTGTTTTGAAATTCTTATCCTGGCTAATCACTCTTTTAGTAGGCATTACCTCAGTCAACAGGAATTCGTGCATTCAGCCTTTTTTGTCAATCCTCCATATCTGGTTTTCCACAAAGAGATGGATGGATGTTTGGACTGACTTGCTCTTGAGCCCAAGGTTGCTGCTGAAGCAGATCTGAAGTAGTCCATCAGTTAATGCTGTTCATGGAATATTCTAACCATGGCAAATACCTCTTTCACTGTATAGATCTGCAAGTCCCAGTTGGGTAAAGTACAGTTGTGTAAAATCTTATGATAACGGTAGATGTCCTTGCCTTCACTGCTGCAGTATTCTTTACTAATGGGATTCCCTGCTGTGAAGCCCTCCATCCAGCCAGTTTACAAAAGATTTCTGTTGCTTTAAGGTACGCTGAACGTCACCTGCTTACTCCTTGCGTAAGGTAGGGCATAAAAGTGATGTTCAGGCATACCATCCTCAGAACAGATTGCCCCAGTTGGAACAGCAGTCCAAGAAAAAAACAAGGAGAATCTGTACACCCAGGAAGGGAAAAAGACCAGGGGGATGGAGGGAGGGAGTGATTACTGCAGCGGTGAAGGCAAGGACATCTACCGTTATGGTAAGATTTTACACAACTGTACTATGTCCTTACATTCACTGCTGCAGTATTCATTACTGATGGTAGAATGCAAAAGCCCAAGAAGAAACCTGGGAGGATAAAGCAACAGAGCCCTCCAAGAAGCCATGAAGAATGGCAGCAGCAAAACCAGCTCTAGCTCTGGCGATACCATCCAACTGGTAATGTTTGGTAAAGGTATGTACAGAAGTCCAGGTAGCAGCTTGATGAATAGAATTAGCATCTAAGCCTTTGAAAAAAGCACCAGAATAAGCTACAGCTCTAGTGGAATGAGCCTTAATAGAAGAAAGAAGGCTTTTGCCGTGAAAAGTGTAAAAAAGGAAATAGCCTTTGAAATCCAAGTGGAAATAGTTTGCTTGTAAACAGCCAAACCTAAAGCATTAGGATGAAAGGAAACAAATAACTGGTCAGACTTTCTGATAGACAGCTCAGATTTTATTTGGATAAAACTAAAGCCATCACATCTAAGGTATGTAGCACCCTCTCGTTGTCAGATTGCGTAAAGGGAAAAGGATAGGCAAATTAATAGACTGATTAAGTGACAATTCATTAACCACCCTGGGCATAAAAGAAGGATTAGTAAGCAAGGACACCCTGTCTTCATGAAATATCAAAAAAGGTGGACCAGCCATAAGGGCTTGCAACTCAGACACCCATCTGACAGAAGTAAGAGCTAACAAAAGAACTGTCTTCCAAGAACAATGTTGCAAGAAGCTGAAACATCAGACTCAAAGGAGCCCGAATCAATTTTTCCAGAACAAAATTAAGATCCCAGGGAGGAGGAACAGGCTTCCTAGGAGGCCTAATATTAAGGACGCTTTTAAGAAACTGCTTAGCCTTAAATTTAGAAGCTAACAGGGGAGTTGAAGGCAGCCAAGCAGAAAGAGCTGTTAAGTAGGCCTGAATAGAAGAATAGGGCAAACCAGTATTGAACAACTCACACAAATAAGAATGAACCAAAGGAACAGCCACAGAAAGTAGGTCCAGGTCATGAGAAAGACACCAAATAGAAAACCTTGTCCATTTTAGATAAGTATGATTTCCTAGTAGTAGGTTTCCACGCCTCCTGCAGCATGTCCTCAGAAAAAAGGTGTCCGTGAGGAATCAAGATTTTGGGAGCATCCCGTTGAATCTTGAATAGGACTCTTGGAATGAGAGGAGGGGGAGGGAATGCATGAAGAATCATACCCTTCCAAGAAAATGAGAGGACATCCACCTTCCAGACCAGAGAAGTTGGGACTCTGGCACAAAACAGAGGAAGTTGTTTGTTCAAAGGGGAGGCAAAGTGATCTACTTGAGGAGTACCCCACTGGCGAACATTCCTGTGAAGCATCCATTCATGGGATTGAGTGAAGGACCTAGAAAGATTGTCGGCCACAACGTTCCGATCTGAAAGAATGTAAACTGCCTGAAGAGTTGCATGATATTGGATAGCCAGATCCCATACCAGAAGTGCCAGCCGGCAAAAACAGTAGGATCTCGTACCCCCCTGTTTGTTGATAATACCACATGACTGTGGTATTGTCTGTGAATACTTCGAGAGGCCCTGCAGAGAAGAGAGGATGAAAGACCTGAAGAGCCAGCAGAACAGCCCTCATCTCTTTGATGTTGATGTGCTCTTTCCGCTGGCGAGGCGACCACATTCCTTGAACCTTCGGGGAGCCAAATGTTGCTCCCCATCACACATCTGAAGCATCTGTGAACAGATCCTGAGAGGGAAGCGGAGGCTGAAATGGGAGCCCTGGATTCAGAGACAACTGCTGAATCCACCACAAAAGTTTGACCTTGAGACATGGGAGAAGAGGAACAGGAAAGTCTAGAAGATGCGCATGCTGTTGCCGACTTCAGAAACCACTGGAACATCCTCATGTGGAGTCTGGCCAGAGGAAGCATCGGAATGGTGGAAGCCATGAACCCCAGAGCTCTCAAACTCCCTGGCTGAAATGGAGGCCAGGAGAAGAAGAGTTTGAAAGAAAGAAATGAGAGTTAATGCCTTTGGAGGAGACAGGGATGCCAGCATTGGCACTGTTTGAAATGTGCAACTCAGAAAGACATGATCTTGAGAAGGAGTCAGGGAAAATTTGTTAGTTTATTGTGAACCCCAGGCTGTGAAGAAGAGAAATGGTAAAATAAAGATTTTGCAAAAGGACCTCTGGAGAAGACGCCTGAATCAGCAGGTCATCCAAATAAGGAAAGATTTGGATTCCTTGAAGCCTGCAAAAGGCAATCACAGGAGTGAGGCATTTGTTGAACACCCTTGGGGCAGTAGAAAGGCCAAAGGGCAAAGCACAGAACTGAAAATGTCAGGAAGCAACAGAGAAATCTCCTGAAAAGAGGGTGGATCGAAATATGAAGATAAGCATCCTTGAGAGCCAGAGACACCAGAAAGGCCTGTGGGAGCAAGGGAAAAAAAAGGGACTGAAGGGACAACATCCAAAAGGAAGGCACATTCAAAACGGTGCTCAGATGGGAGAGGTCTAGAATAGGTATCCAAGTACCTTCTTTTCTGAGCACTAGAAGCATTCTTGAATAAAACCCTTTCCCCGTTTGGGACACAGGCACTTCTTGAATAGTACCCTGAGACGAGGTCCTGAAGAACCTCTAGGGGGAAAAAGGAAGCTGTTCCCGAGGAGGCTGAGGAATGCCCATAAAAGGAAGATGAGAAATCCAGATCATGAAGTACCCTTGACGAATGATTGATAAAACCCAATAATCCTGGGTGATCCGAAGCTAAACAGAAAGAGAAAGGCGAAGAGACAGAGGAATATGGCTGGAAATGATTGGATAGTCAGACAGTACCTGGTTTGTTAGGAAAGGAAGGCTTAAAAATCCATACAGTCTGTGTGGCTTTAGCAGGAGGAGTCTATTTACTACCCTTTTTGCCTTTAGAAGGAGGTCAAGACTGCCTACGAACAATGGCTGGCTTAGGTAGGTAGTTCTGCTGAAATTTAGGCACAGGGAAACAAAGACTTGCTTAAGCTGCTGTAAAGCTTTCCCCTTGTCCTGAAGAGACTTAAATCAGCAGTCGCTTCACCAAACAAAAAAGTATTATCCAGAGGAGCATCCAGCAACTTGGCCTTAATATCATCAGGCAAAGGCCGAAGCCATGAATATCTCTTCAGAATCGAGCCAGAAGCATCAGCCCTTGAAGAGGCACCTGCAGCATCATAACTACATTTGGTAGAATGACTAACTACCTGAGAGGAAGTCTCAAACAAGGAAAGAGCAGAAGATTTACCCTCAGAGTCTGGAAGACCAGAAAGAACCTGACAGGCCTGAGAAAGAAGAGCCAAGACATCTCCAGAAATATGGGTAGAGGAAGTATAAACTTTCTTACCCAGCCTATCCATGGTTCTACTGTCCTTGTCAGAAGGCAGTAACTTGGATGAATGAGCCAGTTGAGATTGGCTTATCAGAGGCTACAGACACCACAGAAGGGTCAGCAGCCGGACATTTAAACAAAAAGAAACAATTCTCAGCCACCCTGTAAAACCTATCGGACTTCCTAGGAGAAGGGGAAAGAGAATCTGGCACTTTAGAGGCAGTGGAAAAAACATCCAGTAAAGCAGGCAAGACTGGAGGAATGGCCACAGGGAGATTCCATTTGCAGTAACTCTTAGTACCTCTTATGGATATCTGAAACCTGGGCACAATCCCACTTAAAGGCCATCATCCCAGAGATCGTGTCCCCAAAGGAAATTTCCTCAGAGGGATTCTCAAGAGTATGAGAATCCTCCTTCTCAGACCCATAGTCTAAAAGAGAAGGAATCTGGGCAGAATAAGCAAGGGTGTCATCATCAGAATCCACATCAGAAGAATGGAATTCTCTGGGCCTTTTAGGGGAAGAGGCAGACCAAGGAGGAGCAGGACCTGAAACCCCTTGAGGAGGCTGCAACAACAGTAAAGCATTAAATAACCTCTGTGGGTCACTTCATTATTCCAGTAAACTATCTGTGTTCTCTTCATCCATGATTGTGTGTTCTCTGTCGTCTCTTCTTGTTTCTCCTTAATATTCCAGGATTGCAGTCTGTCTCACTCTCTGCCCTTAGCTTCTCTGTTAGAGCTAAGGGTAATGTTCTGAGAAAGTCTTGAGTACTTTTGGGATGAAAGCTCTTAACCTATGATGTTAAGTTGTCCATTCTCGCCTTCTTTCTTGCTGGATGGGTTTGGAGCTGATCCTCAGCTCCAACTCGGCCACTTACTTTAGCTTGAGAGCTCTTTACTGGCTCGAGGCTACCCCTTATCCCAGAATGCCCAGCATCAGCTAACCAGGTCTCGTTTGTCACTTTAGCTGCAAGGTTGTGATCAATACTGGCTCAGGCTTAGTATAATTTTTTTCTCTATTAAACTCAAATATTGTGTTTAAAAGTTGATGTGTATATATATATTCTCTCTTGTAGTAGTTTGTAAGTTTATTTTATTGTAAACCCCTTATCTCGTCTCAACAGGGTTCGGCTCCATCTGCTTCAGTTTCAATTCTTCCTCTGACTATGCTTAGTTCAAAGCCAGAGTACATGGACAACTCCGATAGTGGTTCCTTCGGCTCCGATGACATCCTTTTCGGCTCCAATGTTGGCTCTGATTACCTCGGTTCTTCCTCCCATCGAGGTATCTGGGGGCTGAAGCTCTCACATTGGCTCCGAGGGGGGAAGTGGCATCGGACCCTTGTCTGACCCAGCTCTCCCTCTCTGAGCATTGGCTTAGTTGAGCTCGGCTCCCACATCGGCCTCAGAGCTGTCTCCCTTGACACAGGGTGGGATTCCTGTCTCTTTGGAGCTGGAGCCCTCTTTGTGTTGAGACTGCGGCACCTTTGAGGTCATGTGGAGAGTGCTGTCCTCACAGACAGCTCCACTATCGGCTCCGTCCCCCTCGGTGCCTGTGACAACCTCTGCTCCGCCTCCAGCCCCAAAGCAAGGAAACCTATGCCCCAAGACACCCCATTGGGTGAACCCACTTCTTCTGAAACCTCCCCAGAACATTCTGAGCAGGCTGTCTGGAAGAAAAAGTGCAAGAGGAAGCACCAAGACTCCCCTGAGTCTGTCACCTCAGATACAGACCTGGATGAATTGAAGGGGTCCCCAAGGCCCCCCTCTGAAGAGGTTTCCTTTTTGGACATCCTTGAGATTCTCAGGCAGAGGCATAGCTGGACTTCCCTAGCCCCCTCCGAGGATGGGTCTGTATACCTGGACGCATTTGGTTCCTGACCTTCCACCTCCTGGGTGTCTCCACTTTTTGATCCACTCATGTCTTTAGTGTCTTGAAAGGCTTGGTCAGCTCTCAGTTCCATGGAACCTGTCCCGAGGAGACCCAATAAATTCATTACAGCTCCCCAAGACAAACAATTCTTAATTAAATGTGTCCCAGTTGATGCCATGGTGGTAGCAGCAGCCACAAAGAGAGAGTTAGCTGAAACCACCTCATCAGTCCATCCACCGAATAAAGACTTTTGTACGATGGACAGGTATGGGAAGCAAATGTTTTCATCTGCGACTTTCTCCTTTAGGTCCCTGAACTATCTTTCCCATTTTACTAGGCTTCAGGGGGATCTCCTAAAAGAGCTTGTAGACGATCCCACAGCCAAGGGAGCTTCAGCCAAGGTAGCTACCCAGCTGGCGACTCTTAATTCATTAGTCAACTCTGTCAACTCCTCCATGAGGCTTATTTCATACGCAGCCGATGGAGCTGGTAAAGCTGCAGGAACAGGAGTGGCTCTTAGGAGACATTCTTGGCTGTGGCTGTGTCAGTTTGCGGAACCTTTCAGAGCGTCCTTCACCAGTACCCCCTTTGATGGCTCCTCTCTGTTTGGGCCTCAGGTGAAAGACACACTTACCAGGTGCCAGCAGGGAGGCAAGACTCTCTCTGATGTCGGAGTCCGTTTTTTCCACTCCTACCAAACCATACCCAAAGGGTCAGAAAGGTGGAAAGATGTGGTTTCAAAAATCCCAGGGACCCTTGCCTGATGCATGTGGTGACTTTTCCCCCAGGGGCAGATGGGGAAATAATAACAATGGCCGACGCAGCCCTCGTGGCAGAGGGAGTCCGCAAAATCAGGGTGACAGAGATGCGTTCTCATCCAAACCCTATCAACATCCCTGAAGGGATGCCTGAATGCTCAACTCTGGAGGCAGTCGGGGGAAGGCTTTCATTGTACCCAATCTCCTGGCAAAATATTGCAAAAAACAAATTGGTACTAGCCATTATATCCGGAGGTTACAAGGTTCTTTTTCATCAACCCCCTTTTGTTTCAAAAAAATCCATCCCAGATTTTCCACCCAATCTAAGGAATCAGACAGTCGCAGAAGTTTCAAGACTGCTAGAAAAAAGAGCCATCCAGGAAGTCCCCGCAGACCAAGTAGGATCCGGAACTTACTCAAGATTCTTTTTAGTGCCCAAAAAGACAGAGGATTGGAGACCAATTCTGGATCTCAGTAGGTTAAATCTGTACAAAAAGAAAAGTTATGGATGGTAACACTGCAGTCCATTTTCCCCTTTCTGGGTCAGGACAATTGGATGTGCACCATAGATCTTCAGGACGTGTACTATCATATAAAAATGGACAAATGGTCCAGGAGATTTCTGCGCTTCCAGCTAGGGGGCAGTCATTACCAATTCAGAGCTCTGCCCTTTGGTCTCACCACAGCCCCCACGGTGTTCAAATGCATGGCAGTAGTGGCGGCTCACCTGAGACGTCTAGAATTCCAGGTGTTTCCTTATCTGGACAACTGGCTCCTCACTGCTACCACCAGGCAACAACTTATAGAGGCGCGAGATTATACCATCATATCCTGTGCTCAACTAGGCATCACAATAAACTTCGAAAAATCTGCCTTGTTGCCTTGTCAATCTATTACATACATAGGAGCAGAGCTAAACACAAGGAAAATGATTGTAAAATTGCCTCAGGAAAGAGTTTCCATTATTCGAAAACGGGTGTCACGTCTCCTGAGGAGCAAAAGAATTCAAATCAAATATGTTCTTCAAGCTGTAGGGTCCATGGCAGCAGCCATTCTTCTAGTTCCCTTGGCACGCTTTCACATGAGAATCCTTCAGTGGCTTCTTTTCACACAATGGTCCTTCCAGGAATTACCCATGTCTCACATGATGCTGATTACGGAATCTTGCAAAATACACCTTTCCTGGTGGATGGTCTTCCCACTAGTTACTAAGGCCAGACCTTTCATGGAACCCCATCCGGTTGCCACAGTGACCACGGATGCTTCCTTGATAGGGTGGGGGGGCATTATCTAGGGAAGACGGTCCAAGGCACTTGGCAACCTCAAGAGTACCACTTGCACATCAACGTCCTGGAGATGAGAGCAGTGTTCCTAGTGTTGCTAGCTTTTCAAGACACTCTCCCTGCTGTAATTATTGCAATACAGACAGACAATATGTCAGTGGTTTGGTACATCAACAAACAGGGCGGAACCAGGTCTTACCCCTTGTGCCAAGAGGCCCTCAGATTGTGGTAATGGGCAATTTCCTCCCAACGTTTTCTGACAGCAATGCATATCCCTGGGACATTCAACGTAATAATGGATAGGCTCAGCAGGGCGATCCTCATGCCTCACGAATGGTCTCTGAAACAGGAAATTGTGGATCTTGTTTTCTGCAAATGGGGCCAGCCTTGCTGCGATCTCTTTGCCTCTCCCCTCAACAACAGATGCAGCAGCTACTTCTCCCTTGTTCCTCCTCCAGGTCAGACACCCAGGGACGCTCTAGTCCACGATTGGCCTCAGGGACTCCTTTATGCATTTCCCCCCTTTCCCCTAATTCCAAAAGTCATTCAGAAAGCAAAATCGTTAGGTTGCAAAATGATTCTCATTGCCCCCTATTGGCCTCGACAGATTTGGTTTCCGTTCCTTCACCCCCACCTTCTAGCCCAGCCTTGGATTCTGGACCCAGTACCAGACCTCTTGATTCATCACTCAGGCAGGCTACATCAATCCCTCCAATCTCTCAAGCTCACAGCTTGGTTACTCCACTTCCAATCCTAGCCAGGCTCCCCAATATTTCCCCAGCAGTGGGTGATATTGTTTCCTCCCATAAGACAAATACAAGGAAAGTCTATGCTAGCAAATGGAAAAGATTCTCTTACTGGGCAGAATCCAGAAATTTAGATTCTCTTACAGCTCCTATACATGAGATTTTGGATTTCTTAGCAGAACTGTTTCATTCTGGTGCAGCGGCTGCTACCATCAGAGTACAATTAGCTGCCATTTCAAATTTTCATGTCTGAGTTTCTAACTCCAGCATAATGTCTTTCAAACTCTGCAAGGCCTTCATGAGCAGTACATCCCTACTTAGACCCCTAGTAAAAGAGCCCCTTCCACCTTGGGATCTCAATTTGGTTCTGACCTCCTTGATACTGCCACCCTTTGAAGCAGCAGCATCACGTTCCTTGAAAATTCTCTCTTGGAAAACTCTTTTCTTAGTTGCTATTACTTCTGCCAGACTTGTTTCAGAACTTCATGCACTATGTGTTCGCCCTCCATACCTAGTTTTTCACAGACTGTTTCTCTGAGAACCAACCCATCTTTTCTACCTAAAGTTTGTCCAGAACACATTTTGAATTAATCCATTGCCCTTCCTGTCTTTTTTCCCTAATCATTCTAACAAGGCAGAATACAGATTACACCAATTGGATGTGCATAGACAACTGCATTTCTAACTCCATAGAACTAAAAAGATGAGAATCAGATCAGTTGTTCCTTTCATTTGCTAACAATAAACAAGGCCTTCCAGTTTCTAAAGTAATATTGTCAAAATGGTTATCAGACACCATAGCCCATACCTACCATTTGCAACAAAAAGATCTTCGAACAAAACCCAAAGGTCATTCAACCAGGTCAGTAGCTACTTCGGTAGTGTTTCAATCTAGATTGCCCATAGATTCAATTTGTGCAGCAGCTACTTGAGCAGATCCTCATACATTCATTTCTCATTACAAAGTAGATGTGGTCTCTCGGGGCAGGGCTTCCTTTGGTTCCACGGTTCTGAAGAGTCTGTTCCAATGAGCCACCCAGGATTGAGGTGCTAGGGACGCTGTCCCATCCAGCAAGAACGAAGTCGAGATTGGGCAACTTAACATAAAGAAGTTATGTACCTACCATAACTTTCCATGTTAGTTGTCTTTCATCTCGCCTTCCTTCTTGCATCCCTCCCTCCGTCCCCCTTCCTCGAGGATTGAGAGGAGTTTCTCAATGGTTTCACTGGCTAATTTGTTTTGTTATTAGTTGCTTCCCAACCAAACCATGACAATTAACTGTATATCCAGGTCTGTTAATGGATTATTTTCTATAATTATGTCTAGTGTGAGCTATCTCAAATGAGATATGGGTAGGTGACGCTGGGCATTCTGGGATAAGGGGTAGCCTCAAGCCAGTAAAGAGCTCTCGAGCTATAGTAAGTGGCCGAGTTGGAGCCAAGGATCGGCTCTGAACCCATCCAGCAAGAAGGAAGGCGATATGAAGGACAATTAGCATGGAACGTTATGGTAGGTACATAACTTCTTTTTTTAATTATTTTTGGTTTTACTGCAACTGGTACTGCACAATAAATGGAGTTGGATTGCTGCTTCTGACTATCATTTGTCCTCTACAACTGGTTCTAATAGTAATTTTGTGGTTAATTCACTGTTTTCCTGATTCAGTACATATGTTGAGTTTACCGACCCCTGGAAAAGTATCAGAATATTGATTTTCCTCTATCATTTCTTTGCCATGTGTCATGAAGGTCAGCAGGACTAAGACAGAATATATGTGTGTGAATGAGAGGGAGGATAGAGAAATGGTGAGGATGCAGGGAGTAGAGGTGGTGAAGGTGGATGAGTTTAAATACTCGGTGAGTGTGGAGGAGAGGTGAGGAAGAGAGTACAGGCAGGATGGAGTGGGTGGAGAAGAGTGTCAGGAGTGATTTGTGACAGACTAGTACCAGTAAGAGTGAAAGGGAAGGTCTACAAGAGGGTAGTGAGACCAGCTATGTTATATGAGTTTGAGACAGTGGCATAGACAAAAAGGCAGGAGTCATAGCTGGACGTGGCAGAGTTAAAGATGTTAAGATTTGCAGTGGGTGTGACGAGGGTGGACAGGATTAGGAATAAGTATATTAGAGGGTCAGCCCAGGTTGGAAGGTTTGGAGACAAAGCCAGAGAGGCAAGATTACGTTGGTTTGGACATGTGCTGAAGAGGGATGCTGAGTGTATTGGGGAAAAGATGTTAAGGATGAAGCTGCCAGGTAACAGGAAAAGAGGAAGGCCTAAGGTAAGGTTTATGGATGTGGTGAGAGAGGGCATGCAGGTGGTTGGTGTGACAGAGCAATAAGCAGAAGACAGGAAGAAATGGAAACAGATGATCTGCTGTGGCGACCCCTAACAGGAGCAGCCGAAAGAAGAATCTAATATAGTAAATTGCAAGTCCTTAGCCTATTGGCTGGGGGCTTTTTACTTTTCACAGTAACAAAAGTTTTATTAAATATTTTGCCTTTACAGTCCATTTATAATAATAATTGTGTCCAGAATCGGAATGGATTCCCTAGTATAGGACTTGTTTGATTATGTTGTTGGTATTTATTGCAGAAGTAATTATCCCATTTTGACAGTTCAGTACAATATTTACTGTTTGTATAATTATCCAGTTTTGACACGTGTCTGAAGTTTCATGCTTTGATATTGAGCTCAAAGTAGTCCAGTCTTCCTGCTTTGCTGCATATGCAATTATGCCCATAGTGAGTTTATTAGTTGCCTTATTGGCATTGTCATCCTCACCTGCCCAGTGAATACTTTTCATTGTTGATTGCAAGCTTTTGTGAATTATTCTTCATGCAGAATTTCTGACATTACTTCCTGAATGCAGAACTGCCACGGTAGTGGTGCTGCGGTAGCGTTGTCGCATTCGATTCTCAGCTAGAGCATCTTCTGTGTGGAGGCATGCGTGAATGGGCGTGCCTTCGTTGAAGGCTGTGCGTCAGGGCTGGTAACTCAGCACGTAAAAATCCACTACCAAACATTAGCGGACCGGAGTTCTGCTGTGGCGACCCCTAACTGGGATAAGCCGAAAGACAACAATAACTTCCTGAAGGCAGAACTGTACAGTGGCTTCTGCTCTCTGCCATAGCCTGTATATTGTTGCTTTTCTGCTTTACCTCCACATGGCTTCATTGAGTGTAATCTTTTTATTTGAGGGTCATTTTATTGGAGCTGTGTAATCAAGTTTTTCTTGGAAGAGTGTCCCAGTAGTCAAATGTTTAAACTTGGTGATTCCAAGTTTTTCAGGTTCTGCCTACACTGATGGCATAGAGTGACATGGCACTGCTGTCAAAGAGACCTGAGGTGAAGTAGCAGCTCAGACTCTTGGTGGTGTAGGCAGGGATGATGGGCACATGACCTGGGTGAGGGATACACATATGAGCTGATCTACCTGGTGTAGAGTGGCAAAACAACCACATGGTGCCTCCTTTGGATGGGTATGGCAGTCCAGCTGACATCACCCTCCTTTGCAGAAGTGAGGGTTAGAGCAGCACTGATGCCCATTGTACATCCCACCCATGGGCTGTCCCTATGCAAAGATAAGGACGGATAGAGAAAAAAATTAAAAACAAAATCTTGAAACACCAATAATGGCTGGTACAGTATTACTGTTCCCAGCTGAACCTTGCCCCAGTAATTGAAATGAGTGGTCGATTGAGAGAGATGAGCTGATGATAAGCCAGATGACGGGGGAGGGTGGGGGATTGGGGGTGGCAAGAGAAGCAGTAGAAACATTTTGTTTCTCTCTGTTAATTCTCATTTGATATTTTCTGGTATAATGTGGCGAGGGTTAGGGGGAATTTTTCTGTGTGTAGAGGTCAGGCTGTTCCCCTTTCTGAGAGTTTGTGTGTGTATATAAATTAAATAAATGTGTATGTGTTTACGTATGTATATGCTTGTAACAAGGGGGGGGGGACACTCTGTCATGGAAGGTGCCCCTTTAAACGTTATTAATGCTTATTTTGTGAACTTTTGTGCATGTTGATTACATAGTGCAAAAGTCGGTATGTTGGTGTCATTGACAGGTTAACAAGTGCAGTGTGTGCCTGAGGTGGTACCTGTTGATATAATGGCCCAGACCCATTTCTTCTTTGTATACTACTCTTTGTGTCTCTCTGCTTCAAAGGTCTTGCTGATTTTTCAAAATGCAGCCTCCCAGCTTTTTTGTTCTTCATCATTTCAGTTGCAAGTTGACTCCACTAGTATCTTCTAAACAACTCGCATTATGTTCTGTCATTAATCAGTAATTCAGCAAGAACTTCAAAATTATATAACTGACTTTTCTAAGTTGTCCATAAACCCCTTCACAGACTCTGCTCAGTGTGCAGTCTTTTAAATACATATCTTACATGCTCCTTTTTTATAGGCGTGCAGAAAGTTTCATCTGTTTTGATTGTCAGTTTTGTCTTGCTGCTCTTCAGCTTCATGCTGTTGAGAACATTTAGTGTTTATACACCTACTGTAGTCAGAAGTAGAGCAACTTTTCTAGTTATCTGAGTAGGAAGAGTTGCTGTCATGTAGCATGGGAACCTCTGCTAGATGGTTTTCAGTTTCTTTTTGACATTACCTTTTACAGCGAGTATATACTGTAGCTATAGCATCGTGCTGTTTTCCTCCTATTCCTTTTTATTTATGCCCCACTAGTTTTTATATATTCTTTGTAATCACTTTTTTCACCCTGCTGCCAGACATTTTTTAACTTGTGATTTCAAGATGAGTTCGCATAACGATGCATCCATACACTTTAATGGACACATGTCTGCACAAAATGCAGGCCTGTCTAATAAAATCTGTTAAATGTATGGGCACAGCCTGTGTTAAGCGTAACCTGACATCACCTGGGAATTCGATAGATTTTTTGGGGCTATGGTATAATAAAATGTTTGCAAAACTTTTATGCTAGGAGTGGCAGGTGGAAAATGCACTGCAACACTTGTACCATGAAGTGCTACAATGCATATCATATGCATTTCAAAATAATTTTAAAATGGAGGTTTGTGCTACTGTTCCATTTTTATGCTACTTGGGAACTATTTCCTTATTTTGCAGAGTCCATGAATAACTTGTGTTACCGTATTTTATTTTTGTTCTGTTCTGCTGCAAGATTAAGACCATGTTCTCCCTGCCAGGTAGACGAACTCGTACCATACTAGTACTCCTGTGATGTACCCATCACATGCAGACTTGGCACAATTGGAGCTGTAATGAGCAGCACAGAGTGTTTTCTCTTTTACATTTATTATCTGATACTGCCATCATTTAGGCTTTACCAGGTTGTGGAAGTTTCATGGGACCACTGGTCAGCTCATTCCCCCATATACTAGTTGAGACCTGCCATTATCCCACAAAACCTATGGCAGTTCACATCAATCTGTTTTTGCACTTGAAGCAGTGGGTGGTACATCTGGAATTAAGCAGTAAGTGGCAGCTGTTCAAAGGTGCTTATAAACACACCATTAATACTGTGAATAACATGTTTAGGTGGACTAAGCTTTTTTGTGATGTTGCTTTGGTTCCCCGTCTGTTGTTTTGTGTCTTGGAAACTCTCATTGGTCTACTGTGGCTAACATCCTCCCCTGGACTGGAGTCTCTCTAAGCAGGGAATATTGTTGTGTGAGGTTTGAGAAGGAGTGGAAGACTCTGGATGTCTCTGTACGGTATTGTCATGAATACATTGAGAAGCCTTGTTTTGGTTATGCCTTATCTGCTGTCTCTCCTCCCCATCCATCATGTAGTAACATCTCTACTGGGCCTGTCTAACAGTGATTTGCTGTTAAATTGTCAACTTTTCTGCTACTCTGGGGGGTGTAGTCTGGGTAAAAGATCACACTCCATGGGATAGGTGAGCTGGCAAATTACCATTCAGGTTCTAGCTCTCGCTTCCATTTCAAGGCCCAGTTTCACTAGTTAAATGCAGGTTCCGTGCATTGTAGTCAGGGCTCCATTCCTGAGCACCATGGAAGTAGCATGGGTGTTTTTGTGTGTGTGTCTGTGTTCTGCTTGTGTAGTATATGAATTTTAGTGAGCAGCATAATATGGTGGGTTTTTAAGTGATAACACACAAAGGGTTGATAATAAACTTGTGATGATGTGAAAAGAATATATCTGTACAAGCGGACCAGGTGAATGTTTTTGTCACAGTCCTTTCTCTAAGTATGCTGTTAAGATAAATATGATTTACAACCACAGCTTTTTGCCTCTTGAGTGAGGGTTGAGCAGATGTATGCCAGTTAAGTCTTTAGGTATAAATCAATTTCTTAGTGAGGGATGGAAAGCATGTTTTTTATCAACCCACAACACTTAATATGATGCATCTGCAAAAAATACATATTTATTTAGTTGTCTGCATTAAACACGGTTCTTATGTGTTCAGCTAAACAAAGCATTCCTCATTGCTTTTTGCTGAAATGTATATATTTTTTCAGTTACTACCTTTCATATTTATTCCATTTTTATAAATTTTGTGTTAAGGTTTTATAAGAAGTATTTCGGTACATTACTGTGCAGTACACATCATCTAATAAGTGACAGTCTAACCGACATTATTAGCATTCTGGATACAGTATAAAACAGTATGACATATTCATTGTCATCATTTAAGTTTCAGTCACCCTTTTCTCCTTCAGGAGTTGCCATCTGTAGTTGTACCTTCCATTTAGAACTGCAAGAGTTCCAAACTCCATTATTACACTCCTAAGTTATAATTTAGCCTTGCTTTTTTCCACTCACTTAACCTTCTCTTTCCCTCCCCTGTCTTCCTGTGCACACATACCAACTGATTGCACACTTGTGTATTATTTGCTCCTTTTTTTTCCATCTTCCATTTAAGACCACCCTTTTACCCTTTTGTTGTTAAGCTTCTCACCTGTCCACCTAATGTAATAATTGAATTTTCTCTGATTTGTTCTCATCCATGTTCTTTACCCTCCCCTCAGTCTTTAAGAGGAAAAATTGCCATCTTTCTCCACTCTTCCATTCAGGTTCCTCATATTTGTTTAACTTGTCTGTATTCCCAAACGAATGAAAATGTCCTGCTTCTGCAATTCCACATCTCCAGCATTCTCTTTGTCCCTCCTGGTATTCCTGCAAAATCTGTGTCAGTGTCCTTAACCATCTGTGAAATGAATGTAATTGTTTAAAGAAAACATATTTGATCTTTTTGGTCTTAGACTCATACTGGAAAGCCACCTCAGACTTCTTGTTGAAGTGCATAGATGTGCATATACATTGTATGCATATATTTTAAGCAGTAAGTGTAGATTCTTATGGGTGTACTGCAAATATCCTTTGACTTTAACTCCTATATGTTCATTAGTATAGATTTTTACAGGTTCTCTGTAGTTGTATGCCATTTGTCCAGACATGAGCTTTAAGGTAATCCATTTCAGAACAGTCATCTTACTTGGTTTAACAGTAAGATGGATTTAGATATGTTGCATCTGGGACAACAGATTAACAATGCATTTAATTGTGCATTTTATGATTGTAATTTTGTTGAGTACAAATTGTTTCCTATTAAAATGGTAGAGTTGTTAGAGATGTGTTTCATTGTATGTATGTTGTTATATTGATTGTAATTCGTGTATCATATCTCTCAGTTGTCCAGTTTTTGCAGAACATACAGATTTTTGCCTCATAATTTTTGATCTGTTCATCGTAAAAATTGTGGTTTTCTGGCAAGTCATCAAGGACTGAAGTCACTAAATAATGACAGACATTTGAGTTTCAGACTTAATAGCCTTCAGAAAATGCAAGCTAGTACAAAACCCTTTATTCTAACACCCTTCTAAGTTTATAAGGGCAATATTAAAAATCTGTCAATATTTTGGACCTTTGTCCCCCTATTATTTTTGGCTTTGTCCAGATTTCTTACAATAACAGGTTGAGTGGTATGCTGTGTGCTATAAATGTTTACTTTGCAATATTTTGTGTTGGAGGTTTTCTTCTCAAGATCTCAAAAATTGTATACTTTTTATGTTACCAGTTTAACAATAGAGCTTCTGTGTGTATCATGTTCATGTTTGGAACATATGCTGTAGGTCAAATGACCCTGAGAATGCAAGTTTATAGGAAAGCTTTAGTACATGTGTGAAATATGTAGTTGTATCCAAGTTATATTGCCACTATATGACCAGTACATATTGGTTTTTAGTGTGGGTTGACTTAGTTTCTGCACTTTCCGCACTACTTATAAATTCAGTTGTGCCCAGTTTACTTTCCGTGTCGACATATGCAGGCTATTGTGGAAATCCTGTCTCGTCTCCTAATGAGAAAACACTTGAATGTAAATGTAGTATTTTCATAGCTTTGCAGTGTATGCCATTGAAACAATATTTTTCACATCTGTGTTATAGTACATACTGTTCCAGAATTGGCAGTTTGTTTTTAAAGGGTATATTTAGCATGTCATGGTAAGGTTCTAAAACATCCTGTATGAAAACTGACTCACCTGTCCTCAAATTTTTCTTATTGCCTTAATTTGTACCATTACACTGTTTACCCTGGTAGAATGTTAATGTTGCTACATAAGTCAGCCTTGGTTCTGTCAGAGATGAGCAGTCGGAGTGTAACTTAAACTCAATACTTCAGTCTGTTGGACACTGGAAACAAGCTGAAATTAGATCTCTGTGGAAATAAGATAATGCAGCTCAGGTTGTCTTAAGAAGGGACTTTGTACGGTTAAGTAGTAGTAGTTCTGGTGCTTATGGAGGGTTGCATTGTTATGCATCATTGTTCCAAGTGATTTGGTTAAGGACAAGGACTAAAGACAAAAATGTTAGTGTTTTTTTATTCTAAATATCCATTTGTTTTACTGGTTTTTGGGACTGCTTTGCATTAAGAACTCATTACAAAGTCTGGAAGGTAGAAATCAGAACTTTAGGCATAGTATGTTATATACTTAAAGGTCTATAATTCACCATTCTAGCTAATGGCTTTATTTTGTGTTTCTTATGTTTGACTCAGGCATGAAGATATTTTGCTTGTATGTATAACTGGCTTGGCACTACTTCCAAATGTTTAAAGCATTGAGATGCAGGTCGCATCCTTTAGGCCTTGTTTTTTTTTTTTTTTTTTTTTTTTTTTATAAGTGGTACATGGGCATTAGCAATTGTCACAATTCCCCATTTGTTTGCCTTTTGGATGAATTGTACTTAACCAGTACTTCATATTTTCTCATTAGATTTGCCTTGTGCTTGTTTTGCTTTCTATTTATGTATTTTTAATTGTATTTTGTTAACCAGGTTTGGACACTTGGCCAGAGCTATTTTTAGGGGAGACCTAAGGATAAAAGCTCCAGTGTAACTTAAAAAATTAAGATGGAGAACATCGATATCTGTGCAGTGACTGAGACCTGGTTCAAGGCTCCAGAGAGCACCCCTGCATTACCAGGCTATAACTCGTACCGCACTTTTCGGTCACCTAACCTGGACCAGAACACCAAAGGCGGAGGAGTGTCCATATTCATTAAGGATATCCACACCTCCAGGCTAGTTGCTCAGCATAATGCATCCAAGGTTATCCAAGTGCAACTAACTCTGGGCAAAACTGCAATCCATATTGTAGCTTGCTACAGATCCCCCACCATGCCCCAGGATTCCCACTCCTCTTTTCTTGATATACTGGAAAATATTAGGGTTCAACCAAACACCCTAATAATGGGCGATTTCAACTACCCCACCATTAACTGGGAAAACTACTCATGTACCAACTCCTTCGCTCAATGCTTTCTGGAATTCATAAATTCCAGTGCCCTGGATCAACTTATCCACACCCCCACCAAGGAACAACAATATCCTAGACCTAGTCATTACCAACATGAGTGACCAGTGTTCCACACCTGAAGTCAACTCCTCGTTGGTCAGATCCAACCATAAGCTAATCACCGTAGATATCCACATCCTGCCCCCACCCCCATTATGGAAACAATGGTAAAAAATTTCTCCAAAGCCAACTTCATGCTTCTTAAGACAGAAGTGGCGAACTTCATGACACCCATGCAGATGGACAATACAGTTACGACTGCTGAATCCTACACAAATGCACCGTATAAGCAATTACATGAGTGCATGTATCGTGCTATCCCAAACAGAACCAAGTCGCTATCCTCCAAAAAAAGGAAGCCAATCTGGTGGTCTACTGCCATAAACAAATTCTACAACAGAAGGAAGAAACTGTTGCAAAAGAGAGTAAAATCTCATGAATAGAGGAGCTCCCTGGTCAGCCTCAGTAAGAAGGTGAGATACCTTATAAGATCCTCCAAAGCTAGCTACGAAAACAAAAAAGCCACTGATCTCTAGGGACATCCACAAAGCATTCTATAGCTATGTCAAGAATCTCAATGGCAACACCCAGATCTGCTCTGAGTTACAGCACAACGGCATGAAAATTACAGAACCAACTGATATTGCCATCATCCTGGCAGATAGGTTCAGTGCTAACTTTACCCCCTCTCACCCCCTAAAGGGCCCATATCTATACAGGAAGAATGCAGAGTCCCTGTAATCACAACTACGAAGGTAAAAGCTGCACTCTCTAAATCCAGGAAACACAGCATTCATGGGACCGTACATCATCCCAGGCTGTGGTTTACATAAACTTCAGAACGAACTGGCTCCCCACCTAAGAACCATGTTCAGTCATAGCCCCACTTCAGGCTTTGTGCCCACTGAATGACACACAGCAACAAGTTATCCCACTCCACAAAGGGGGAGCCACCACTGATCCCGGGAGCTATCGCCCTATTAGCCTGACGAGCCTGGTCTGTAAGGCCATGGAACGTATCATCATGGAACTCGTAAACAAAGACATTGGGAACCTCAAAAAAACTCTGGACCCCACCCAGTTCGGGTTTGTGAAAGGCAGATCATGCCTCCTGAACCTGATTGACTTCTTTGAGGCAGTCACCAAAGCCGTAGACGAGGGTAAGGTGGTTCACACAGCCTATCTTGACCTCATAAAAGGCTTTCGATACTGTCCCCCATTCTGGAATTATAGCTAACCTCACTAAACTAGATATAAATCCCTATGTCACAAGATGGGTTGCCAACTGGCTCACTGACAGAACTCACACTGTAAAAGTTGCAGACTCCAAATCTAACTTCAAACCAGTGACAAGTGGAGTACCACAAGGTTCAGTCCTGGGACCTCTCCTGTTAGCCTGTACTTCAGAGAAGTAGATACCAAACACAGTAGGCCCTTTGGCTAATGAAGTTCGCAGATGACTGCAAACTAGGAGCCATAGTAGATGATGTGGACATCCTACAAAAGGGCCTCACTGACAGATGCCTGGTGTCAGAGCCATGGCCTCAAGCTCAATGCCAAAAAGTACATCGTTATCCCCTTTGGTAAAAACCTAGTACCCATGAACTACCACGTAGGCGGCAGTCTACTTAACGCCGAATGTGTGATAAGAGACTTTGGGACCCAGATGGACACTAGTCTCTCCTTTGATAATCACATTGCCACAGTAGTCAGGAAATCCTTCTACGTAGCACACCTCATCACAAAATGGTTCTCATCCAGGAAAAAAGAGGTCATTATTCCCCTCTACTCGACACTCATTGGACCCATTATAGAGTACAACGCCCCTTTTGAAATGTGCCTCACAAGACATCTACAGCAGCTGGAAAGGCCACAGAAGTACCTCACAGAGGATTACTGGCCTCAAACAGATGCTCTACACTGACCGTCTCAAAAAACTCCAGCTTTACTCCATAACATATCGCCTACTTTGAGGTGATCTCTGCCTAACGTATAAAACTATGTCAAACTCAGATCTGTTAGACATGCTACACCTAAAGAAATCCCAATCCCTCCGAGCTACACGCTCTAGGGACCTAAACCTTGTCACCATAATAAACAGGACATGCTTGAGGGATAGATTCCTGTCCCAGAGACTTCCCATCGTACTCTGGAACAAACTACCCATCTATGTCAAGCAAAGGTCCTCATTAGCACTCTTCATTTCACTATGGAGCTAATTTCGAAACATTCTTTAATGTTTGAAACTTAAATTCATAACAAGATGGAATGTGACGTTCTGATATCAAGCATGTGAGACACATACATATACACATATAGGTCATGCCTGATTACAGACTTCATAACTCCAGGTATTTCAATAGTAAAGCAATTGTAAATCAGTTTGTAGTATTTGATATGTGTAAAAAAATAAAGTAGTATTTGATGATATACGTATGTGTTTTTAATGTGTGTGTATCTATGTAATGTGTTTGTGTGTATATATGAAACACAAATACCAACTGCAGCACTCGTGAAAATAAAGATCCAGTGGTTTATTGAAGCAAAAGGATTCTGCAGCCCATGGTTTCACTGACGCAACATTTTTTCAATGCTTTATAAACCATTCTGGCTTTATTTCTACAGTGCTGGAATTGGTATTTGTGTGTTTTATAAAATTTGCACCATACACTTTCTTTCCTTCTGACATCCGCGGTGGTGCAGCAATAGCATTGTTGCCTCACAGCAAGTGGTTCTCCCATTCGTTTCTCGGCTGGAGTGCAGGGAGTGCCTTCTGTGTTTAGTCTGCATGTCCTCCCCGCAGTTGGGTGGGCGTTTGAAAGACATGTGTAAATGGGCGTGCCTTCATTGAAGGTTGAATGTCGAGCTGGCACCTCGGCATTCAAGAAAATCTACTGCCAATCATTAGCGGACCGGAGTTCCGCTGTGGCGACCCCTAACCGGGAAAAGCCGAAAAACAACAACAACACTTTCTTTCCTTCTGTGCATCTTTGGTGTGATTGTATGTGTGTGTATGTATAAATATGTACATATGAATGTCTGTGTGTGTATAATTATATATATGTGTGTGTGTGTGTGTATATATATATATATATATATATATATATATATATATATATATATATATATATAATATGTGTGTGTGATGTTTGTGTAGTTGTTTAGGCTTGTATCCTTTTAGTAAGGTATCTCTGCGGGTGTAGTTGCACGTCACGTCTCTGGACAGATGCATGCCAAAAGGTGCATTTATATTTAACAAAGAGAGCATCTGGGAAAAAAAAAAAATATTTAAGCTTGTTTCCTGCCTTTCCTGTTAAGTGGTATAGACTATTTGTAGGCTTTTGAGCCCCCAAGCCCTTCTGTGTTGGAGGGAAGCCTTCTAGCTTAGTTTTTTTTTCCCTATAACTAGCCAGTTTTCTAGTTTCAGCACTCAAATCTTTTTCTTTGATCTCAGCACTTGTTCAGAAAAAAAAATTTTCATCTGCTTTTACTGTACTTGTGTTTCTACCTACTTTTTTTTACTTTTGCATCATCTTAAAAGTACTCAATTGTATTTATTACTGCTTGGTGTAACTCATTCTAAGCCTTCTGGTTTAAACACTTGGGCTTCGGACCAGTTGTTTTGCACTGAGAGGGTTTGTGGTCTGCACTGTAGTGGCAGAACAGGTAGCTTACATCCTTCTAGGTTGGGAACTGCTGATTGAGGGCTCAGTGTCTGTTATTCTAAAAGTGTATTAATTCTGGTTTAAGCACTTAGGCTTTCAGGCCAGTTATTTTACATTAAGAGGGTTCGTGGTCTGCACTCTTGTGGGAGGAGAGGCTGGACTCTGCCCTTCTGAGCTGGGAATTTCTGATTGAAGGCTTATAGTGCATGCATATCTGAACTGCTTCTTACTGAAGTTGGTGCCTTGTTTGCTGTGGCATAGACTGGATTCGGGCCTGCTGGATCTAGCTTTGTTTGTGTAACTTGAGCACTAATCCAGGCATTCTCTAAAGTATTCAATTGTATTTATTACTGCTTGGTAGTAACTTGATTAAAGTTTAGCTGTCATTCTAAGTCTTTTGGATTAAGCACTTGGGCTTCAGACCAGTTGTTTTACATTAGGAAGGTTTGTGGCATGCACTGTGGTGGCAGGACAGGTAGCTTTCATCCTTCTAAGTTGGGAACTGCTGATTGAGAGCCCAGTGTCTGTTATTCTTAAAGTGTATTAGTTCTGGTTTAGGCACTTGGGCTTCAGGCCAGTTATTTTACATTAAGAAGGTTTGTGGTCTGCACTCTTGTGGGAGAAGAGGCTGGACTCTGCCCTTCTGAGCTGGGAATTTCTGGTTAAAGGTTTATAGTGCCTGAATATTTGAACTGTATCTTACGGAAATTGGTACATTTTGTTTCCTGTAGCATAGACTAGATCCAGGCCTGCTGAATATAGCTTTGTTTATATGCTTGTTGTTTGTTTGCTTGTTATTTCCCTGGAACGCTAATTCCACCTAATACGCGGCTTCTCAGCGCTTCTGTGGCTCACTAGTGATATCTGCATTGCTTACTGTACTTATTTCCTTGTTTCACTTGAAAGAAAGTTACTGTTTGTCGTTTTTGCATTTAAGTTACCTGTAACACATTGCACTTAAGTTACCTGGCACTTGCTCACTAAAGCAATTATATAAGTCAGCACTAAAAATTAAAAGCACTACACCCTCACTCCCCACTGGCCCTGGTTTTCAATTATTAAGGAATTCCCAATATTATTCTAGCATGTCCAAAGGTCAGTTGTCAATCTCCTCTCCGGTCCAGCTGGTGAATCTGGGAATTTTGAGGCAATGTTACAACTGCCTCATGTACACAGACAACCCTCTCCTCCTCCCAACAAATTCCAACACATGTGAGAGATGCAACCATATAGCCAAACTGGAGGCTAAGCTCTCTCAACTCAGTACTGGCATAACCAGTCAGGAGGAGAAGGAAACCATACTCACTACAATTCCAGTCTCACATAGACCTACCACGACAGCAAACCAAACACATAATCACACAAAAACATACTCGGAGGCTCTAAATAAAGATCTGCCGAAGCAGCAGAAACCTCCAAAGCAGACACCCAAGCAGCCGCTACCCCAAAACAAAACACGTGCAACACATCTCTCACAAAGCCAGTGTGCCAAACAGTCACAGCCCTTAAGACTAAACAACACACCTGATACACTTGTAATAGGTGACTCTATCGTCAGGCACACTGACGTCCTGCTCACCAGGCTGAACAAGGAGAGGGTCACGGTGAGCAGCCTGTCGGTTGCTAGGATCCGCCACATAACACAAGCACTCAGGTCACTCCCAAGGCAAGTACAAATATGACTAAGTCATTGTCCATGCTGGTGTGAATGACCTGAGACGTACCTCCCTGGACTACATGAAAAGAGACATAAAGGAGCTCTCTGAGCATGTAGCCCAGGCCGGTATGACCCTGACCTTGAGTAGCATCTTACCCTCACCAAGAATGATGTCCCAATATGAAGACAAGATGATCAATTTCAACAATTGGCTTAAGTACTGGTGTCATTCAAAGGGGATCCAAAGCCTGTCAGCTTGGGATGATATGCTCGACAAGCCACGATGCTTCGCTAGGGACGGCTTGCACCTGTCACCCCTGGGCTTTCGGATATTGGCAAAGGCTCTTGCTACCCCCATAGTGCCTTTTTAGGCAAGGCTCAAAAGACAAACCCACCTCCATAGGTATCACAAGGGATAAGAAACTAAGAGTAATGCTGCTCAATGCCAGAAGTCTAAACCTCAAGATGCACGACTAAACTCTCCTTAGCATGGAGAACATCGATATCTGTGCAATAACAGAAACCTGGTTCAGGGCTCCCGAGAGCACCCCAGCACTACCAGGTTATACCTCATAGCATGCTTTTCGCCCCAAAACTTGGACCGAACCACAAAGGAGGGGAGTATCGATATTCATCAAAGATACCCACACCTCCAGGTTGGTGGCAAAGCACGAAGCATCAGAGACTATCCATGTGCAACTAACAGTGGGTAAAACTGCCTTCCAGTTTATAGCCTGCTACAGACCACCCTCCCAAACCCAGGAACCCCACTCGGCCTTCCTGAGAACACTGGAAAATATGAAGGTCTCTCCAAACACCATTATATTGGGCGACTTCAACTACCCAAACATAGACTGGGAGCATTACTCTAGCTCCAACACCCTAGCCCAAAGGTTCCTAGAATTTATAAACTCAAATGCTAAGGAACAACTTGTTACCACTCCCACAAGAGGGGAAAACATACTGGACCTGATCATCACCAACATGGGGACTCTATGCTCCAGACCAGAAGTGTATCCCTCACTGGTAAGATCAGACCATAAACTAATCTCACTGGATATTCACATCCGGACCCCACCCCCTGCTCAGAAAACCACAGTGAAAAACTTCTCTAAAGCAAATTTCACACTCCTCAAAACTGAGGTGGAATCCTTCAAAGCCCCAGACCGCAGAATCCTTTATAAACGCATTCTATGAACACCTTCAGGAATGCATGGATCATGCGATCCCAAATAAAACCAAGACCCAATCCTCCAAAGGCAGACGTCCTGTCTGGTGGACCCCAGCCATAAACAAACTATGCAATAGAAGGAGGAAGCTACTAAATGATAAAGCAAAATCCCAAAAAGGGAAGGCATCACTGATCAGTATTAGCAAAAAACTACGGGCACACATAAAATTGTCTAAGGCCAGCTTCGAGAGAAAAATTGCACAGGACACTAAGGATAATCACAAGGCTTTCTTTTGTTATGTTAGGAACCTGGGTGGTAATTCCCAGATATGCTCAGAATTAGTCCAAATGACATGACAAAAATACACCGAACCCACAGACATTGCCAACATCCTAGCTGACAGGTTCAGCAAACTTCTCCCACCAAAAGGGCAAATATCTATCCCAGCAGAGTGCTGCCCCTGACATCTCAGATGCTCAGGTAAGAGCCGCCTCTCCAAAGCAAAACACAGCATCAATGGGACCAGATGGTGTCCCGGCTGCGCCCTACATGAACTCAAAGAAGAGCTAAACCCAAACATAAAACTACTGTTCAATCTCAGCCTTACTACAGGATATGTGCCCAAAGAGTGGCGTACAGCAACAGTGGTCCCTCTCCATAAAGGTGGTGCCTCAACGGATCCTGGAAACTATCGCCCCATAAGCCTGACTAGCTTGGTCTGCAAAGCTATGGAAAGGATCATCATGGACCTCATAAATAAAGATATTGGGGACCTACAAACACTGGATCCTACCCAGTTTGGCTTTAAGGGCAGATCCTGCCTCTTAAACCTGGTTGATTTCTTTGAAACGGTCACCAAGGCCATTGACGAGGGGAAGGTGGTCCACACAGCCTACCTGGACCTCGCAAAAGCCTTCGATACAATACCCCACTCGGGCATTATAGATAAGCTCACCAGCTTAAATATAAACCACTATGTCACTAGATGGATTGCAAACTGGCTCAAGGACAGAACCCACATGGTTAGAATTGCTGGAGCCATGTCAGACTCCAAACCAGTTACAAGTGGTGTCCCACAAGGCTCAGTCCTGGGACCTCTCTTGTTTGGTATATATTTCTCGGAGGTACAGGCCAACACGGAAGGACTGTGGCTGACCAAGTTCGCAGATGACTGCAAACTGGGTGCCAAAATAGACTCTCCAGCCGACACAAGCATCCTCCAAAAGGGCCTCATAGAAACAGACAACTGGTGCGAGTGCCATGGCCTCAAGCTAAATGCCAAAAAGTGTATAGTCATCCCCTTTGGCAAAAACAAAGTGCCCACAAATTACCACATAGGTGGAAATCCAAGTACAGAAGAAGTAATTAGGGACCTGGGGACCCAAGTTGATAGCAATCTCTCATTTGACAACCACGTGGCCAAAGTGGTTAGAAAAACATTTTATATAGCCCACCTAATCATGAAGGGATTCACATCTAGATCAGGGGAGGTCATCGTGCCTCTTTACTCATCCCTCATCAGGCCCATAATTGAGTACAATGCCCCTTTTGGGATGTACCTTACCAGACACCTGCAGCAATTGGAAAGACCCCAAAAGTACCTCACCAAGAGGATCAAAGGGCTCAAACAGATGCCATATGCTGCTCGGTTAAAGAAACTCCAGCTCTACTCAGTGGCATACCGCCTGTTCAGAGGCGATCTGTGCCTGACCAATAAAGCCATGTCCAACCCGGAATTAATGGATATGCTGCACCTCAGAAAATCCAAATCCCATCGAGCTACGCGCTCGAGAGACTTGAACCTCAGCACTGAAATAAATAGGACATGCTGGAGGGACAGATTCATAACCCAGAGGCTCCCTTCACTCTGGAATAAAATCCCAGTCCAGGTTAGGCAGAGTCCCTCATTGACTCTCTTCAAGAGGAATCTTGATGAGTGGATGGGAGATCGTAGGTTTACCCCGGGTATCACTTCTGTGTCACTGTTAGATAGAGGCACAGTATACTAATCTCGAAAAAGGGCATAGCAAAATAAATTTAAAATGGGTGGCGAAAGCCAAACACATTCTGGCTAGGCTTATAAATGCCCTAGGGCAGATAGCCTAGTATGAACCTATGAACCTATGATCTGCCTAATGAGGGCTGAATAAAGTTGGACAGTGACATTCCTAAATCTAGACACAATCCCTTTGTTTATAACCTGTGCAATACAGAAGGACTTTCTTACAGTAATAAACACATGCTGGTCAAAAGTTAGGTCACTGTCAACATGAGTTCCCAAATCCCGAACAACTGCGTCAAGTCTTAAGGGCTTATTGTCAATGTTGTAGTTCCCTCGGGTAGATGACTTCCCAAAAGATGCAGTAAAGCAATTTTTTGTCAGTTAGTTTCAAACCATGATTTTGACACCAGTTATTTATTTGAGACAAACCTTCCTGCAGGATGGCTAAGTCATTTGGGGATTCAGTGACTGCTCCTAGATTGAAGTCCTCTGCAGACTTAGTTGGTCAGGCTTTTACTTCAGAAAAGTAGATTCTAAACAGTAGATGTCCCAGCACAGAACTCTGGGGGACTCCACTGGTGACTGGTCTTGTTTTGTAGGTGTAACTTCCCATAATTTGATTGTCTGCGTCCTATGTTTGAGCCAGTTGGCAATCTAGTGGGTGATATAGGGGTTGATTCCCAGTTTATTTAGCTTTTCTACTATGTTTGAGTGCGGAACTATTTAAAAGCTTTGGCCAGGTCGAGGTATGCGGTGTATACTATTTTGCCTTTATCCATTACTGTCATATGCACACAAACACACACATGCACACATATATATATATATATATATATACTTACATACACATAAATATTCATTGAGTGCATTTCAGTTTGCTTTTTCATTTTGTGACTGCCAACTATTCATACTGGTGTGTGTGTGTGTGTGTGTGTGTGTGTGTGTGTGTGTGTGTGTGTGTGTGTGTGTGTGTGTGTGTGTGTGTGTGTGTGTGTGTGTGTGTAATGTTGTAATTATGGTCCCTGTTCAGAGCTATTCTACAGTGAGACCTGATTTGACAGTGTCAGCCAACAAATTACAGCAGCAGAACATGAAACTGCTTCATTTCAGCTCTGTTTCTCTCTGCTGTCTACAACCTTATAGCCACTCAAAATGTATTTAGGAACCAACTGCTTTCCCCTACAGAAGGAATATATAAGAATGTCTCCTGCTGTTTGTTTGACATCTCTTTTGGTTCCCCAGCTTTCAAAGCCAGCACAACACTTCTTTTTTGTAACTAGTAGTACATGGAGCAGATACATTTCCATGCAATACAAAGAATTATGATGAGATCTGCAGTCATAACTTTTAATATATGTTCTCGACATGGATGCAAGATTCATTCCTCTCGAGGTGAATTTCTTGGCAGCCACGTCTTGAATGCATAATAAGGTTTCAGTCTTAGACCAATCGTGTTTATATATATATATATATATATATATATATATATATATATATATATATATATATATATATATAAAAAGCATATGTACCCTGACATTTAAAGTCCGAGTGAAGCCATTTTTTTCATTGTTTCAGAGTTCATTACCAGTGTGGTGTACAGTAATTCCTTATTGGGATACAGTGATGGCCTTCTGCGGTTACTTGAAAAGAAATGAACGAAGTGCTAAATAGTAGTCCATTTTGACTTTGAGGAATGATTGGGTGCAAAAGAGAGGAGGTAGGAAGAGTTAGTCATTTTAATTAGCTAGCTGTGTTATGTTATACCAACATTGTGTATCTCGCACACACTGCCATCTCAGGTGGGCTGTGTGTATACATTTTTTAGTGTTGTGTTATGGGGAAAATTCATCATAGTGTCCCAATCCATACTTCCTGCTGTCTTCAGATTATGACTTCGTTTTCTTGCACATCATCTCTGATGCTGCAAAGTACATTGAATGTAATTTCTATCCTGCCCTCTATCTCCTAGGAAACCATAATCAGTCATGTCTTCTAAATGTTTGTGATGCAGAATCTGACCCCATAAGTAACTTGCTTCCCACTGTCTTACTTCCACCTTTTTCGTGTTTTTGGAGATGCTGTCACCAAGACTGCCTACAGTGCTAGACATAGTACTGTTGCTTTCTATTGTTGGTAATTACTGCCAATAATGCCTTCTGTCACTGAGAAGCCCAGTCTCCATCTGTGCTGTCTCCCTGCACTGCATGCATGTTTTTAAATTTCTGTTATGAATAATCATTGTGTCTTATTTTGGTTGTAGCTGTGTTGGCATGATTTCTCTCCCATTTTGTACACAAACCTTGACTTTTGTGCTTCTGTACATACCTGAAAACTGCTGTTGTGATAACTGCTGTGTTTGGTAGATGATGGATATCCAGGATGTTATGTGATCCTATCTCGCCTACATTCTGACTGATGGGTTCGGAGCCGATCCCTTGGCTCCGACTCGGCACGCTTATGTCAAAGAGCGAAGTCTCTTATTGGCTGAGCTTATTATATCCCAGGATGCACTACTACCAGTCCCCCAGATCTCGTTTGCCGCTAACTAGCGAAGACGTGGTCTCGAGCTGGCTGAGCTGAGTAGTATTTAACTTACTTTTTTCTGTCAGAAATTTGCTGTTCCTATCATAAAAAGCTGTTTTAACGGCTACTCTGTGCTTTTGTGTGTGATGGTGAAAAACTTGTAGTGTGATTGGGCGTTGGTTCTGATTCAGGCCTCCTTCTTCTGTAGGGCCTTTCCCGGTCAGTCAACCCCTCTCAAACCTTTGGGGCTTTAAGATCCCCTTGAGTTAATTGTTGTTACCGGATTGTTTACCTAATCGGCAGTTGTAAACTGATTTTTGTAGTGTCAGTTAAGTCAGAAAGTCAAGTTAGGATAGTGTTGTTTTTGCTGTCAGAGAATTATTGTTATAATGTCTCAGAATCCTAGGCCTTCGGGCTTTAAAAAATGCACCAAATGTAATTTTAAAATGTCAATCACAGATGACCACTCTCTCTGTGTTTATTGTTTGGGTGCAAAACATTTACAAGAGTCATGCAGTGTGTGTCACGCTTTTTCCTCGAGGGTCCTCCAGGAGAGGAAAAATAAACTCATTCTTAAAGGCTTAATAAAACCCTCCTTTGAAGAAGCTTTAGCATCCTCTCCTTCTCCAGCTAAAAAGAAAAGGGCGACGGCTCCGACCAGTCCGTCGGATCCGACCGCCAAAAGACATAGGCAGGCTTCTCCTTCGCACCAAGGACTTGGAGCCGAGGGCGGAACGGTCTGCCTCGATGCCACCAGTCTCGACTCCTCTGGCTTCGAGCCGATGGCTGGGGCATCGAGAGGCGGGTCACCTTCGTCGGCTCCACTGGTCTCGGAGCCGACAAAGGTTGCCCGCCAGACACTTCCTCCTCGGCACCGATGGAAACTAGTGTGGGTATTCCTTCGGCGCCGATAGTCATCGAGTCGCCGAGCCGGTCCCCTAGCCCTTTGGGGCCGTTGGAGAGGCCATCTCGAACCCGCTCAGTATCCTCTAGGTCATCGAGGATGTCGGATTCGGATATAGACAGGGTGCTCCAAAGACTGTTCCAGTCCCCAGTCTTTCAAAATTTGTTTCGCTCCGACCCAGTTGGCTTCGGAGCCGATGGCCCATGCCCATGTCATTGCTATTCCTCCTCCGACCGCTTCGCTCCGCCGGAGCAGGTGCTGTTGGAGCCGGTGGAGATCTTAGGGTCGGCTCCGACCCTTACTCCAACCCCGCCTTCGGGTCCGAGTTTGGTACACGGACTTCTTCGGCTGGACCTGGGGTGATGTTTCGGGACCTATGCTATCGGTTCCGAGCCTCCCTCTCGGTGCTTCGCTGCGGGACTTCCGCCTGCTATCATGGCTCGGGACCGGACACTCCCAGGATTCTGGGGTCCGCTTTCAGAGCTATGAGGAGTGCCTTGGCCAAGTCTTCGCCATCTCTCCGGCTTTACCGGCACCTTCCCTGGGCGTGGAGACTGGGTCTTTGGCAGTTCCCCTGTCCGTAGGCAGCGGAGCCCCTGGGCCTGAGGTTACCCCCATTGGGGGTTCCCCTTCTCCTGAGGGTTCTTCGGAGTTGTCTTCAGAGGAACCCCCAAGGAAGAGATCGTGCAAGAGGAAGCACGTGGACTCCCCCGAGTCTATTACATCTGACACTGATCTTGATGATGCGGAGGGGTCCCCGAAGTCGTCCTCGGATGATGTCTCATTTGCGGACATCTTAGAGATCCTCAAACAACGAGGCGGCTGGATATCCAAACCCCCCTCTGCTGATGAGTCAGTGCTCCTCAAGGCCTTTGGGGCTCAGCCCTCCGCCTCCTGGGTGTCTCCGCCCTTCGACGAGCTCCTGGATTTAGTTTGTCGGAGGGCGTGGGAACATCCAGATACCGTAGAACCAGTCCCTTCTCGTCCTAACAAATTTTTGTCTGCCCCACCCGAGAAGGAGTTCCTGACTAAAGGCGTGGCTGTAGATGCCATGGTGGTGGCATCTGCTACACAACAGGACGTGGCAGAGGCTTCAACGTCCGTCCATCCTCCTAATAAGGAGTCTAAGAGCATGGACCGGTACGGGAAGCGCACCCTGACTTCAGCGGCCTTTACTTTAAGGTCCCTGAATTATTTGGCACATTTTACCAGGCTTCAGAGGGATCTGGTCAAGGAGCTGTCAGATTCCCTCTCGGGTAACCTACCTGAGCAGCTAGCCCAGTCGGTTAGCTCTCAGTTGGCTATCCTTACGTCAATTTCTAACTCATCCATGAGGCTCATTTCATATGCGGCTGAAGGGGCGGGTAGAGCGGCAGGCACAGGCGTGGCTCTACGGAGACAAGCCTAGCTCCGTTTGTGTCAGTTTGCGGAGGCCTTCAAGTCTTCCTTCGCCGACGCTCCCTTTGATGGGTCCTCTTTGTTTGGACCTAAGGTTAAAGACACCCTTACCCGCTGTGAGCAAGAGGGAAAAACTTTATCTGCCGTAGGTGCCCGTTATTCCACTCCCTTTCGGCCTTATCCCAAGGCTAAAGGAGGAGGGAAGATGTGGTTCCGTAAATCACGTAAGTTTTTTCCTCAACAGCAGGAAGATTCGCCTTCCAGAGGCAGAGGACGGGAAATTTTTCGGGGAGACGCCGCCCCAGAGGCGGCAGAGGGCCCCGCAATTCTGGAGACCGCGAGTCCTTTCGTGGCTCTTCAGCCTCCCACACCTCATGAGGGATTGCCCGGCTGTGCTGCTCGAGCCAGTCGGGTGCCGCTTGCCAAGCACCTAAAAGCCTGGGAGTCAATCACTCAGGACAGATGGGTGCTTCGATCATTGCCGGAGGTTACACCATCCCATTCACATGCTCACCCCCACCGTCCAAAAAAATCCCGGACCCACCACCCAGTCAAAGGGAAATTGCAGCCGCAGAAGCTTTAAAGCTGCTAGAAAAGGAGTCATCCAACCGTCCCCACAGACCAGATCGGATCCGGAAATTACTCGAGGTTCTTTCTAGTGCCA
The DNA here is from genome assembly GCF_019279795.1 of Protopterus annectens. Classification (NCBI taxonomy): domain Eukaryota; kingdom Metazoa; phylum Chordata; order Ceratodontiformes; family Protopteridae; genus Protopterus; species Protopterus annectens. Next base: position 1,080,454,183 of record NC_056727.1, on the reverse strand, counting down.
AAAAAGACAGGGGACCTGAGACCAAAATTGGATCTCAGCAAACTAAACCAATCCGTCACGAAATCCAAATTGGTCACGTTACAATCCATTCTCCCATTGTTGGAGAAGGATGTTTGGATGTGCTCCATAGACCTCAAGGACGCCTATTATCACATACCGATACATCAGGCGCCCAGGAGGTATCTGCGCTTCAGCCTGGGAGTCAGTCATTTCCAATTTTGTGCACTGCCCTTTGGTCTCACCACAGCCCCCAGGGTGTTCACCAAGTGTTTGGCAGTAGTGACTGCTCACCTGAGGAGTCTTGGATTCCAAGTGTTTCCCTATCTGGACGACTGGCTCCTGACTGCCACCACCAGGCATCTACTAATGGACAACCTCAAAGCCACCATCTCCCTGGGTGCTACCCTGGGAATTACATTCAATTGGTCAAAGTCTGTCTTGCTGCCCTCTCAGCGCATAAGGTTCATAGGAGCAGAGATGGACTCAAAATTGATGCGCGTTTTTCTTCCTACCGAAAGGATCCAAACTTTACAAGGCCAAGTTCAAGCCCTGATTTCAAGATCCAAAGCCCCAGCCAGGATGGTCCTACAAGTTTTAGGTTCGATGTCTGCCACGGATCTTCTAGTTCCTCTGGCAAGATTGCACATGAGGATTCTTCAGTGGCTATTGTCAACTCAGTGGTCCTTTCAGGACCTTCCCCTCAATCATCCCATTATGATTACAGAAACATGCAAACGGGACCTTCGCTGGTGGCTTCAGACATCCAATCTAAATCAAGGAAGTCCTTTTGTTATTCCCTCTCCAGTGGTCACCCTGACGACAGATGCCTCCCAGACAGGGTGGGGGGGGGGCATTGTCTGGGCAGGTTAGTTCAGGGCTCCTGGCTTCCAGATCTAAACTCTTCTCCACATCAATGTATTGGAGATGAGGGCGGTACTTCTGTCCCTACAGGCCTTACACAAGTTTCTCCCTCAGGGCATAATCGCCATCCACACAGACAACATGTCGGTGGTCTGGTATCTAAACAAACAAGGAGGGACCAGATCTTACCCCCTTTGCAGAGAGGCCATGAGGGTGTGGGAATGGGCTGTAGCTACCAGCCGTTTCTTGGTAGCGACCCACATTCTGGGGAAATCAAATCTATTGGCAGACAGATTAAGCAGAACAATTCTCTCTCCTCACGAGTGGTCCCTAAACGAAACAGTAGCAGCTCAGGTTTTCAGGAGATGGGGGACGCCGTGCTGCGACCTATTTGCAACACCACTAAACACGGTGCAAAGGTTCTTCTCCTTGACTCCACATCAGGGGAAGCAGCTATGGATGCTCTAGCACAACCTTGGCCAACAGGGCTACTTTATGCCTTTCCTCCGATTCCACTTCTCTCCAAAGTCATTCAAAAAGCTTCTCAATTGGGGTCCACAATGATACTGATTGCTCCATACTGGCCTCGTCAGGTATGGTTTCCCTACCTGAAGAAACATGCGGTGGACGATCCTTGGACTTTAGATCTAACTCCGGATCTGCTAATTCATCAGTCGGGACGACAGCATCAGTCCCTTCACTCCTTGAAGTTGACAGCTTGGCTCCTCCACTTCCGACTTTAGTCAGAAGTCACACATTAGACCCGGAAGTTATTCACATTTTATCTTCAGCCCACAAACCCACCACTAAGAAATTGTACCTCAGTAAGTGGAAGAGGTTTGCTATCTGGGCTCAACTCAGGGGCTTAGACCCTATCACTGCTCCAATCCCAGAGGTTTTGAAATTCTTAACATCCCTGTTTAATCAAGGATCTTCTGTCTCTACTATTAAAGTCCAACTAGCGGCTATCTCTAAATTCCATGAATCCATGGATCCTCCATTGATGAGCAGCAGACTATGCAAAACTTTTATTAAAGGTGCGGGCCTGTTAAGACCCCCAGTTTTTCATCCTGCGCCTCCATGGGATCTTGATTTGGTGCTTCGTGCATTAACATCTTCCCCTTTCGAACCGGCTGCTACATGTGAGTTAAAATATCTGTCTTGGAAAACTGCCTTCTTAGTTGCAATTACTTCTGCAAGAAGAGTTTCAGAGCTTCAAGCCCTGTCTATTAAACCACCGTACTTGATTTTCCACAAGGATAGAGTATCACTTAGGCCTAATCCATCCTTTGTCCCAAAGGTCTGTTCTAATCTCTGTCTCCAACAATCTCTAGAGCTACCAGTTTTCTTCCCAAAATTCTCCAATGAAGCAGAATACACTCTCCATAAATTGGATGTTCACAGGCAATTGCGCTTCTATTTAGACAGGACTCAGCAATTTCGTAAGTCAGACCAGTTGTTTGTGTCCTTCTCAGACAATAAATTGGGTAAAACCATCACAAAAGCTACTATCTCCAAATGGATTAGAGATTGTATAACTCAGGCTTATTCTTCTTCAATAAGCAACTTACAACATCTATCAAAGCTCACTCTACCAGAGCTATGGCGACTTCTATAGCTTTTCATTCCAAGCTCGCTATATCGGAGATTTGTGCTGCGGCTACTTGGTCCAATCCGCACACTTTCATTTCCCACTATAAATTGGATGTGGCATCTAAAGGGCGAGCATCATTTGGTTCCACGGTACTCAGGAGTGTTTTCCAGTGAGCCACCCAGGATTCAGGTGCTAGGACGCTGTCCCATCAGTCAGAATGTAGGCGAGATAGGATCACATAACATCTTTTAGTTATGTACTCACCATAACTTCAGATGTTTGGGATCCATCTCGCCTACATTCCTAATACCCACCCTCCTTCCCCCTGCCTTGGAGATCAGAAGAGATTGAACGGTTTGAGTTCTACTGTTTTTATCTTGTTTCATCTGACGATGTTATATAATCAGTGCATGTGTGCATGTATGCGGACAAACTAGATCTGGGGGACTGGTAGTGGTGCATCCTGGGATATAATAAGCTCAGCCAATAAGAGACTTCGCTCTTTGGCATAAGCGTGCCGAGTCGGAGCCGAGGGATCGGCTCCGAACCCATCAGTCAGAATGTAGGCGAGATGGATCCCAAACATCTGAAGTTATGGTGAGTACATAACTAAAAGTTATAGCATTTTCAAGATTTTAAGCTTATGTTTTGAAATTGTAAAGGTTGCATGCATCCTGGTAGTCTTACTGTCCAGGATTTTTTTAACTGTAAAGTTACACTTGTAGCTAATCATTTGCTTTTTTGTTAATTTATTTTCATTAAGTTACTTTGGAAAGTAAAAACCTGCATCTCCAGATTTCCGTCTTCATGTGACAGAAGAAACCATCAATGGCAGCAACAATGGCGAATGCTGAAGTTGGGGTCCCTATGGGAGATGTTGTGGTTGTAACTACAGAGAGCAGCGAGGGAGACAATCCAGAAGACACCAAAACTCAAGTGATTTTGCAGCTACAGCCAGTACAGCAAGGGTAAGTAATTGTGAGAAAGTAGTTGAAAGTTGCTGTTTTGAAAGCGATTGTACTTAGTGGGCAATCAACATTTGAGGCGAGGTTAAGTATTAATAGACTATTTAAAATAATAGAGGAATATTTTGCTGGATGAAATATTTATTCAGTGTTTTGCTTTAAAGTAAAGTAGATGTTCTGTCTTCATACACAGGTGCATATTTTTGCATTTTTGAGAGCCAGGTTAAAAAAAAGCCTTAAAATGATGTGTAATTAGACAACTCGATTGTATGTCCCTGCGTGGACAGTATTCAGTGGTGGTGTTTATTTTGGTATGCTTCCAAGCTGTATTTGAGTGATGCAGTGAGGGTGAACTATTATAACATGAAAAACAAAAATGTGTTTTTAGCTGTCCGAGATAGACTTCAGAGAGCACTAGAATGTTCACTTTTAGTACATTTCCTTATGTGCAGACACTTGTTTGTTTTTCACTAGTTTAGCTTAGCATATGAAAATAAGAGTATTCTTTTAAGTGATATGCTAATTATATCTTTTTTGGTATACCCTTTTTTCTCTTTGCCATTAGTACAGGTGTGACAATGAAAAATGTGTTTTGTTTTTATTTGTACATGCTGCAAGAAGTCCATGCTAGGGTCTTTTATTGACATGTAATGTACCAATGTTGAATTTACCATCCTTAGTCTGCTATGCTCCAGTCTGCAGTTACTTAGTACACTTCCATGGTAGATGTTAACTGTGGTGTTAAAGACACGTTTATGCAGGGCATGTTTAAAAAAAAAAAACACCTTATGCTCTGTTTTTATTTGCATCAATCTGCTGTGTTGGTGAGAGACTGTACCCCAGACAGGTTGGAGTTATTGCATCAAAGCAGATACCAGAGTTATCAAAGCTGTTACCACAGAAAGGAGCATCTCCATTGTTGGTTACAGGGAGTATGGGGAATGCTGAGGACAAAGCCCTTCACACAATATGTGAAATAATACACTGGGTTTGTTTTTGAATCATTTTGCATTTGAAAGTGCCTTTGGTTGCATGGGTTTTGATGACTGTGTAGGGAACTGAAGAAATGAGAGTACGTCTCAAAGGTAGCTTGTCAAACCAGCTGTTGTGCTGTTCTGGTTTGCCAACTGGCCAGTATATGTAGTTGCAGATGGCAGCAGTGTTATCCCATTAACAGATGAAGAAGTGATAAGTGGATCTGAAGGTCTGAAGAGGAATAAGGCAGGTGGACTAGCTGAACAGCCTTCAGCAGAGTTACGGTCCATCTTATAATATATTTGTTAATATTCCTGTGTCTTGTAACACTTAAGATTTATCATGTAGCACAGAGTCAAAAGTCTTAGCAAGGTCTAAGTGTACATCATCTACCAAGGCTTCCCATACCTTCTCATAGAAATTTATAAGACTGGTCAATCGAGAATGTCTCTTTGTAAAGCCATGTTGATAAAGAGCATATAGAAGTTCTGCAAGAAAATTACAAATAATATGCTGTTTTCCTAGAATACAGGTCAAACGTTTAGGTCGATATTTGTCAAATCACTGTGGTTGAGCCTACTTTAAATATGGGTCCCAACAAAGCTTCTTACCACTGATGTGGAACTTTGGACACATTTCAATTCTGGTAAAATCTAAAGATTCATATGAACTAATTATAGGCTTAATACTTGCAAAATATTCTGCAAACAGTTTGGTCAATAATTATGGTTTAGAAAATAAAACCCCTTGATGTTCTAACTATATTTGACATACCATTCTTCCTATAATGTATTAAGTTGGGGAAAAAAGCTTTTCTGTTTACAACTGTATTGTCTTCCAGTTTAAACTCATAACTATTTTTTGTTTATCTTAATAATTTTCTAAACCATAGTTGAGCTGACTGATACTTAATTTTATTGTGTTCATTTGGTTTTCTTTTATACTTTTTTCCATGTACTCTATTTTCTCAAACTTTCTTTTTCAAATGTACTAGTCCACAGTGGACTCGTTTTATTACAGTGGAAATATTTAGTAACTGGGACAAATCTCTGTATTAACCGATTTATATAATTATGGAGGGCCCCCAGGATTCAGAGGTATTCTTATGTTGCATGATCTCCCCCAGTTCCAGTTTCTTTTATTATTTCACTAATTAGCTGTGAAAATACACTGTAGACATTTTTTGAAGTGTTCTGCTTATTGTGGCTTCTTAACAGTTTCCTTTTGATACTCAAGTGATCTGATTCATTCAGCTCTGGCAGTAAATAACTGTCATCAATAGTCATTCCTTCTTTTGTGAGAATAATATCTAATGTTTTGGTTTTGTAACTGTCTGTTGGTAACATAAGTTTATACTTGTCTGTAGTAATTGAACCATTGTGCCGGTAAATACTGTTTATGTGGACAAATCAACACTGGGGCCATGTAGATCATTATCTCTAATGTTATATTGACTCCTCACAAGCTTGCTTAAAAACAGCAGTAAATGTTTCCTGATCTTCCTTACTTTGATTAGGTGATGTGTAAAAAACACGACTGTACCTTTCTTGTTCGTTTAAACTGATCTTAATGCTATCATTTCATGAACATCATTTTTAAAAGATACAGCTGATAACAGCTGACTGTTAACATATATTGAAACATTGTCCCCCTGTTCTGTAGTTATGTTAACCAGTGCATCAATTAAAAGCAATTGGTTTATTAAATTCAAAGTACCATATTTCTGTAATAGCCACTATGTCATATTTCTTCCCTAAAGCAGCAATTTTGTTTTCACGACTTCTAGCGTTAGCCATAAAACACTTCAGTCCCCCATTACTACTGGTTCTCTTAACATTGTCTTCCTTCTTTCTGAAAGAATTTACCGCTAGTGTTTAAACTACTAAAAATCTGTTTCTTGGATGACTTGAGTGTAGTTTGTGTTTAGAGAAGTATTTATGCTCTGTTAATTTTTCTTTCCCATATCATAATATTGGTCAAGGCAGAGCAAAGAGAATATTATCCAATTATATTTTTTAAATTGTCTGGTTACATGTAACATTTTACCATTTAAATGTGGGACTGGGAACATCACACAGTACGACTTCAAATCCTTTAACTCTACTTTACTCAGTTGTCCTACTCACCTTTACATTAAAATCATAATTCATCCTGTTTACATTGTTTAGACCGCCTGTGATTATACAGTATCATATCTCTTTGCCCTCCTAAATAAATGCTCTAAAGCCAGTCTAATAAATTCCGTCTTAGTTCCACCTAATGAAGTAAGAGTTTCTTGGCAACGTGTTCCTTATTACTTTTGATAATGAGCCACCGATGACTAAAATATGTTTTTCCTTCTGTTCAACTTCAGACCTTATTTATTCTTTGTTGCCCCTACATCATCCAAAACTGCCTTATCAGTAGTGGAGTGCTCAGGATCTACTGCCTGAGTTTAGTACCGCCAAAAGCTCTCTTCATTTTTCTGTTAATTCCAACACTTTCATATTCTTCCTCTTCTGAACCTTTGGGCTGTCTTCTGGCTGTTCTTCTGTAAATTTGCACTGCTTAACTTGTCTCTCATAATTATTTTGTCCTCACCATTATCTTGAGTTAAGTCACTATAGTTGTACTGAGTTATAGGTCCTTTTAATCTCTGATAAAATTACATCAGTTTCTTCATGAATGACAATAGATTCAGCATTCCTTTTGGTGGATAACGTGTTTAGATGAAGTAAGTACTTCCTCATTTAACTCTTCATCTCCGTCTATGTTACCAGAAGTAATATTATCACCAAAAGGATTATAAACGGCTTTTGTACATGCAGCTATCTGGGTGTTACTTTTAAAGCATATTATTTGCCACTTCTGGGTCTTTAGTCTTTAAAAATGTTTTATCCCCTTCAACTTTCTTAAGCTTGTTACAAACTACATTGTTTTATAGCCCATATTTATTTATTCCATACATCGTACCACTTCCACATTGCCTTAGAAATCCTGTTGCAATCAAATTATTAAAACAAAAATTGTCCCATTTCTTCCACTTTAAAAGAACTAAGCTATTTGCATGTCTCTTTTGTATTCTGATGGTGTGTTTCTGTAAGGGAAATATCCTTCAGTTTATAATTTCTTGAGGCATACCATGCCATGCATCTGGGGATTTTCTAAAGAATGCTCTCAACTGAAGTACGAGATAGAAAGCAAGACTAAGTGTGAGCACCTTGATTAGCTGAACTTAATGTTGTGCTTCTAGTGGAAGGATTGACTTTAAAGGGTGGTTAGTAAATTGAAAGTAGCAGTTGAAAGGTTAAGGAGTTATAATAAGTTTAATAGATCTTGGTATGAGTAAATACTTTTCCACAGTGATGGTGGTAGACAGGTGGAGTTCATTGCATGAGTAAGGGGTGGAGGTAAGAACAGCTGAGACTTTCAAAAGAGCCTGTGGTTCCTCAAGGGGCAGGGTGGAAGAGGGAGGGACAGCTGCTTTAAACTAACTGCATCCTCCTGCTGGCTTATTTATGTTGCTTTACTTAGTGTGGCTTTTCATTTGATGTATAAAGTACAGTTCAGTAAGTAATCCTGATTAAGTTGCAAAGAATTTCATTTGTTTCCTCCTTGCAAAATTCTGATGTTTTCAGTCTTTTACTCCAGTTCAGCTAAAATATATATATATTTTTCAGTTTCTGGTATTTTTTGAGAGCTCCTTTTTGATATTTGGGTACCTTAATGCCACAGACACTGCTTTCATCTTGCCCATTTTGACAGCATGCAGCAATTAAATATTTATTTGTTTCCTTTTTTGATCAGGTTTTTCCATTGAGCTTAAGGACATCTTACAAGGTAGAACCAAAATAGTTAACATGCAGTAAAACAGTGGTACAGTTAATTTTACATTCCATAATGTAGCACTTTTGCAGGAGAGAACATAATGCATTGCATAACTACATCAGTAGCCTTCTTTTCTAAAGAAATATACTACAGTTAACAGCTTTATGCGAAAAAAGAAAATGAGTTGCAGTCATATTTGCTGGAGGCATGGCATTTCTGTTAACATGGTGTACATTACCATTATTCTGTTTGAAATGACTTTGGGTACAAAAAGAGGGTATTGTATGAAAATAAGTGGTATACATATAGAAGAAGCGTCCAGGAAACAGTATAGTACCACGTGGCAGCATTGACAGTCTTAACAATAGCCATCATAAAACTGCAGTTAGGTAAAATTTGCATGATGTTGTATAGTTATCTTTGAGTGAGCTTATCAGAAGGTAAAGCTGCGTACACTTGTATCATTTTTAGGAGTCTTATAAGTGGATCCTTCAGGGATTATTAACAGCTAAACCTTATGAACTCTAATACTGCATGTCTGAATAGCTTGTGTTCAGTGGTATGAAATCAGAAAATGTGTTTCACTGACTTACGCTTTTTACAAGTTTATGAAAGGCTATGAATTGAGATCAGATTATGAAAAGGTACTGTGGGTGACTTTGCTTACCTTCTCCCTTATTCTACGTTAACTGTGCTTTCTAAAAGCAAGTGCATGTTAGGAAAATGCAGCCACTAACTTGCATTATCATGTAGATGCATGATTACCAACTCTAACAGTCAAATTGTCGAGTACAAAAAAGATTGATACATATACGTTAGTCTTCCTCTTCAATGAAATGTTTAAACACCAAAAAACATAACATCGAACCATCATAGTTGGCCAACATAGCCTCCCTGGCTCCGCATTGAATACATAAACTAAAATAAGTGATTGCAAACCTACAACGAAAATCCATAATAGTAATTTAATGTAATATGATATAATGTTAATAATATAATATGTTTGTTTTGAAGTTTAGTTGTAGGGTTGTACATTTCATCTTTAACTTTACGTATTCAATGTGGAGCCAGGAGACGGTGTTGTCCAACTATGAATACTCAATGTTATGCTTTTCGGTGTTTATACATTTCAGTGAAGAGGTAGATCGTATATGTGTCTATCTTTTTGCACTTGACAATTTGACTGTTCTAGTTGGTAATATAGACTCTTTATGAACTAGCTGCCATTTGCTAGATATTTACTTATAAACAGATCCAGTACAGAAAACTGTAACCCATCTGTTTGAGAAAAATCTCACATCTTACCTCTACATAAATCGGGACAGCCAGTGACCTCTCCAGCTACTGATCTGTAGCAATTTTAACACCCTCCGTCCAAAATATTAGAAAAATGCATACATTCACAGTTCCTAACCTGTCTGTCCAACAGCAGTCTCCCCTTCCCTACATAGCACTGCTTCCAAATGCACCACAGCACAACAACCACACAGCTTATTTTCATTGAAATTTAAATACCAACAGAAATAATGACAACCTTGTATTCTCCCTCTTTTTGGATATGTCAAAAACATTTGACACAGTATCCCAGCAACATCTAATTAATTAATTTTCTTTCCTATTCCTATCTCTGTCGTCTCATACCTGGTTTCTTAGCTGTCTCTTGTAATAGAATGCAGGCTGTAAAATGTAAACAAGACCTTTCCCCTTTCCTACCTTGTTACTGTTGGTGTGCCTGAGGGATCAGTTCTAGGCACACTACATTTCAACATCTTCACAAACAACCTTCGTAAAACCAGCAAACTTGCCTCCAAAGTTCAGTATGCTAATGATACCACCATCATGCTCTGCCCCAAGCCAGAATGCTCCTTACTCCAAAATCTCTGCCGACACACAATGTATCTTTTGACATTAATTCAGCAAACATTTCTACAATAAAAAATGTATCCAGTACAAAACTGCTAGGAGTCATAATAGACAATAACTTAAACATTGAATTGCTCATTACCCAGTCCATCAAAAAACTCACACAACTAGATTTACTCTACCAAAACAATCCTTACCTCACTGACTCCTCCAGAAAAGCATTGAGTGCCCTACCTTTTCCCCTCTCTTCTTTATGCATCAGTCATACTAAACTACAGTCTGCCTTACAAAATAAACTAGGTGTGTGCTGTAACAAAACCAAATTTGCATCCAAGACACCTTACCACACTCACTGCCATATAGTACTACAGAACCTGAAATGACGAGTTACCTAATCACCTTACTGACCATAAAATAATACACAACCCAAACTCCTGCCCTTCTTTACAAAACATTTTTGCACAAAATGCCTCACAAAGATGCCTTCATACATGTAACAAAAACCTCTTGACTACCTGCAAATCCCACAAAATAGCAGGCAACTCACTGTACCCTTCCTATGTCACCAGGCACTGGAACTCCATGCCCACCTTACCAAACAAAACCTCAGTACCTCAGTTTTAAGCACAACCTATAACAACATCTGACTTCCTCTTGGCTTTGCTCATGCTTCTGTCTTGACTAAATGTTTTTGTTGTTTGTCTTTCGGCTTTTTCCCAGTAAGGGGTCGCCACAGCAGAACTCTGGTCCGCTAATGATTGGCAGTAGATTTTTACGAAACTCCGAGGTGCCAGCTCGACGTCCAACCTTCAACGAAGGCACGCCCATTTACGCACGCATGTCTTTTCGAACGCTACTCAACCGCGGGGAGGACATGCAGACTCCACACAGAAGGCACTCCCAAGCCACGCCGAGAATCGAACGGGAGAACCTCTTGCTGTGAGGTAACAACTTTACTGCCGTACCACCGCGGCATACTTCTGTCTTGATTAAATGTTCCTCATTTTTCACCAGAGTCTTCCTGTTTCTCCACCTGACCTCCTCTTCATATTTTTCTAAGCTCGGGTATCATTTTCTTACCTCATCTCATTTGTCCCGTGTCCCTACTTTTCCTCAAATTGTACTGTTCCACTATTTTTTCTTCCTACCTCTCATTATTGCAAATAATTTTTACCACTAATACACTGAATTTGTATCATCAGCACTCTTACTCATGTGCGGTGGCGCAGCTGTAAACTTACTGCCAATGTTTTAATTATATTGTAAATAATATATTTGTTTTTTCTATCGTATTACTATCTCACAATGTATATCAATGTAGGTCATTCCTCTCTAATGCATTTTTCCATGGTAACTGTCAAGTTTTTTGATTCTGTATCTATGCATTGTAATTATTTTTTAAAGAGGTTTTCTCCCAGTGCCTCCCCTAAAAATGGTTCTGTGTGCCCAGACTGACTTTCCTAGTAAACAAAATGCAGTAAATGAATGAATAAATAATTGCCAGTAAGTCAAGTGATTCTTGCTTCAAAAGCACATTAGAAAAGAGTATATCTGAGGAGGCAGGATGAGTATAGCAGTAACAGAGGTTCAGAAATAGTGTTCTAATTTATATGAAATAACATGCTTATTGATATTTATCCTTGGATCATTGTTGCAGTAGTCTAAGCTACGTGAAACATATCCTGTGTCAAGGATCAGACAATCGATCATCTTTCACACTCCATAACCACTGTAGCATTTGAGGAGAGCAGTGTAAAGATGGTGATTTAAGGCACCACAGACTCAGAACTTTTGCCGCAGCTTCCGGAGATCAGTTGGCTAGAACTTTGCAAAGTTTTGCAGATAAGTTCCCCTTTGTGGATTACCTTTCACTTTTGAGAAAAAAAAAATATTTTTTTTTAGTCAGGAATTGTGGCTAGATGTTAGGGCAAGTGTTCTGTTAGTTGACATATTTTGTTTTTTCAGTTTTCCTCACATCTTGTCTTTTTGGGGAAAAGCATGATACTAAGGCTCTACTACCCATTTATCAGTCTCTCTCTTTTTTTTTTTTTTTTTTTTGTAATTGGAGTGATGGACTTGAGTTTGGATTCCTCGGACATTCAATCTTCAATCTGCAGTTAAAAAAAATAGTTAAGGGGACTTTGATTTTGCCTTTAGCTTTCTTTTTGCCTTGACCATCCATGAATAATTTCACTGTGACCATTTTAGAGTCCTCGTACCACTCATCCATTTCTTTTGATCCCTCAGTGCTGTTCTTTGGAAGCTGTTAAGGACTGTGAAGCAGGCCTGTCCTGCACAGCCATTTAACTGTTTTCTTCATGCAAGGGAGAAACCATCTTGCCAGCATCGGAGAAGATAGTGGATTGTGTTCTTTTACAGAACCGTCCTGAGGAGCTCATTTCTGTAGGAAAAAATCTCAACTCTGGATGCTCTTTTTCATTTCAGATTCCCAGGAAAAGGAAGGATAAAATGAAGCGCTTTTTCTCACCTTTGTCTCCTTCAGCTAAGGCAGACAAACAAAGACGATGTGCTGGGTTTTACCAAAGGCTTATTTAAAGCCTTTCAATCATTACAGTCATGAATCTTCTCCATTTAAAAAGAAAGAGGTCCCCTTCTCTCTTGGATTCTGATTTGCTTGGTTCAACACCTGGCATTTGTGAAAAGGCTTCTAACATGCCTAGGGTACACAATAAACGAAAAGAAATCACAACTGGTACCCTCATTCCTGGCTGCAAGCTTTAATACAACTGCCCAGATGGCTTACCTCATGCCAGACAAGCAAAGGCAACTGACTACTTACTTCAAACTGATGGCAACAAAAACCCATTTATCTGCGAGACAAATTCTGCAGGCTTTGGGCTTCATGGCATCCTACATCCTACTGATTCCATATGCAAGATTGCATATGAGGAAACTTCAGTGGTACCTAAAAAGCTTATGGAGTCAACATTGTCACAGTCTGGAAACAATGATTCCTCTCATTCCCTGCCTACAACAGGAGTTTCTATGGTGGGCAAAGGCATGTCACCAAAACATGGGACGGGCCTTCACTCTTACCCCCTGCCAGCCAAACCTTAACAACAGACTCATCAGATTATGCCTGGGGGGCCCACGTGGCGGGAAGATGCATTCAGGGCATATGGACCCCAAAACAATTGCATCTACATATCAACCAGAAAGAGATGCTAGCTGTTCAAAATGCCCTGACAGCCTTCAAGGACTTACTTCATCTAGGACAACTACTGATAGACAGACAACACCACAGTCATGTGGTATATAAACAAGCAGGGGGGCACGCACTCCTACCCCCTTTGCAGATTAGCTATGGCACTGTGGGACACAGCTTTGACTTACCAAATATATCTTCAAACTCAATTCCTGCCAGGAAAATAAAATACTCTGGCAGACTATTTAAGCAGAAACCTTATGGATCCTCACGAGTGGAAACTCGATCCTCAAGTCTTCAGCATGATAACAAAGAAATGGGGGAGCCCAGGCATAGATCTATTTGCCTCTCCTCAGAATTATCAATTGAAAAGATTCTGCAAAAGGACTTATCACAGACAAGCATGGAAAGTGGACGCCCTATCCTTCAGTTGGAAAAACTTATCAGTTTACGCCTTTCCTTCTCGGTCTCTTCTTCCCAAGGTCCCCCTAAAAGTCCAGACAAGAGAAACCAAAGATGATACTAATTGCCCCGGACTGGCCCCGGCAATACTGGTACCCATTCCTAAGGAACTTGTCTCAATACCCAGCTTGGACCTTACCTCAAAGACCTCAACTACTGTCCCAGCAAAACAATCAGATCCTGCACAATCAACTTCAGACACTGAACCTGCCAGCATGGCTGATCATGTAGTTATACAGACAAAATCTCTCAGTAAAGCTGTAATGGATGTCATTTTGGAAGCCAGAATGCCTAGTACTAGAAAATCTTATGCTGATAAATGGAAGAGATTCTGTGCTTGGAATCGAGCACAAGGAACTGATACAGAAGAACCTAATATTCTTCAGATATTACAATACTTGACTGAGATGCTTGACAAAGGCCTATCTTTCTCATAAATTAAAATCCATGCCTCTGCCATTTTGGCTCATTACAATACAGAGCCACAATCTTTTCTCATCCTTTACTAAAGCAATGTCTTAGAGGAGCCAAAAATGTAAGGCCTCCTAGGAGATCACCAATGCCTGCATGGGACCTCAATTATGTGTTGTAAAAGCTCACCCTGCCTCCATTTGAACCAGCTGCAACTGCTGATATAAAGTTCTTATCATGGAAAACAGCTCTGCTACTAGCAATTACTTCAGCAAGAAGAGTCTTAGAGCTACAGGCCCTCATGGCTGTTGAGCTTTTTGTCATATTTCATCCAGACAGGGTGTCTCTGAGGACCAGTCCTTCATTTATGCCTAAGGTGGTTTCCAGTGTGGCTCTTAACCAAACTATTCATCTGCCAACCTTTTATCCAAATCCACAGAACAAGGGGGAGAGAATTCTGCAATGTTCTTCGTGCTTCACTGTTGCAGTCATTACATTTGGTAATCCAGCTGGCAGGTTACCCTCAGTCGGCCTGAATTCCAGAGTCCTGGGTCCTGCGTCGGCTGCTGTCGCCGCTTCCCTGACGTCAGGTCATCAGGGGTATAAAAGATGCAGCCGACACCATTTTCTTTAGTCTTTCTTGCTGCGCGGTGCCTAAAGCAGAAGCAGTTCGCAAGTGCCTGTCGGCCGACTCCTAAGATTTTCGTGTTCGAGTTTCAGATCCGAAGTCTTCAATAAAGCTAAGTACCCGTTAGAAACTTTTTCTTGCTCCAGACCGATGTCAGAAAAAGTAAATAATTGTATTTCTTGTGGAAAGCAAATACCTCATAAGGACTTTCATTCTTACTGTATTCCTTGCCTAGGCCCTGATCACAACGTTGCTGGTTGTTGGTTTTGTGCTAGATTTAAGCAACGCACTATTAAGTGTCGGTATGATTTTGCTTTAAACTATTTTGGACGCCGGTTTAATTATCCAGAAATGTCGTCGGATAGCCATCCGACTACCGGAGTTCACAAAAAACGCAAAGAAAAGGAGAGAGTTAGACAACCGAGGCTCAAAGCCGATGATGAAGCTTCTCCTAAGCCAGTCGCCGGTTCTCAGTGAGGCGCTTTTGCAGCCCCTGACGCCCGCTACATTAGAGTCACAGGCCGCTACCAACTCCCACGTGGAGTCGGCCATGCCACTGGAAACTCAAGGTATTGGAACCTCGGATACTATTCCTTCAGATGGGTCCGGAGCCACTGAGCAGGCACCAGCTTCTGAGGGTGTATTCAGACCTAAACATCTTTACATTAAACCAACCTCAGCTTCAAAGGCAAAGACTAAAGCACCTTCTAAAGCAAAGAAACAAACTCAAGAGCCACGTGGACAGGCCTCTATGCCCAAAAAAAAAAACAGATGCTCAAAATGGCCGAAGACTTAATTACCTTGATCAGGGGTTCCCGTCCCCCTCCTGATAAGAGGCCTAGGAAAGAGACTGACTATGAATCTTCAGATCAGGTTTCTATTTCTTCTGATTCCTCTTCTGATCAGGAATATTCTCTTCCCCCCTATGAGGATTCTGATGCTGAAGAAATCTATACCTTCAGCTTCTCCTCCAGAGGACTATTCTTTTGGGGAAACCTTGCATACCATGAGGGAGCATTTCCACTGGGAGAGCCAAGATTTTTCAGAATCTAAAAAGAGGCTCAGGGATTTCCTTTTACTACCTCAACACAGGCCACTAGCTATTCCATCTGTGTTAGATATTGTAGATGATGTGTTTTCGGAGTCTAGTCTTACCCCTGACTCCTTACCTCCAGCTGCTGTTAAGCCTGACAGATATTACAGGGTTCCTGACTCTCATAAATTCCTTTTTAAAAACCCTGCTGCAGACCCAGAAACTATTTCACAGGGTCCCAAAGGAGTTAAGGCTTCTGCTGCAAAAAACCCTACCCTCTCTGACAGAGATTCTAGGGCACTGGATAGATGGGGGGATAAAAGGTTTACACATCTGCTACCTTGGCTATAAGGGCCTTAAACTGTCAGTTTCATATGCTCAAATATCAACAACTTGTCATGGCATTGCTTAAACAGGAAATGTTATTAAACTCTGAATGTGCAGAAAACAAGGAGGTGCAGGATTTATTGCATGCAGCTGAACAAGTTGGAAAGCATACTTTGCAATGTGGTTTTGATTCCTTGGAGGCCTCCTGCAGGGCTGCAGTTACGGGTTCTGTAATTAGGAGGCATGCTTGGTTAAAGGAACAAAGTCTGCCTGATCATGCCAAAGTTAAATTATTAGATGCACCTTTACAGCATGATACTTTGTTTGGTGTTAAGGCAGAGGCGGTGTTAAAGAAAATGGAGGACAAAGCTAAATCTGTGAAAACTGTCAAAGATTTTTTGCAAGTACAGCCACCTAGGTTTAGTAGACACTGGTCTACAAAGAATTGGTCCTTTCCTGTGTCAGACAGACCTCAAAGGGGCAGATCCAGACACCCTAGAGGCAGATCCCATGCGCAAGGTTCCTACAGGTCAAAGCAATGGGGTTCTTCTACCTCCAAAGTTGGAGAAGACAAATCACAACCATACAGGAAACAGTCCCAATGACTTCCCCCTGCCTGCTTCAAGCACTTATCTCCTGGCAACACCCTTAGGGGGAAAATGAGCACGTTTTTCTCAAAATTGGCACATTATAACCCAGGACAAGTGGGTTCTAAATATCGTGTCACAGGGGTACAAGTTCCATTTCCATACCCTGCCAAAGGCAGACGGCTGGCCAGATCTGCCAAAAAATCAATGGGCAGAGGCACAAAAACAAGTCTCATCCCTCATGGACATGGGGGTCATTCAACAAGTACAAGAGCAAGAGGAGGGACAAGGATTTTACTTGACTGTTCTTGGTTCCCAGAAAGGACAAGGCCTGGAGACCAATACTGGACCTATCTATTCTGAACACATTCCTGGATGTACCAGAATTCAAGATGTTGACTTTGCAGCAGCTTCTGCCCATGCTGGGCAAGAACGCTTGGCTGGTGAATCTAGACCTAAAAGAGGCATACCTGCATGTCCCAATCAGACAATTATGCTGAAGATACCTCAGATTCAAGGCTGGCTCAATGCATTAACAATTCTCTGCACTGCCCTTTGGCTTATCTACTGTGCCCAGGGTCTTTACAAAGTGTCTGGCACCAGTAATTGCATTCTGCAGACAAAGAGGAATACAAATATATCCTTACTTGGACAACTGTCTAATTCAAGCAGAGAACAAGAACATTCTTCTACAGCATCTGGCGTTTGTGAAAAGGCTTCTAACATGACTGGGGTACACAGTCAGCGAAAAGAAATCAAAACTAGTACCCTCTCAAGAGATAATATTCCTGGGTGCAAGCTTAAATACAACTGCCCAGATGGCTTATCTCACGCCAAACAAACCAAGGCAACTGACTACCTATTTCAAAATGTTGGCAACAAAGGCCCATTTATCTGCAAGAAAAATTCTGCAGGCTTTGGGCTTCATGGCATCCTGCATCCTACTAATTCAGTATGCAAGACTGCATATGAGGAAACTTCAATGGTACCTAAAAAGTGTTTGGACTCAACATTGCCACATCCTGGAAACAATGATTACTCTCCTTCCCTGCCTAAACAGGAGTTTCGATGGTGGGCAAAGTCTTGTCACCAAAACAACGGCCAGCCATTCACATTACCCCCAGCCAGGCAGACATTAACAACGGATGCATCAGATTATGCCTGGGGACCCACATGGCAGGAAGATGCATTCAGGGCACATGGTCCTCAACGCAATTGCATCTACATATCAATCAAAAAGAGATGCTAGCTGTTCAAAATGCCCTGGCAGCCTTCAAAGACCTACTTCATCCGGGACAACTACTGATAGACAGACAACACCACGGTCATGTGGTATATAAACAAGCAGGGGGGCACACATTCTTACCCCCTTTGCAGACTAGCCATGATTTTGTGGGATACAGCATTAACTTACCAAGTACATCTGCAGGCACAATTCCTGCCAGGAAGGAAAAATACTCTGGCAGACGAACTAAGCAGAAACCTCATGGAGTGGCAGCTGGATCCGCAAGTCTTCAGCATGATAACAAGGAAATGGGGATGCCCGGACATAGATCTATTTGCCTCCCCTCACAACTACAAACTAAAAAGATTCTGCACAAGGACTTTTCACAGACAAGCATGGAAAGTGGACGCCCTGTCTTTCAGTTGGAAGAACCTGTCCATATATGCCTTTCCCCCACTGCAGTTCCACCCCAAGGTACTCCTGAAGGTCAGACAGGAGAAGCCAAAAATGATACTGATTGCCCCAGACTGGCCCCGCCAGTACTGATTTCCAATCCTAAAGAACTTGTCTCAATGCCCAGCTTGGACCTTACCTCAAATACCTCATCTACTGTCCCAGCAAAACAATCAGGTTCTGCACAGCCAACTCAGGACTTTAAACCTGGCAGCATGGCGGATAATGTAGTCATACAAAACACACATCTCAGTAAAGCTGTGATGGATGTCATTTTGGAGGCCAGAAGGCCTAGTACTAGAAAATCTTATGCTGGAAAATGGAAGAGATTCTGTGCTTGGAACCAAGCACAAGGAACTGATACAGCTGTGCCAAATATTCCTCAGATTTTGCAATACTTAGATGCTGGACAAAGGCCTATCTTTTTCATCTATTAAAATTCATG
This sequence comes from Protopterus annectens, assembly GCF_019279795.1. NCBI lineage: Eukaryota > Metazoa > Chordata > Ceratodontiformes > Protopteridae > Protopterus > Protopterus annectens. The sequence continues at coordinate 1,080,435,381 of NC_056727.1, read as the reverse complement.
CCTCTGCCATTTCGGCTCATTACATTACAGAGCCACCAGTCTTTTCTCATCCCTTATTAAAACAGTACCTCGGAGGAGCCAAAAATTTAAGGCCTCCAAGGAGATCACCAATGCCTGCATGGGACCTCAACTATGTCTTTGAAAAACTCACCCTGCGTCCTTTTGAGCCAGCTGCTACTGCTGATATAAAGTTTTTATCTTGGAAAACGGCTCTGCTCCTAGCAATAACTTCTGCAAGATGAGTTTCAGAGCTACAGGCACTTATGGCTGCGGAACCTTTTATCATTTTTTATCCAGATAGGGTCTCTCTGAGGACAAACCCAACATTTATGCCTAAGGTGGTGTCCAGTGTGGCTCTTAACCAAACTATTCATCTGCCAACTTTTTTATCCAAATCCACAGAACAAGGGGGAAAGAATTCTGCATTCTTTGGACGTACACAGACAGCTTAGATTCTACTTGGACAAAACCAAAGTTTTCAGAAAGACAGAGCAATTACTAGCGGTATATGCTGCAGGATCACAAGGAAAAGCTATCTATTTCAAAGTGGATAGGCCACTGCATTCATTTCTGCTACTTACACCATGGCAAGCCAGTGCCTAAGGGCATTAGGCCACATTCAACCAGAGCTGCAGCCACTTCAGCAGCCTTTCTCAGGGGAATACCAACCAAGGACATTTTAGAGGCTGCTACTTGGAGTTCAGTGCACACCTTTACAAAGCACTATCATCTGCCACTCTACTATAAATCCAGGGCAGGCTTTGCCACTGCAGTTCTGCAGGGCTTCATAGCCGCTCCTAATGCTGTTTAGCTCCAGCCTCCCATCCATAGCTTTGGGACTCTACCCAAATGTAACGACTGCAACAGTGAAACATGAAGAACACAGTACAGTTGTGTACACTTAACCATAAATGTAGATGTTCGGGTGTATTCACTGTTGCAGTCCAGGTTACCCACCTATGTGGTGTATTGCATGCATTTATATATATATATATATATATATATATATATATATATATATATATATATATATATATATATAAATTTTGGCTACCCTTATAGGGGGCACCTGACATCTGGGGCAAGAAAAACTAAAGAAAATGGCGTTGGCCGCATCTTTTATACGCCTGACAACCTGACGTCAGGGAAGGGGCGACAGCAGCCGACCCAAGACCCAGGACTTTGGAATTCAGGCCTACTGAGGGTAACCTGCCAGCAGGATTACCCAAATGTAATGACTGCAACAGTGAATACACTCTAACATCTACATTTATGGTAAGTGTACACGACTGTACTTTCCTTGGATGTACACAGACAACTAAGATTCTACTTGGGCAGGACTAAAGCTCTAAGAAAAACTGAGCAATTACTAGTGACATATGCTTCAGGATCAGAAGGAAAGGCTATTTCAAAGCAGACTACTTCAAAGTGAATAAGCCACTGCATTCATGGTAAACCTGTGCCCAAGGGCATTAGGTCTCATTCCACCAAAGCTGCAGCTACTTCAGCAGCCTTTCTCAGAGGAGTACCAACCAAAGACGTTCTGAGGCTGCTACTTGGAGTTCTGTTCACGCATTTACAAAGCATTATCATTTGCCTCTCTACTCTTGAGTCCAGGGCAGGCTTTGCCACTGCAGTTCTGCAGGGCCTTATAGCCGCACCCAATTCTGTTTAGCTCCAGTCTCCCAACCATAGCTTTGGGATTCTACCCAAATGTAATGACTGCAACAGTGAAACACGAAGAACATAGTACAATTGTGTACACTTACCATAAATGTAGATGTTCAAGTGTGTTCACTGTTGCAGTCCAGGTTACCCGCCCACCATCCCCCTTTCATTCTGGAGTTTATCTTTCCTTCTCTATCTTCTACAACCTATGTGGTGTATTTGCTTGTAGATGAAGGTAAAGTTTATATTGATGCATGTATATATAGTTTTTATACATATATATTTTTGCTACTTTTTTGGGGGCACCTGACATCTGGGGCAAGAAAAACTAAAGAAAATGTCGTCAGCTGCTTGTTTTATACCCCTGACGACCTGACGTCATGGAAGAGGAGACAGCAACCGATGCAGGACCCAAGACTTTGGAATTCAGGCCGACTGAGGGCAACCTGCCAGCAGATTAGCCAAATGTAATGACTGCAACAGTGAATACACTCGAACATCTACATTTATGGTAAGTGTACACAACTGTACTTTCCCACGCTAGTTATTTGCTCCCAATACCTTAGTTCCTTTGCTGATTTTCTCAGTAGGTTCCTGCTCTTTTTGACAATTTTTTATTCCCATGCATGCTGTCATCTCTATTAACAGAATCTCCTTTCTCTGTTCCCTTCTGGGCTTGGTTCTTGGAATAATTTCTGTTGCTTTTTGAATATAATAATCTGTATGGCGGTTGTTAATCTACTTAAGGACCTGCATCCAGAATCATACTCTGTCCTTATTTCTCAAGTCTGTTTCATTATCAGTGCTCTCAAATTTTATTTATAACTTTCTGCTTGTGTTATGTACATGAGCCTTAACTGCTAAAAATGTGTGTTTATTGTGAATTGACCTTAAAGATATTTGTATTAGAGTTGCTTCGAAATTTTAATAATAATGTGATGGCTTGAACCTGGTTTTATACTTCGTTTATTATTTGTTTGTTCCTTTTAATTATTTGTTCATGCTCTAGTTTTTAATTGTTTTATAATGTATATCTGTAAATAGTGCTTGACATTGAATGGGTGTATGTCTTTTAAACAGCTTTAGAAAACAGATGTAGAACTTCATTCCATGCCAGAATCTAGAAGTTAGGTTGTGCTTTCTAAAAATGTTTCTTTACTGTGGAAGTTACCACTGATGTTTTAACCCTGGAAGCTGAATCTATGAGCTCTGAGCTCACCAGTCCCTCCAGCTGTTGAGTGTGAGAATCTGCCTGAAACAACTAGCTCAAGGTAGAAATTCTTAAGCCCAGTCCTCCAATTTCTTTGGTCAGAGGCATTGAGTATATCTATAATTTCTGTCTGAAGCTTCCTTTTTACTTGCACCACTCTTGGTCTTGTCACTTGCACCTGCATTTGATCGTCTTGTGTCAGTCATTAGAATGCTGACATCCATGCCTGCAGCATCAGTACTGATGTGTAATCTAGCTTAATATCTCCTGGTACTGTATTATCAAACATCAGTTTTTTTTATGCCCTTAATGCTGTGTGTACAGTTCCTTTCAGTGCTGGGCTTTTTGCTGTCTATCCCCGTTTTGTCAATTATGGTAAAAGTAAAAACATTTCAAGACTCTAGGAAAATGCCATTTGCTATCTCTCTGGTTATATACCCTAACCTTTCCTTACTGTTCCTTCTATTCAGGCATGACCAAAGGGCAACTTCAGATGCACTCTCCAGTCCAGCTGGTGAATCTGGGTATCCTGAGGCAATGTTACAACTGCCTCATGTACACAGACAACCCTCTCCTCCTACCACAAAACACTAACCTATGCGAAAGATGCAATTATACAGCCAAACTGGAAGCTAAGCTGTCTCCACCCAAGACTAGAACAGACAGTCAAGAGGAGAAGGTTAACACTTGCACCACACCTCCAGCCACACACAGACCTACTAAAACAGCACTGGCAAAAAATACACATAAATATAGAAAATCATACTCTGAGGCTCTAAATAAAAACCTGCAAAAGCATCGGAGACCTCCAAAGCAGACACCCAAGCTCAAAAGTTAAATCCACCTCTGTAAACAGCACATGTAACAAAAAACTGAGGGTTATGCTACTCAACGCCAGGAGTTTAAATATCAAAATGTACTCACTCGAAGCACTCCTCAGTATGAAGAACGTCGACATCTGTGCAGTAACTGAAACCTGGTTCAAGGCTCCAGAGAGCACCCCAGCACTACCAGCCTACAACTCATACCACACGTTTCGGCCACAGAACATGGACCGAAACACAAAAGGAGGGGATGTATCCATATTCATCAAGGATACCTACACCTTCAGGTTAGTGGCGCAGCATGGTACCTCTGAGATCACCCATGTGCAACTAACATCGGACAAATCCGCAATGCAAATTTTGGCCTGCTACAGATCACCCTCCATGACCCAGGACCACCACTCCACCTTTCTGGAGACACTGGAAAACATGAAGGTCCTACCGAACACCCTGATATTGGGCGAGTTCAATTACCTTACCATTCACTGGGAAAACTACTCTAGTACAAATTCCCAGGCCCAGCGCTTCCTGGAATTCATCAACTCAAACACCCTGGATCAGCTGGTAAACTCCCCTACCAGAGGTGAAAACATATTGGACCTGGTCATCACCAACATGGGCGACAGGTGTTCCACACCAGAAATCAACCTGTCACTGGTTAGATCAGACCATAAACTAATCACTCTGGATGTCCACACCCCACCACCACCCCCAACTAAGGAAACCACAGTAAAAAATTTTTCTAAAGCAAACTTCACCTTACTTAAGACAGAGGTGGTAAGTTTCACAGCCCCTACGCTAAAGGATAACGCTGCCCAAGATGCAGAAACCTTTACAAATGCACTCTATGAGCACCTGCAAGTATGCATGGATCATGCCACCCCTACCAAAACCAAGACTCACTTCTCTAAGAGAAGGAAACCAGTTTGGTGGAACCCTGCAATAAACAGGCTATACAATAGAAGGAGAAAACTACTTCAGAAAAAAAACAAATCCCAAGAAGGAAAGTCATCCCTGATCAGTATCAGTGAGAAACTAAGGTCCCTCATGAAATCATCCAAGGCTAACTTCGAAAGAAATATAGCCAAGGATTCAAAAGATAACCACAAAGCCTTCTTTAGCTATGTTAAGAATCTAAGTGGCAACTCGCAGATATGCACTGAACTAGTGCAAAATAGCACAAAATATACTGAACCTACTGATATTGCCAACATCCTGGCAGATAGATTCAATGCAAACTTCACCCCCCTCTCACCTCCAAAAGGGGCCACAACAATACCAGAAAAGTGTAGTGTCCCAAAAATCACAGACGCACAGGTGAAAACAGCCCTTTCAAAAGCCAAAAAAACACAGTCAGTGGGACCAGATGGTGTCTCAGGCTGCGTCTTGCATTAACTACAGAACAAAGTAACCCCCCCCCCACCTAAACACACTGTTCAACCTCAGCCTCTTCACAGGCTACGTGCCCATAGAATGGTGCACAACAACGGTTATTCCTCTCCACAAAGGAGGGGCCACAACTGACCCTGGTGACCATCTCCCCATAAGCCTGACTAGCCTAGTCTGCAAGGCTATGGAGCGCATCATCATGGAACTCATTAATAAAGACATTGGGATCCTCCAAACACTTGACCCGACCCAGTTCGGCTTTAAGGGCAGATCAGCCTACTAAACCTGGTTGACTTCTTTGAGACAGTCACCAAGGCCATAGACGAGGGAAAGGTGGTTCACACAGCCTACCTTGACCTCGTCAAGGCTTTTGACACCATTCCTCACTCTGGTATTACATAAAAACTCACCAGCCTGAACATAAACCCCTACGTCATGAGATGGGTTGCCAACTGGCTTAAAGACAGAACTCATACGGTAAGAATAGCGGGCTCCAGGTCTGACTCTAAATCAGTCACAAGTGGTGTCCCACATGGCTTGGTCCTGGGACCCCTACTGTTCGGCATATACTTCTCAGAAGTACAGGCAAACACAGGAGGACTATGGCTAACCAAGTTCGCCGATGACTGCAAACTGGGAGCCATAATTGACTCTCCGGCTAACACGGACATCCTCCAAAAGAGCCTTACTGAGACGGACACCTGGTGTCAAAGTCATGGCCTCAAGCTAAATGCCAAAAAATGCATAGTCATCCCGTTTGGGAAAAACCAAAACACCCATGAATTACCACATAGGTGGCAGCCCCCTTAATACAGAAGAGATAATGGGGACCCAGGTAGATTTGACAATCGTATTGCCAGAGTAGTTAGAAAATCCTTCTATGTGGCACAACTAATTACTAAAGGGTTCGCATGTAGAAATAAAGAGGTTATAGTGCCCCTCTACTCGTCACTCATTAGACCCATCATAGAGTACAATGCCCCATTTGGGATGTACCTCACAAGACACTGCCAACAGCTGGAAAGACCACAAAAGTACCTCACCAAGAGGATTACTGGCCTCAAACATATGTCCTATGCAGCCCTACTGAAATAACTTGGGCTGTACTCAGTGGCATATCGCTTATTCAGAGGTGATCTCTGCCTGCCTTACAAAGCCATGTCCAACTCAGAATTGATGGACATGCTCCACCTAAAGAAATAGAACATGCTGGAGGGATAGATTCCTGTCACAGAGACTTCCCATGCTTTGGAACAAAATTCCAAATTACATCAGGCAGAGAGCCTCCCACTAACACTAAGAGAAACCTTGACAAGTGGATGGGTAACAGAAAATACACCCCTGGGATCACTTCATTGACTCTGCTTGACAGAGGATCAGTTAATCAATGGGGCGGCGAAAGCCGACACACTCTGGGTAGGCTTATAAATGCCCTTGGGCAGATAGCCTAGTACCTACCTATGAACATACCTTGCTGTGACTACTTTTGATTGTGATTCTTTCAACATGCCATCTCTGGCTTAAAATCTATATATAATGCATGTATATGTTGTGTTTTGTCAGTCACTGTGGATATAATGTCGCATATCTATTCTATTTACCCTGGGCTGAGACTGAAATAGATCCATTGGGGTCACTGCTCTACCACAGTTAACAAATCCAGAGTAAATAAAATAAATGTCAGCTTTGGGTCCTGCACTTGGATATTCTACATCTAATCTCTGGATGCTCTTGTATGTTGTTTTCTCAGCACTGGCTTCATCAGTGTTATCAGCCATGCTTTTATCTTCATGTCCTTTTTTGGTGTTTTCAGGCCAGCTAAGACAGTTATGAGCTCAGGCTTCTTCGTAGTGTCTGCAGTTATCCCCTGCAGGTCCTCTACAAAAGAAAAAGTGCTCAATTCTTCAGATTCTGCCCCCCCCCCCCCAATTAAAAGGCCCAAGTAGGCTGTAAAAGTAAACTTATTGGATCTTGCCTTGCTTCCCAGATGAGGATCTTGATAAGGAGGAAGGTATTAACTCTCCATACTTCCAAAGGCCCCAAGTTAGGAGAGTAGCTGCAGTTAATGCAGCAGAAGAAAGAATCACCCGCAGAACTCATTTCCTCTCCTTAAGAAGACTGCAGAATATTTGCTGATTTACCTTGCAAACCAATTGGGTGGCGTTACCCTTGACGGATGCCTTAAAGGATGACACTGTTTTAGTAGGGGAATGCAAAATTAGTAGTCCCTGTCCTCAAAGTGAACCAGGTTTTGTGCCCCTTTAGGGATTGCTCACTCTGGGCAAACTCCTAAGTCATAAACCTGTTTCTGTGCTTTGCCCTTGCTGTTGCGAAACTCTTTTACACATATGGTATATGGAGTTGGGGGTGGTATAGTGCCTAAGGTGTTTTCTTTACAGACACAAGGTATAGGGTTTGATTCTTATGTTTGGAAGTGAAATAGGATAGGCCTAGATTGGCCCACAAGGCAGTTAGCCTAGTATGAACCTATCTGATTTATAGTTGATGAAACACAACCATGTCCCAGAGGGGTTACAGAATGATTCACTGAAGGAGAAATTGAAGATCCAGGCCACTGCTTTTTCAGACGTGAGTAACTTTATGGCAGTTGATAGGAGATGCTCTTTGAGCAGTGAGGTGTAGTATTACCCTGTTCTGTAATACATTAGTGTGAAGTTTCTTGATTTCTCCCTTTACTGGACTTGTTGAAGCTGCGGTGGTACAGCGGTAACATTGTTGCCTCATAGCAAGAGGTTGTCCTGTTCGATTCACAGCTGGAGTGCCTTCTGTGTGGAGTCTGCATGTCCTCCCTGCGGTTGAGTGGCCTGTGAAAGACGTATGTGAAAGGGCGTGCCTTTGCTGAAGGTTGGGCGTCGGGCTGGCAACTCGGCACCATAAAAAATCTTCTGCCAATCATTAGCAGACCGGAGTTCCGCTGTGGCGACCCCTAACTGGGAAAAGCCGAAAAGACAAACAACAACTGGACTTGTTCTCTTTGACAAGGAAGTTCAGCAGCACTTAGAAAATATGGAAAAGTTGCCCAGTGCTGTGGGTGCCAATGTCTACCTTCCACTCTCTTCTTTTAGCAGAATGAAGAGCAGCTGGTATTGCATGTGGCTGAGGCATGGCACTCAACAGCAACAGTAGATGGCTCAAATGAGACAGACCATTTATTCTAGTTTCCAGCAAGAAGGATCATGCACTCGGAGGTCTAGGCTCAGTCATTTCCAGGAAGCTGTATTCGCAGTCCCAGGATGGATCGCAGTAGTCCTTGCACCTTGCCTAACTGCTCAGTCTAGAAGCAGTCATGGGACTGTTTTTTTTTTTTCCTTCTCTTGAAATATGAAAAAAGCCTAAGTACAGGTGAATTGGCATCCAGAGGATATAATCGCCCCTTTTTCTCTCTCATTCCCTAATTCCATTGTTGCCGTAGATGTGACACCTCATCAAAAGCAAGCAAAAAGAAAAGTTGTGTTTAAACTTCTTAAAGAAAAGATACATCCAGGAGTTCAAGACCAAAAAAGATTAGAAATTCCAGATTCCTTTGGTACCAGTAAAGATGAATGACCTCAGGTTGCAGTAAAGATAAGACTAGCAGAAATGCATTTCAAGATATGATGAACGAGGGAGAATTGCTGTTAATTGTTAGCTGCCCAGACCATGAGACAGATTATTAGTGCAAAGACCATAACACCGACATGACATCTTCAAGAAGAAAAATAAACTAATTTATTTACTTAAACTGGAAGCTTGATAAAAGAAATAGACAAGCTAACTATGTAGACTTTTTATTGAACAGTAAAAAAAAAAAAATAACCACAGGTGTAGAGAATAAATAAGATTCTAGGAAAAGTCAAATAATGACTGTTTATACAAGCAACCTCAGTCCACATATTATATGTAAGTAACTAATAACTTATTTCTGCTATGTGATTATTAAACGTTATAATCCACTAACAGTAACATCATCATCAACAACTGGCTGTTTGATCTAGGGTGAACTTGGTTTAACATTTGCAACATTTTAATGTGGTGCTGGACATTGATTGCAAAAACTGTATATTTTGATTAATGTAAAAGATAAATTTCTTATGATATGTTTATGACTGACAGTATATATGAAGCAAATAATGTTTGGGACTTGCTGTACTAAAGGTAGGAGCTGCACAAATAAATACAATGTAATATGAGTTTATAAACTCATTTTATATTTGTCCACTAGATGGCAGTATTGGTCATTCTAATTTTTATAACTGCGGAGTAATTGCCAATCATTAGCGGACCACTGTGGCGACCCCTAACCGGGAAAAGCCAAAAAGACAAACAACAACAGTAATTATTTACCAAAGATTTTTATAATATGTAAGCTTTTTTTTTTTTTTATTTTTTACTTTGAGTTTTAATGACTTGTCAAAAGAGGATAAACGTACATTTCCATAATGATGATAATAGCAAATAGTATACAACCATAAACAAAATGATAGAAAAATACTTGCCATAATATTGTATGAAAACAGTGTGCTATGTGCTTATGTAACATATTTTTATCAATGAAATATAATTTTAACCTGTATAACATATTTGTTACAACACTGCAGGTAATAATGCAGGTAGTACATTTCTAACTTCTAAAGAGTAAAATAATAAATCTAAGGTAGTCTAAGTGCATAAGGAAGAAGAGAGAGATGACACAATGATAGAGTAGACAGTAAATGAATACCATGTTGGCTCGCATGTGTGTCTCTTAAAAGTCAGTGTTAGTACAAGTATGGTTAGCAGACGGTAGAAAAGGACAAATTTATCCCTGCTGAAATAGTCATAGCCAAAGACATTCTGCATCTGAAGAGTTACTTCTCTGACTAATGTAACAAGACAACTTGGTAAGACAAGGTGCTTCCTTATTTTTCCTCTTGTACCTCTGTTTTAAATCTGTCAGAGAGAATTTGCTTATACATCAGGTAATGGATGTACAGGACTTTGTCATCTCCTTGTAATTGCTTTTTTGGCTACTAAAAGCATTATCTGTAAAATTGTAGAGGGCATCTTAATTTCTGGGAATATACTAATATATATATATATATATATATATATATATGTATGTGTATATATATATATATATATATATATATATATATGTATGTATATAAAATGATCCGCGGTGGTGGTGCTGCGGTAGCGTTGTCTCCTCACAGTAAGACGCTATCCGGTTCGATTCTCAGCTAGAGTGTCTTCTGCGTGAAGACATGCACGAATGGGCGTACCTTCGTTGAAGGTTATGCGTCAGGGCTGGTAACTCGGCCAGTAAAAATCAAGTACCAATTATTAGCGGACCAGAGTTCCTCTGTGGCGACCCCTAATATATATGTATAAAAAACAGATTTCAGCTGTCCTGTTTCTTAACTTTGTTTATGAGGTCTACCATATCCATTTCTAAATGTATGCCCTCAGTTAATAGTTGTATTGCTGCCTTGACATTGCCAGCATCTAGGGACATACTCTGCTATCCCAGTGGATAGAAGATCTGGGGTCAGAAATAACCCATGTGCACGTTTTCAGGCAGTATATGCTATTTTGGAGAGGAAGTTGTTGTAGATTATGATTTCAAAAGCTTAGATGCCCAGACATCTAAAATCTTCCTACCTATTTCATTCTCATAAGATTGCTGATATTTCTGTAGTAAACTATAGTAGGAGGAATTTAACATAGTAGAAAGAACAGATGTAGTTGTTTCATCCTTGTTTGAGTACTCAAATGTATTTTTGAATAATTGTATAACGGTGGAATTGACAATCCATTCTATCTGCTGTGGATTTATAGTAAGTTTAAACATAGAAGAGTGCTGGTGATAATGAATTTTGTGCATCTTGGGGAGGGCATATTCCATTTCAAACTCATGTAATATCTTCACGATGAGGCCCAACTATAGTTGAAAGAAGAACACCAGCACCTGTTCCCATCAAACCAGCCATGGAAACCATTTCCTGGTTAAATTAAGACAGATGGGCCCCTATGTGAAACATCATAAGCCCAAGTGCACCTGTAGGATCAGATCTGGTTAATCTGCAAAGGATTACCTTATAGAATATGTTCAGATTTTGTGACCTGCCAGTGTTGGGTAGTTTGACTTGAAGATTTATGCCTATAGCTCCTAAGCACAAGTATTTGTTATAGTTTGCATCCTTTACATTACTAAATGCAATGGCTATGAATAGGGATGAGAAGCATCCCTCCTCTAATATGAATCTCTCAGGATTCTAAGAATTGCTTCCTGATAAGAAGTCAGTATGCTAGGGAGTCATATACCTTCTCCTGCTGAGGGGGGCATAGTGAACCCCTAATGATCCTCTAATAGAATAGGAGGACCATAAGAATTTGAGTCCAGGATATATTTTATCTTTTTGACATACGCCTGTGCTAGCTAATTCTAGTAACATGTAAAGTGCTTTTCATTCTGACTTTGCATCACTTATCTTGGCCTCAAGTATATTTACAGAAAGCCTCTTTCTTTCTTGGTAAAATACCAGCTAAGAACTCTTTTTGGTGATGTAGTTAGTGTTAATTAAGTATCTTTGCTCCACTGATTTGGAATACATATTTAAGTAGTGGCATGTATGGAACTCCAGAATTACAAGTGTTGCAAAATACAGACTTGTTAATCTTTTTGATGATGTCAGAAAAGTGCTTAACTAGCCAAGCTTTTGTTAATCATCTCTAAGCGCTGTTAAGTTTTAGTATCATGCTAAAGCATGTCAGCAGCCAGTGCTGGCTATCAAAGAACGGCAACAGAAACTAAAATGGCCTTAAAAGCTGTTAGAGACTTTGTTCTGCTGTACTTTGTTTGCAAGTGTGGCAGAGCCAAGTCTCTAGCAGCTTTTAAGATGTCAGTTCCTCAAAGGGCCACTTCACTTCTTGCCACTGTTTTACAGCTCTCATAGCTGTAAAAAATCCTTCATACCCATACATTTTTTGTGTAAGTGGTAGTACGTGGAACAGATAAAGCTCCAAGAGATGCACAGAATTACAGTCAGGCTCTTATAACACTTGTTTGTTCTCAACACAGATGTGAAGATAACCCTCTCAAGCTTCATTTCGCTCTGCCCTTGAGGTGATTTTCTTCACCTTCATGTCTTAAAAAAGCATAATAAGTTGGTTATGATCTGAAACCCAATTATAATCCTCTGTATTTTGCAGTTTGGGGTATTGATGACCTTGTGTATCACAGAACATTATACCTTGAGAGTGAAGCAGCATTAAGTAAACCTGTCTTGTCGTACAAGTACCAAGCATGTCCACAACATTCTAAAAACATGAAGCTTTGGCAACCGCATTTTCTTTCTAATATGAGTGAACGACTGACTTTATTTTATTTATTTATTTTATTTTTATTTTACATTTGTTGACCGGGATAGTCCGACTGGATATACGTCCATTTTCAGCGGGGGCCCGGGGAGAAAAGCTCCAGATAACACAGAACATAACAGATATGAATCAAACATATTTACATAGCCCTCTAGTAGGTACTCACAATATACACAGCGTGTAATAGTATACAAAAACAACAGGTTGCAGCAAGCTATTATGAGCAAGAGATGCGTACAATATTAATTTAAATAAGGCATTGAATAAGTAGTGATTAATCAGGGTTAGTACAGGGACAAAGCCAGTGCTCTTTAAAATACTGTTTGAGACTTTTTTTAAAGAGCGAAGGTTCAAAGGTAAGGTTAGATGGAAGTGAATTCAAAGTTTTACCAATGAAGTTGGCAAACAGGGAGTCGCTGGCTGAGTTAATGGCTTTGTGGGTTTGGACCAACAGTTTATTGGATGATCGTAATTGCCTTGAATTACTATATGGCTTTATGATATTTTTGAGTGCCGGAGTATTTTCAGGGTGGTACAGAATTTTGTGTGCTACTGTAAGCTGATTGAACAGAAGTGGGCTAGGCAGTTCTAGCCACCTTAGAAGACTGAGGTTTTGACAGTGATGTGTCCTATATGTTGGGCCTATGACAAATCTGGCAATATGGTTGTAACAGTAAGAGAACTTACTAAATTCAGTTTTGCTCAAATTGGAGAGTATGGGGGAGGCGTATAGAAGGGTAGAGAGTAGATGTGAGTGGGCAATTGCAGTCCTAGATAATGGAGTTAGAAAAGGTTTGCTTCTATATAATGAGCCAAGCTTCTTATTAATGGTTTTTATAGTTTTATTGATACACAGATCAAATTTGAGATTATTGTCCACTGTTACTCCTAAAAGTTTAGCATGGTCATCTGGATAGATAGAGGTACCATTGTTGGATGTTATGGAGAAGGACAATGGGGTGGATCTACTGGTGGGGGTACAGAGGAGCAGTTTCGTTTGGTTGGGATTTAACAACAGACGGTGATTAGAGAGCCAATTTTCAACTGTATTAAATATGTTTTGTGTTAAGGTTTGCAGGTCTAAAGGGGAGAAGGCCGTACAGATCAGGGTAGAATCGTCTGCATATTGAATGCAGGATGCATCAGGGATGGCAGTATGAAGATTGTTGATGAAGATAGAAAAGAGTAGAGGACCTAGAATAGGGCCCTGAGGGGACACCAAGGGTGAGGACCTAGAATAGAGCCCTGAGGGACACCAAGGGTGAGGACCTAGAATAGAGCCCTGAGGGACACCAAGGGTGAGGACCTAGAATAGAGCCCTGAGGGACACCAAGGGTGAGGACCTAGAATAGAGCCCTGAGGGACACCAAGGGTGAGGACCTAGAATAGAGCCCTGAGGGACACCAAGGGTGAGGACCTAGAATAGAGCCCTGAGGGACACCAAGGGAGAGGACCTAGAATAGAGCCCTGAGGGACACCAAGGGTGAGGACCTAGAATAGAGCCCTGAGGGACACCGAGGGTGAGAGGTAGCAGGGTGGGCAGTTTGCCCTCCCATAATACAGCCTGTTGTCTGCCATACAGATAGGATAGGAACCACTGAATAGCATGGTTATCTAGGGAGATGGATTTTAGGGAATGGATGAGTAATTTGTGGTTGACAATATCAAAGGCCTTCGACAGGTCTAGAAGTAGGGCTGAAGATAGCCTGTTGTTGTTCCTGTTTTGGAATATGGTATTTGTAAAAGAAAGTAGGGCGGAGGTGGTGCTGTGATGTGGCCTAAAGCCATGCTGAGAGTTGGCAAGCAGACTGTTCTGAATGAGATAGTCCATAAGCTGCTTATGAACGAACTTCTCCATTAATTTGGCTAGTGGTGAGAGAATGGCAGTGGGTCTGTAGTTGGGCAGTTCTGTTGAACTTCCACCTTTGTGGAGTGGGATAACATGGGATATTTTCCAGACTGATGGGACAGTTCCATCAGTTGGTGTTCTATTGATTAGGATAGAGATGGGGAATACTGTGGCATTGGCAGCTTTTCGTAGGTACTCTGCAGGAAGGAGGTCAGCAGAAAGGATGGCTGGTTTTAGTTTTTTGATAAGGGATCAGACGAAAGTGGTAGAGGCTGGTTGAAAGTTAAAGGGGGGATGAAAAGTGTGTGTTAGTGGTAGAATTAGAGTGGGTGGGAGTAGGTTGGTTAGCTAAGGACTGAATAGTTTCAGTGTAAAAGTTATTAAAGGCAGTGGCAACAGTTTCTGGGGATTTATGGGTGTAGTTTGATGGGGATGAGGAAGTAAATTGCCCTGGATGAAGAAGTCTGTTTAATACCTGCCCAAATCTTTTGGGGATTGTTTTAGTGTTTAAATTGGAGGTTCTGGTAGTAGTTTTTTTTTTTGTTTAGCAAAATGAGTTTTTTTTGTATAATTTCTAAGTTGATGATATCTCACTTGGCCGAATAAGGCTTTAGTTGTTTGCCATTTGGTCCAGGCTATATTTCTAAGTTTGATTTTTTATCTTAGTTTCTTTTGTGAGCCATGGAGCAGTATTAGATTTAGTCTTTATACTATGTGCAGGAGCATGGGACTCAAGGGTGCTCAGGAATTTATTGTTAAAGAAAGTTACGGCTTCATCTAGTGGTAGATTTTTTAGGATTGACCAGTTGATCGATTAAAGTTAGTTTAGGAAGTTAGTAGGGTTGAAGTTTTTATTATTTCTGATTGTTTTGTACATAGTCTTGTGGTGGGTTTCTGCCTTATGCTTAATATAAGTTCGTGAATGATCACTTAGGTCATCGGGGAGAGTCTTAGCTGTATACAAGCTTGGGTGGCTATTGATAAGTACCCAGTCTAAGATACTTTCCCTGTTAGTGGGTTTACTAATCCTAGTGGGAGAGATTATTGTGTGAACTCAGAGATTTATATGGGTGACAGGTGATTCAGCTGAACAGGTACACCAATTGGTTTAAAGTCACCAAGAACAATGGTTTCTTGGGGGTAGGTAGTGGATAACCATTGGAGGATATCTTGCAGAGTGCTTATTTTATTGCCTGACTTGCTGAAATGTTTAATAAAGCCTGTAGATTTATAAAACAGTATTTGAAGTATTAAAGAACTCTAGCTCCCACATATATGTGTTATATTAAACATATAAAAATCAACATTATTGGTGATAAACATACTGTTTTAGAGGTGATTTGTCATTGGTCATTAATGCCAGTCTGTTCACACACGGACACACACATATACATATATATATATATATATATATATATATATATATATATATATATATATATGTATGGGTCTACCTGAGATGGTTGACAAGCCATTTGATCGACTTTCATTTGGTCGGCAATTCATTTGGTCGACAGGCAGATTTGCCCCCCTCCCCAATGTTGTGCAACCCTGGAGTTGATATATATAGTTAGGGACATAAAACTGCTTGTCGACCAAATGAACTGTCGACCAAATGAAAGTCGATCATATGGCCTGTCGACCATGTGATAGGGATCCATATATATATATATATATATATATATATATTTTTTTTTTGTTTGTTTGTTTGATTCATATTTTTAACACAGTTGCGAAATGCATCTGTAATAGAAACACTAAATTTGCCACTTTGTTTTTGCTCTGAACACATGCGTGGCTCATGCATCTGATTTACATGTTTAAAAGATGAACCTGTATCACTCAATATGCCAGCCTTTTGTAGGCTCTCATTTTGTCTTGCTCCTTTGAGCTCCTCATTTTGCAAGTGCTCTCGTCATGCAAGACTGTTGTACAGCATAATTAAGCATGACTGTGGCCAATGAATTTTCTTCTGTCAGAGCTGAGGTTTGGTGACACTAGCTGTAGTTTGACTGTAACAACCCTCCTGAGTATTTTATGTGCTATTCTTGCTTCTGAATCTCTGTCCAGGAATTCTACATCAGTTTGTCTGCTAACCTTCTGCTTTAGTACTTTAGCTTTAGTACTTTATTACTTGAATTTTTTGGACTGAGTAGTGGATTTTGGTGTCATTTTTACTTTAATATCTGTGTAAGTCATATGTATATGGCTTCTGTCCCAGCTGAAATCATTCAAAATGCAGATGACTCAACACTTATGTGCAGCCCATTCAGTCAGGCAGCTACCAGATGATCATAGGAGATTACTTAGGCTATCAACCCTGAGGTCATTTTAAACCTAGCCATTTCATCATCATCATCATCATCATCATCATGCGGCAGTCAATGGGAGATAAATCTGTCCCTCCAGCATGTCCTACTAGTCCCGTTTGATTTACGGAAATGCAGCAAGTTCTTTAGGTTTGGGCCTTGGCTTGCTCTGTACTCCCGTACTCCCTACTCACCTGTATGCCTCCTAAATTCTGACTAACCTACAGTCCTTTCAGCTGGCCATACTGGAGCAATTGTATAAGACTGCAAATTTTGCATGTAATGGCAGTAACCAGACACATCACTGTCTTGTACTTCAGTCCCTTAACTGTGTTGAGCTACCTAATCTGTTAAGCTACACTCACATTACGACTGCCCACAATATCCTGTACAGCCTAGACAGATGCTGTGCTACAAGACAGTTGTTAAACTGACACTCTTCCCACAAATAACTAAGTTTACTGAACCAACACTTACGGCCTAATGGTAATAATCATAATGGTGGCTACAAATATTCAGCATATATTGCAAAACTGTGGAACTCTCTCCTAACAAACATTTAAAATATCTCATCTTCTATGTAAAAACTGTCTGGAAAACCTGTCAACAAAATGTTTCTGTACTTGTAACATTACTACATCGTATTAGTCTTATCTGCGGTCTATAGTTTAAAACGTGGAGATTTCCTTCTTGGGGCTCCTCAGAAAAGGTACTTTCCTTGTAATCAAAGGCTAATAAATAAAAAAGTAAATTTTGATTTAAGGAAGTTGCTTTGACTTAGATTTGTGCACAGTGTGTAATACATTTAATAAGAACAAACTTTGTACTTTGTCTCATTATGTAGATACAGTTATGTATGGAACATAACAGAAATATTGTTAGTAGTTTTATATTTTAAATGAAAAGAAAGGAGGAGTTAGTTGATTTAAACGGCACTGTAATTGTCTCAAACTGACAAGCACATTGTTATCTTTGATGTGAGTTAGACTAGGAAATAACAGGTAACTCATGGCATTAAGCATGGGAGGAGTTATAATGGCAGTATAGTTTAGCAAACTCCTCTGTTATACTTGTTTTTTTTACTCAGATGATTTTTGTTTTAAATTTGCCATAAACAATAAATGAAAACTTATCACGGTTTACAATCGAGTTAGATAATTAGTAACTATATACAAATTTACGTTTAGCCTGACATTTTAAAACTTGCGTGATAAATTACACAGATATAGTTTAATTAAAGTTAAATAGTACTTGCTTCATGAGGAGGTTAGATCCATTTGCAAAGTATCAATCAAAGTTAGAACTTTTTTCCAAGGGTTTTAGTTAATGGTCTAGGAAACGGTCTTAATTCTTTGGTTTTTATTTCCATTAAGGCTGTCCTCTTCAATAGACCTATGGAATCTTCTTTGCTAGGAGCTGTGGTAGAATTCCATATCTTTGTTAAGCATTTCCTAGCTATAGCTAGTATAGTCCAAAGTAAATGAAGGTCAGTCTTATTTGAAGAATAAGCATTATCAGTAATATTCAGTAATAACAAAGCCTTGGTCATGACAAAATTATCTGTATAAATAGCCTGCAGGAAATTAATACTTTCCCAAAAGGGTTTAATTTTTATACAATCGTAGAAAATGTGAGACCAGTCAGCTTTATTATACTGTTGACATCTCCAGCATAACCCATCATTAGAAGGATTGATTTTTGAAACTTTATCAGGGGTTAAAAAGGATGTATGAAGGAATTTCCAGGTAAATATTCTCCCAATAATGAGAACAAGAAGTTAATTTTACTGAAAGAAGTAAATTAGATTTATTTTCTGATGTTAACTGAATCATATATCCTTTAGTAATATTGCCAATATGCTGGTTTAGGTTGTGTTTTGTAATTTTTTTATTAGATTATATAAATATGAAGTACCATTTTCCAATTTCTTATTATTATATAAAATTTCAAACAGTCTGGATATAAAATTTGGTGCATTTGTAAAAGAAGAATTATTTATTATCCTACATAGATCCTTGGAGCACGTCAATATATTCTGACGCATTAACCATTCATGAGAATTCACTTTGTAAGTTGACATCATATATTGTAAATCCCACACTTGCTGATTTTTTTAGACAGTGTAACCAACAGATTAAGTTTTTCTGTTCCCAAGAGATGAATATATCTCTCTGAATTCTATCTGGAAAGTTTTTAGTAATGCTGAAGGGAATTAATGTTGCAAACCAAAGCTTTTAAGTCCATATTCATGTTTATACATTTCCTAAAATAGTCAAATAAATAATTAATTAAATTTGTCCTAGTTAGATTAGTTATATTGTATTGATAATTTAAGGCCAGTGAGTACCATAATATATTGTCCTTGTCTAGAAAAGTAGAATTTTTAAGTAAATTATTTTCATTTATTATTATAGTTGTATGTAACAATTTCCAGTTAGACATATAATTTGGATTGATCCATTCAACCACAGTTTTAAGTAAAGTTGCTCTTATATAAGATTCAATATCTGGGAAATTTATTCCTCCCTGGTTCCATTGTGTGATATGATGGGTATATGCAATTTTGTTTCTTTTAGGAAACCACAGAAATCTTAGCAATATTGATGTTATTTTCTTATGGTGAGTTTTCTCAGGAATTAAAGTGGCTTGTACAACATACAAAATTTTAGGGAGAAGAATCATTTTAATTAACTAATTAATCTATCTTCAAACACTATAAATAACTTATTATATTTACCTACTAGAGAGTCTATTGTAGCTATGATCCTTCTATAATTAATATTCACTATATCTTGAATATTTTCACACAAGTCTATCCCTAAGTATTTTATTGTTGAGACATATTCTCCTATGATGTGATTCTTATCTATTTGAAAATCCTTTTTTTATTTAATAAGTATTTAGACTTTTGTTTATTAAATTGGAGTACTGAGATCTTATGAAATTTCTTTATCAGATTATCTAATTCAACTGTTTCTTTTGAATTCAATAGTGCAAGAAGTATGTTGTCCGCAAAGAGCATGATCTTGGAGTTATATTGACCAAATATATGTATTCCATTTATCTTTGGATTGTTTCATATTAATATTGCCAATAGTTCTATAGCTAATGCAAATAAAATGGGTGACATAGGGCATCCTTGTTTAGTACCTCTCGTAACTTGTATAGCTTCTGAGGTAAAGGGTCTAATTTAACATAGGTTAAATTGTTTTCATAAACCTTTTTAATAAATGGAATGAAGGAGATGGGAAATTTATAAGCTTCTAAGAGTTTAATTAAATAATCCCAGTTCAAGGAATCGAAAGCTTTCTCAATATCTAGTCCAATTATTCAGGTTTCTATATTTTCTTTGTTTAAATAATCAATTAATGTCAATATTCTTTTAATGTTATCATGTGGATGTCTGTTTTGAATAAACCCAGTTTAGTCATAGTTGATAATTTCATTCATATGATTTTTTATTTTTTTAACCAATATAGACATAAATATTTTATAATCATTATCTAATAATGAAATTGGCCTGTATGAGCTGCATTGATTATCAACCTTGTTTTCTTTTAAAATGTGTATGATTAAGGAGTATCTCCATGAAGGAGGAATTAATGCATGAGTTTGAATTTCAATAAATGTTTTATGTAGTAATGAGGTTATATTTTTGGGGAATAGTTTGTAAATTTATGAGATTAAGCCATCCTTTCCGGGAGATTTACTAGTTTTACTTTCTTTGATTGTATCTATGACTTCTTTGTGCGTAATGGATTTTTTTAATTCATTTTGTAAACTTTCAGGGATTGGTTTAATATTTGAAAACACATTTCCTAAAAGGGGATGTTCTGGCAAATTATTGTTATTTTTAAAACGATTTTTGAAATGACACTTGAAAGCATATAGAATATCTCCTATTTCCGAAACTTTCTTACCTTTTACTTCATGTAGTATATTAGCAGTAGTATTAGCTTTAGATTGCATTTTAACTTTAACAGATAAGTTATGTAAGTGTTTTGGAGAGGTGGCATAAGAATTTATTTTTAACCTCTCCATGGCTAAATTAGTTTTGTGATTTAAGATTTCAATATATCTTTTATTTAAGTCTTCTATTGTCTTCTTCTTCTCTAATAAATTAGGAGATTTTTTAGATTTAAATAATTTGAGCTTCCTTTGTAGTTCCTGAAGTTCTGATTCCCATTCCTTGATTTTATTTTTATACCAAGCAATCGTTTTTCCATAATGAATCCCATACCATTACTATATTCGCTTCAGAGTTGTAGTTTACATCTACAAAGAAACTGAGTTCATTCACGAACCATTGCTTAAATTCTTTAATTTTTGTAATATGTGAAGGAATTCTAGTAAGAGAAGCAAGTGATTTAAAATTTATTTGCACTTTTAGAACTAGAGAATTATGATCTGAGAGGGGGCAAGGAATTATTGTAAAGGAAGTATTTTTTGTTTGAAGATCCTGGGAAATATATATTTTATCAGTTCTGGTTTGGGTACCATATCTATAATCTTGATGGGAGAATACCAAGGAATTACTATCTATAACATTGAAGGTATCTTTTATTTTAAGGATTTGGTCCATTTTTTTAGTAATTTTGCAGTAGCTGTTAGACGTGGAGATTATTTATTAGTAGTTTCAGACGTATCAGTAATACAATTAAAGCCCCCCCTATTATTAAATTACCTTTAAGTATGCTTGTAATTTGATCTAAATGCTTTTTGACTGTCCACATCACCCGGAAACCAATATAGGTTTATTAGTGTCCACAACCTGTTAATAAACTTCAGAATGACTATAGCTATAAGGCCCTCATTGTCTATATATTTATGTATTATTTCATGATTTAATAAATTGTTTCTCCATAGAATTATTACCCCCCCCTCTTCTTTGTTTTAAAATTGGAACATGCTAAGGTCTTGAACTCACTTGGATTCCATGTGAAATTATCATTGCTCTTGAAATGTGTTTCCTGTAAAAAAATTATTTGTGATTTGTTTAAGTTTAGATATCTTAGTAAGTTAGATCTTTTATTTGGACTATTTAGACCATTAATGTTTAACGATAATATAGAAAGGTCCATATCAAATTATTTTGAGGAAATATTTAAAGTTATCATTGACTTTACCTGAAATCATCCCCTCCTTAAAAAAATAAAGCATTATTGATTAGTACATAATTATCTCAGTGAAGCATGTTATCACTAAGGTACTCAATACGTATACGTCAGGCTCGGTAAAAATAATGAACAATTTAAAAACTAAAATAAATACTAAAGTTAAAGTAATTAGCTCATTAATCCATACCCACCCTGGAATGAAATACATTCCTACTCCAACAGATTGAAACATCTGGTGAACTATCCCTTTTCCCATTCCTTTGAGCTCCATATATACTGTAAATAATCAAGAAGTCTAATAAACAACTATTATTGTGATTTAAAAACATTTGGTTGTAAAAGGCATTGTTTAATATGAATTAACTACTATATCATTGCCATCTAAACATAGAAAACAAATGCAGTTGAATTATACTAATTATTAACTTATTCAGCTCATTGTATCAACATAACTTTCCATACTGGATATGAATTCACTTGTTTAAACACACAGACTCTTTAATCCTTAATCACAAGGCTTGCAAGCAATAACATAAATTAAAAAAAGAATATCACATCTTATAATATATAAACATATGCTTTCAAGTACTGTTCGTCAGATTTAAAAGACACTGTAATTACTTTATAATCTGAATATAGGCTTAATCTTATCATATTTCAGCTAATAGTTATAGTAATACTTTAGAAAGGCAGTAAAAAAATGCATATGTTTAAATTATCTAAGTGGTGTAAAGCATAGTAGTTTCTATGAATGTGTTGATCAGGTACTTATATCATTTTAGTTGCTTGGTTTACTTTAATAATGGTTTTGTTAAAATATGGTTCAAACAACAATCAGATTTAATTTTATATTCTCTTGTGCGGGGTATAACTAGATAAGGGAAATCTAGCTTGTTTCTTAAAGTGTATTGTGAACTTGCTTTTGTAGGGTACGAGTATACCAACAACCAATCAAAACCTTATCTACTCGTTGTTATGACAACATTAAACTACTCTGCAATTGTAAAGAGAGGAGAAAACTTTTTCCCTAGCTTGTGCAAACTGCAGTCTAAATAGACTTTTATAAAACTTCACAAGCACTTATTTCCCACTCAAACAACGGCCGTGAAAACGGAAGAGAGAGAGAAAGAAGGGAAAAAAAAAAACGTCTCAAAACACTGACAGTCTCCCTCGCAAGGAGCACACCACCCATGACCCAAAAACACCAGGGTCAGCTCACATCATGTCCATTGTACCTTTAACCCCACTCTCTGCATACTATCTGACCTCATACAACACCAATTCACTCGACCGACAGTGCTTCTCCAATCTGACCCGACACAACTGTACATCAGTTCTACATAATCTGCAAGTACAACCAACAAAAACCGCACCATTCATTATCAATTCAGAAGGCAAAGTAGTACATCACCAGAATTACAACAGTTCCCGGCCTCTATTCCACCGAGAAATCCCACCAGTTATCCCCGACAAGTAGATATCGCCAGATACTTCAACAAACCCTGTCCAGAAAATCACTCCACTGTCAGCCAACTTCCCAAAATAGGGACAATCGTCAAGCCCTTCCAAGTAACAACTATTTCAGTAATGCAGCCAT
Source organism: Protopterus annectens (assembly GCF_019279795.1). NCBI lineage: Eukaryota > Metazoa > Chordata > Ceratodontiformes > Protopteridae > Protopterus > Protopterus annectens. The sequence goes on along the minus strand of NC_056727.1, from coordinate 1,080,412,059 downwards.
CTAAGAAATCTAAACCCTACTTTCAGTAACAATTTTTTCCTCTAGCTGCAACAATAGTCCCAGTCCTTGCAGCAAGCACACAATAACAGACAGGGCAAGATTTCAAATAAGGCATAACTCTGGTGTACAACCTTTCTTTGTCAGTGCATCTGAAGCAAGAAGCAAAAAAAAATGTTTTTCACCATAATACCAACAGCGATGATTACGGCAATATTCTCCAGAAGCATACACATTGTTTAAGGCCATTGCGAAGACTCCAGCTAATTGTCAATAACTGCAATATATATATTATGCAATAGGCTGTGGGCAGTATAACAAAGGTCAAAATAAATAGGTATGTAATTGTCATTTATGCCAGGGAAGGAAGTTGATGTTTTAATACTGTAATGAATATAAATTAATGTGTAGTCTGTGTGTATTTGCAGTTCATTAGATCACCTCTTCCATACATTACTCTAATGCATCGTCCAAAGGCAGGACATTCATTTTCGCTCAATTCAAATAATTCTATACTGTTCCCAATCACAGTATGTTAGTTACTAATCGATCTAACATTTTAACATGGAATGAAATTTAGGTAGCATATTTAAAATGTAAACACAAAAAATAGAGAAAAAAAAATAACTGTTTTATACGCACCTAAACTGACAACCACACACCAGTTTGGAACAATCAAAGCCAATCAGATAAAGCATATATATATATACTCTACCATTACTAAATGATAAGCAAGGTAAACTCCAGATTTATATTATAGACAATTTACTACATGTAATAACTGCAACTCGAAACAAGTCTCTTTCTTAACATCCTCATTCACATCAACAATGAGAAAATACCTTCTTGTTACTTTAATTTTAACTGGCAGATCTCAATAGCGTTTCTCCATTTAAAAATGGGAACATTTCGTAGCTACGAGGAGCATTTCATTAATATAGTCTAAAAAGGCTATACGTGCTACTGTATGAGACTCGGACTAAAAATAACAATAAGCATTTTAATAAAAGGAAAATTAATTAATTAAATAATAGACATGACACTAGTAGTCTGAAAAACAGTTATAAAACATAATTTAACTTTGATATTACTAGATTAAATAAATAGCTATATTAAGTAGTAGAAATGTTTAACATTTATTTATTAAAACAGAGAAGAAGAGAAACTTAATAGGATGATAAAACATGTATAAATAGTTATAGGAAACATACCTTTTCTTGTGTGTGTGTGTGTGTGTGTGTGTGTGTGTGTGTATATATATGTATATATATATATATATATATATATATATATATATGTTGTGAATAAATGCATGAGATTAAAGGTATTAATACATATTGAGACCATTTAGATTCTTTTAATAGTTAGGTTGCAGTTGACACTTTGAGAGATTTCATAGAAGTTGATACTTTGGATTCAGTTTTCTGTTTCTTTTTTTTGACATCAGTCCAGCCATTTTTGTCAGTGGTTCTCTTCAGGGATGGGGATGCCCATTCGATGTCTTCAGAAATGGTTATAATGTTATTGTTTTGAATGAAATGCATGGCTTCTTCCAGAGTGTTGAATGTTCTCATCTCACTTAGGTGCATTATTTTAATTTTTGCATGAAAGGCTATTTGAACTTTAATATTATTCTGTTTTAGAGTTTTTGTTAGAGGCCATACCTTTTTTTCTCTGTTCCAGCACTTTAGTGGAGTAGTCATTGTCAAATCTTATTGTGTTCTAGTTATATTTTATAGGACTTTTCCTCCAAGCTGTTTTTAACACCAGTTCTTTGTCCATAAAAGATAAGAATTTTACTATAATTGATTGTGGTGGTATGATAGATGTTGATGAAGTTGTTGCTGAAGTTCTGTTCCCCAGAGCACGATGGGCCCTTTCTATTCCAAAGGAAAAACCTTCTTTAAGATTTAGAACCTCTGGTATCCAAGAGTTTAGGAATAGTGTCCCTCCTTCTGTTTTCTCAGGTAAACCAAAAATCCTGATGTTTGACCTTCACTCTCTATTTTCAAGATCATCTAGTTTGTTAGATAACCAAGTATTTTGCTTCAAGAGAAACTCTGTTTGTGTTTCCTCCTCTTTGAGCCTTTGATCAATGTCAAAGAAGTTTCAATGTTTGTTAACTTTGACTGGTGTTGCTGAAGTATTTCTTTGAAGACTTCTGTTTGCTTATGTGAGTTCTCTTCTAGGTTTTGTAGATTAATCTTAAAATCATCCATTTTTGTTGATAATTCTTGTAATGTGGTAGTCACCAGTTGTAGTTCCTTTTTAGTGTCAAGTCAGCATGAGAATTCTTTAGGTTGTTCATCTCTTCAGATGCTGTGTATATACTTCTAAGTAATTTGACAGGAAATTTCTTTTAGAAATCCACCAAATTTTGCATTTAGTTGCTTTAGACTATTAACTAAATATTTGTAGTAGTTTTGTTAGTGATAGTTAATTTAATTTCCTGAATTTAGTACTAATCTATGGAGCTCCAAAAAAAATGCTGCTTTTCAGTTAGCCATTCAGGCTCTGCCCTTATACTTGTGTGTGCAGAACTTCCAACGCCTTGATTTTTTAAAAATTAATGGGAAAACTTGCCATGAGAGTGTAAGAGCACATTGTTAATTGTCATATACAATAATTATGTCCTTGTCTTATAAGTGACACTATTGCTGGCTTAGTAATTAAAACGAGTATAGTGTCGGTTATTAGGAGACTTTACATTTGCAGTCAGGACATTATCTTGGTAAATGTAACTGTAGATGGAGATCACTACTAAAGCAAAAATAATTTTGTTGTAAGAGTTACTTTAAAAGCAAACGTATCTTTTTCTTCTTTCGGCTTTTTCCCGGTTAGGGGTCGATACAGCGGATCACCTGTCTGCTCATGATTGGCAGTGGAGTTTTACGGTGTCGAGTTGCCTGCCCGGCACCCAGCCTTCCACAGAAGGTGTACACACACGCACTCATGCCTAGGGCCAATTTAGAGTGTCCAATCCACCTACAGCATGTCTACTGTACAAAAAGATAACTGATTTTTAACATTGGGTATTGTATGATAATACTGCACTTAAAAGGCTCATTAGAAAAGCCATAATAAGTTTGAGAAAGAGAACATGCAACTTTGTTGCCATGAAGGCTATTCCCTGATTTCCACAAGGGGTGTTCACTCCAAGCAACCCCTCCCTAGGAAGCAAAACAGGTGATTTCCCATGTCTGCCATTGAAATTAGACTGAATCCTTATGCCCCCAAGTGTGTGCATCCCTCTCCCCGGGAGAGGCAAGTGTGCCAAGCTTCTTCACTTATCCCCCTAGTTCTGGCTTCTGTAGTGACAGGACTATTTCTTGAACCCCAGTTGTCGTGGTCATAATAAGTGTTTCATCCCTGTACACCATGGAGCCATGTTACTTTCATCTTGATTTTGCATTTCATCTATATTGTACATTACATTCTGTATGTTCACTAGAATTTATCTGTAATTTTTATTTTTCTAAGTAACTAGTTTGAACTACTTTGTCATTGCCAACATTTCTATATATTTTTTTTTTGTTTGTGAAAATATTTTGCATTTCATCCAGACTGAGCCTGAAATTTGTCAGTGTTGATCAGAGCAGTATCCTGGTAAATGAGTATAAATAATAAAATAAATGAACTCTAAATGAACATAGACACAGGAGAGGAATGTTACAGGAATTGTGTAGGAAATAAACTTCAGGGTGCATCCCTAGATTCAAGTTATCGTTATTGTAACTGTGATCAGAATTATACAGTGTTAATTAGACAGATAATGTTAAAAATTTTGCTGAGAAGAAGTCCCTTCTGATGTGGAGATCACAAACAGAATTCAGCCTACAATCTTGCTATTCCTAGACACTCCTTTGCTAAATTGAAATTTTGGGGATGTCATTACTTTTTGTCCTTTGCATCTTCTGACCATTAAAACCTCTGTGCTACTGACTACTCATGTGATGTTCATCGTGTTTCACTGTTGCAGTCATCACTGTAGGGTTCTTCCTGCCGGCAGGCAGCCCTTGGTCAGCCAGAATCCCAAAGTCTGGGTCCGGCGTCGGCTGTTCAGTCAAGCTCCCTGACGTCAGAGCGCCAGGAGTACAAAGCTGCCAGCCGACGCCATGTTCTCCAGTCTTTCTTGCCGTGCGGTGGAAGCAGTTTGCAAGTGCCGGTCGGCTGACTCCTGATATTTTTCGTGCTTCATTCCGAAGACTTCCTTCTTCTTCTCAAAGCTAAGTACCCCGTTGGGGAAACTTTTTTCTTGCTCCAGTCCGATGTCAGAAAAATTTAATAATTGTATTTCTTGTGGGAAGCAAATACCTCATAAGGATTTCCACTCTTACTGTATTCCTTGTTTAGGCCCTGACCACGACGTAGCTAGTTGTCGGTTTTGTGCTAGATTTAACCAACGTACTATTAAGCGGAGATACGATTTTGCTTTTCACTACTTTGGCAGGAAATTTAATTACAATATGTCGTCGGACACGCTTCCGACTACCGGAGTTCACAAACGACGCAAGGATAAGGACAGGCCTCCGAGGTCCAAATCAGACGACGGTTTACAAGCGGAGCCAGCTCCAGGTTCGGCCATCGTCAGTGAGGTGCTTTCGCAGCCCCTGTCGTCGGCCATTACAGAACCAATTGCCGAAATGGACTCCCACGAGGAGCCAACTAGGCCTTTGAGTACTACAGGTGCAGGACCTTCGGACAGTGCTCCCTCGGATGGGTCCGGAGCCGCTGTGCAGGTACCGGCTTCCGAGGGGGTTTTCAGGCCTACACAGCTTCAGATAAAGGCAAAGACAAAGGCGAAGACTCCTTCTAAATCAAAGACTCCAGCCCAGGCCTCCTCTGATTCGGGACCCAAGTCTCAGAAACAAATGCTTAAAATGGCGGAGGACTTACTAACTATGATTAGGGGTTCACATCCCCCTCCAGACAAAAGGCCAAGGCAAGAATTGGATTATGAATCCTCTGATCAGGCATCTATTTTTTCAGTGTCTTCCTCTGAACAGGAATATACTTTCCCTCCTTATGAGGATTCTGATGCTGAGGAATCCATTCCTTCAGCTTCTCCCTCTGAGGATTTTTCTTTTGGGGAAACTTTACACGACATGAGGGAACATTTTCACTGGGAAGGACAGGAGTACTCTGAATCTAAGAGAAGACTTAAGGATTTCCTTCTTCTTCCCCAACACAGACCCCTGGCTATTCCTCCTATTTTGGATATTGTGGATGATGTTTTTTTCTGAGGCTAACTTAACTCCTGACTCTTTTCCTCCAGCCCCTGCAAAGCCTGACGGATATTACAGGGTCCCTGACTCCCACCAGTTCCTTTATAAAAATCCTGCTGCTGATCCAGAAACCATTTCTCAGGGTCCTAAGGCCGCCTCTGCTAAAACCCCTATTCCGTCAGATAAGGATTCTAGAGCTTTGGAGAGATGGGGCAAAAAAGTGTATACTTCTGCTACCTTGACCATTAGGGCTTTAAATTGTCAATTTCATATGCTAAAATATCAGCAATTTCTGCTGTCTGTTATGAAACAAAAGCTAGGTACCATTTCTGCATGTGCAGATAATAAGGAATTACACGATTTGATGCATGCTACTGAGCAGGTGGGCAAGCATGGCTCACACTGTGGTTTTGATGCCTTGGAGGCTTCATGCAGGGCGGCTGCCACTGGCACAGTCATTAGAAGGCATGCTTGGTTAAAGGAACAAAACTTGCCTAATCAAGTGAAAGCAAAGTTACTTGATGCTCCTGTTCAGCATAATGTTTTGTTTGGGTCTAAGGCTGAAGAGGTGATAAAGAAAATGGAGGATAAGGCAAAATCCATGCAAACAGTTAAGGATTTCTTACAAGTTCAGCCCCCAAGATTTAGCAGAAATTGGCCAACTAAAAATTGGTCCTTTCCCAGCTCGGACAGGCCTCGGAGGGGTAGATATAGGCGCTCCAGAGGGAGGACCCAAGCACAGACCTCTTACAGACCTAGACAGTGGAGTGCTTCCACCCCCAGGGGTGGAGAGGACAGGCCTCAATCTTACAGAAAACAGGCTCAATGACTCCCCCTGCATGGCTCCAGGAACCTCTCTCCTGGAAGTCCCTTTAGGAGGAAAACTCTCTCTTTTTCACCAAAACTGGACTTACATAACCCAAGACAAGTGGGTTCTGGATGTAGTTTCAAGAGGTTACAAATTCCACTTTCATACCTTGCCAAGACCAAGCGGATGACCAGACCTACCAAAACACCAATGGGCAGAGGCATTAAACCAGGTGGGATCCCTCATGGCTATGAGGGCCATAGAACTGGTTCCTCAATCAGAGACAGGGCAAGGCTTTTACTCAAGGCTCTTTCTAGTTCCCAGAAAACAAAATTCCTGGAGACCCATCCTGGATCTGTCAGTCTTAAATACTTTCCTGGAGATACCAAAGTTCAAGATGCTTACTCTGCAGCAGCTCCTGCCAATGTTGAGCAAAAATGCATGGATGGTGACATTGGATTTGAAGGAGGCTTACCTACACATCCCTATTAGACAGGAGTGCAGAAAATACCTCAGGTTCAAGGCCGGCTCGAAACATTATCAATTCTCTGATCTGCCCTTTGGCTTGTCTACTGCGCCCAGGGTCTTCACCAAGTGCCTGGCACCAGTAGTAGCTTACTGCAGACTCAAGGGAATTCAAATTTACCCTTATCTGGACGACTGCCTTATTCAAGCAGACAGCAAGGATGTCTTACTCCAGCACCTGGAATTTGTTCAAAATCTACTCAAGTGCCTGAGATTAACTGTGAACATAAAGTCAAATTTGACACCCACACAACAGATAACTTTTCTGGGTGCTCTCCTAAACACAACAACCCAGATGGCATTCCTGACATCCGAAAAACAACTTCAGCTGGCTTCAACTTTCAAAACCCTGGCGTTAATGTCTCAGCTAACTGCAAGGAAATTCCTGCAGGCTTTGGGTTACATGGCCTCCTGCATCCTTCTCATACCATATGCAAGACTGCATATGAGAAAAATACAATGGTAACTAAAATGTGTATGGTCCCAGCATTGCCACAGTCTAGACACACAGATTGCTGTCTTGCCTTGCCTACAAAAGGAATTCCATTGGTGGACCATGGCATGTCTTCAAAACAAAGGGAAAGCCTTCAGTCTGCCTCCAGCCAACCAAGTGTTAACCACGGACACCTCGGATTACGCATGGGGAGCCCACTTGCAGGGGAAAGGTCTGCAAGGTTTTTGGACAGAGGATCAGAAGCACCTACATATCAATTTAAAAGAGATGTTAGCTGTACAGAATGCCCTCTTGGCTTTCAGGGATCTTCTACAACCAGGACAACTACTGATAGGACAGACAACACCACAGTTATGTGGTACATAAGCAAGGGGGTTCACACTCCTACCCCCTTTGCAGACTAGCCATGACTCTATGGAACACAGCTCTAGCTTGCAAAGTGGATCAGTTCCTGCCAGGGAAACAAAATATTCTGGCAGACAGCCTGAGCAGGAACCTGTCAGACCCACACGAGTGGATGCTAGACACCCAAATATTCAAGATGATTATAAAAGCCTGGGGCTGCCCGGACATAGATCTATTTGCATCCCCCCTCAACTACCAGCTACAGATTTTTTGCACAAGGACATATCACAAACTAGCATGGAAAGTGGATGCTCTCTCATTCAGTTGGAGGAACCTCTCGGGGTATGCTTTTCCTCCTCTACTTCTTCTTCCACGGGTGTTATTAAAGATAAAGCAGGACAATCCCAAGATGATTTTACTGGTCCCAAATTGGCCTCGTCAATTTTGGTACTCAACAGTGATGAATCTATCCCAGGAGCCTCCTTGGATTCTACCTCAGATTCCAAATCTTTTGTCCCAACAACAGGGCCAGGTACTGCACTCTCATATCAAAACTCTCAGCCTGGCAGCCTGGCGCATCCAAGGTCTATGATTTATCCTACCCTTCCCAAACAGGTCATGGATGTCATCTTAGAAGCCAGACAGCATAGCACTAGAAAATCTTATGAAGGTAAATGGAAGAGATTTTGCACCTGGATGCATGCTCAGGATTCGGATCCTCTCATTCCTAATATCCCTTTGATTTTACATTACCTGACAGACATGTTACATAAGGGTTTATCCTTCTCCTCCATAAAAATACATGCCTCGGCTATCTCTGCACATTACAGTACAGATCCTCCAATATTTTCGCATCCACTTCTGAAGCAATATCTCAGAGGAGCAAAGAATTTAAGGCCCCCTAGGACACCACCCATACCTGCCTGGGACCTCAACTATGTTCTGGAAAAACTTATTCTGCCTCCTTTTGAGCCTGCTGCCACATCTGATATTAAGTATTTATCATGGAAGACAGCTATCCTACTGGCTTTGACTTCAGCCAGGAGAGTCTCTGAGTTACAAGCACTCATGGCCATGGAACCTTATATTATTTTTCATCAAGACAGGGTGTCTTTAAGGACTAATCCTACTTTCATGCCTAAAGTGGTTTCTAAAGTGGCTTTAAACCAAACTATTCACCTGCCAACCTTTTTCACTAATCCACAAAATAAGGGGGAAAGGATCTTGCATTCCTTGGACGTGCACAGGCAGCTTTGTTTTTACCTGGACAGGACCAAGGATATCAGGAAAACAGACCAATTGTTTGTTTCTTATGCAGCAAATTCCCAAGGCAAAGCTATTTCAAAACAGACCATTTATAAATGGATTGCTCATGGAATCAGATTTTGTTACTCTCATCATGGAAAGCAAATCCCAGGAAAAATTAGGACTCACTCTACCAGAGCTGCTGCTACTTCAGCTGCCTTTCTCAGGGGAGTACCTACCAAAGACATTTTGGAAGCTGCAACTTGGAGTTCAGTGCATACTTTCTCTAAGCACTATAATCTCCCTCTTTATTCTAAGTCTAGGGCAGGCTTTGCTTCTGCAGTCTTGCAGGGCCTTCTGGCCGCCCCTTCTACTCTATAACCACCACCCTTTTTCTCAGCTTTGGGATTCAACCCTACAATGATGACTGCAACAGTGAAACACGATGAACATAGTACAGTTGTGTACACTTACCATAAATGTAGATGTTCGAGTGTCTTCACTGTTGCAGTCTGGGTTACCCACCATCCTGTCCCCTTATGCTTTTATTAGTGTGGTTTCCTACTTCACCCTTCTTCTGAGGTGTATTTGCTACAGGGTATGGGGTTTGTTGTATGTTACATTTTTGTTTTACTATTAGCCTTCACTTTTGGGCACCTGAAATCTGGGGCAAGAAAAACTGGAGAACATGGCGTCGGCTGGCAGCTTTGTACTCCTGGCGCTCTGATGTCAGGGAGCTTGACTGAACAGCCGACGCCGGACCCAGACTTTGGGATTCTGGCCGACCGAGGGCTACCTGCCGGCAGGAAGAACCCTACAGTGATGACTGCAACAGTGAAGACACTCGAACATCTACATTTATGTAAGTGTACACAACTGTACTTTCCTCTGCTTTGGAGGTAAGACCACATCAAGTGGAGGCCTTCAGCCCAGCAGCCATTAAGGGCTGTCAGTGCTGACACTAACTCACCATCCCACCATCTTGACTTGCTCATTGATGAAGCAGGACTGTAGAAGTAGTAGCACACCTTGAGAAGGGAGAGCTTCTTACTCTTGCCTTTCTTTGACGGCTCCTGTAGTTGATCCTGGTTGGTTTGGTTGTAATTAGGGGGATGTTCTTCGTGTTTCACTGTTGCAGTCATTACATTTGGGGTAATCTGCTGGCAGGTTGCCCTCAGTTGGCCTGATCAACAAAATCTTGGGTCCTGCTTAGGTTGCTGTCCCTTCTTCCATGACGTCAGGGGTATAAAACATGCAGCTGACACCATTACACCAGTCTTTATTGCCGTGCAGTGCCTGAAGCAGAAGCAGTTCGCAAGTGCCGTCGGCCGACTCCTGAAATTTTCATTTTCGAGCTTCAGAACCGAAGTCTTCAACTTAAAGCTAAGTACCCCGTTGGAGAAACTTGTTCTTGCTCCTTACCAATGTCAGTAAAAGTTAATAACTGCATTACTAATGGAAAGCAAATACCTCATAGAGATTTTCATTTGTACTGTATTCCTTGCCTAGGCCCTGACCACGACATACCTTGCTGTCGGTTTTGTGCTTTATTTAATCAGCGCACTATCCGTCATCGGTACATTTTTGCCTCTAAATATTTCGCTTCTCAGTTTAATTATCCAGAAATGACATCGGTTAGCCATCCGACTACCGGGATTTCGAAAAACCGCAAAGATAAAGACAGAGAATGGCCGTCGAGGTCCAAAACTGCCGACGACGCTTCTCCTAAGCCAGTCGACAGTTCGCCGGTACTCAGTGAGGTGCTTTCGCAGCCCCTGATACTCGCTACTTCTGACTCGCAGGCCTCTACTGAGACCCATTCGGAATCCGGTATGTCGCAAGATACTTCACCTATGGAACCCACGGATGTCTCTACCTTGGATGGGTCTGGAGCCGCTGTGCAGGTACCGGCTTCTGAGGGTGTATTCAGGCCTACGGACTTGCATATTAAACTGACTCCACCTTCAATACTAAGGCCTAAATCTCGATCTATGTCTAAAAAAACGACGCCCAGGCCACGTGTTCAGGCCCCTATGCCTAAAAAACAAATGATCAAAATGGCTGAAGATCTAATTACTCTAAGCAGGGGTAGTCAACCCCCCCGCCCCCTTCTAAGAGGCCTAGGGCTGAGCTTGACTATGAATCCTTCTGATCAGGACGCTGTTTCCTCTGATTCTTCTAATGACCTGGATTTGTCCATGTCTACTTATGAGGATTCTGATGCAGAGGATTCCATTCCCTCTGCTTCCCCCCCTGAGGACTTTTCTTTTGGGGAAACTTTACATACCTTAAGGGAGCATTTCCACTGGGAAAGTCAGGAATCTTCTGATTCAAAAAAGAGGCTTAGGGATTTTCTTCTTCTACCTCAGCATATACTTCTGCAACCCTGGCAATCGGGGCTTTAAACTGCCAATTTCATATGTTAAAATTTCAACAGCATATTATTGGACTGCTTAAACAGAAAATGATGTTGATTTCTGACTGTGTGGAAAATAAAGACTTACAGGATTTATTGCATTCTGCTGAACAAGTTGGAAAACATACTTTGCAATGTGGTTTTGATTCTTTAGAGGCATCTTGCAGGGCTGCTGTTGGTCTGTGCTTAGAAGGCATGCTTGGCTTAAGGAGCAATCTCTGCCTGATTATGTTAAAGCAAAATTGTTGGATGCTCCTTTAAATCAGGACCACCTGTTTGGCAATAAGGCTAAAGAAGTTTTAAAAAAGATGGAAGATAAAGCTAAATCTATGCAAACAGTAAAATGTTTCTTACAAATGCAACCTCCAAGATTTAGTAGGCACTGACCTGCTAAGAATTGGTCCTTTCCAGCTCCTTCCAGATTCTCTCAAGCCAAACCCAGACACACCAAAAGCACCAGGTTTCAGTTCCAGTGGACTCTCAGAACTAAGCAATGCGGGGCCTCCACTTCCAAATCTGGAAATAACAAGACACACCCCCTATGGTAAACAGTCTCAATGACTTTCTTTTAAAATTACCAAGCACTTAACCTTTTAGCCGCCCCTTTGGGGGGAAAGATTGCTCTTCATGTAAAAAACTGGGAACTCGTAACCCAGGACAAAGGTGTTTTAAATATAGTGTCACAGGGATACAGATTTCATTTCCACACGTTGCTAACACCAAACTGGTGGCCAGACCTGCCCCCAAATCAGTGAGCAGAGGCTCAAAAACAAGTACTTTCCCTCTTAAACATGGGGGCTATCCAGCTGGTACCAGAACAGGAAAAGGGACAAGGTTTCTTTTCCAGGCTTTTCCTGGTACCCAGAAAAGACAAATCATGGCGTCCAATTCTGGACCTGTCTACTCTAAACACCTTTCTGGACATTCCAAAATTCAAGATGTTGACTCTTCACCAGTTACTTCCTATGCTAGGCAAAGTTGCCTGGTTGGCAACTCTGGATTTAAAAGAAGCATACCTGCACATCCCAATCAGGGAATCTTGCAGAAGATACCTACGCTTCAAAGCAGGCTACTTGCATCATCAGTTCTCTGCACTGCCCTTTGGCTTGTCTACTGTGCCCAGGGTATTCACAAAGTGCCTGGCTCCAGTAATTGCATTTTGCAGGCAAAGAAATATTCAAATATATCCATACCTGGACAATTGTCTAATTCAGGCAGAAAACCCGGGCATTCTTCTAAATCATCTGGCGTTTGTAAAAAAAGGTTCTAACTTGTCTGGGTTACACCATAAACGAAAAGAAATCACAGCTGGTACCCTCTCAACAGATTACATTCCTGGGTGCAAGCTTGAATACAACTGCCCATTTGGCTTTCCTCATGCTAGAGAAGCAAATTCATTTGATAACTTACTTCAAACAAGTGGCCACAAAATCCCTGCTATCTGCAAGACAAATACTGCAAGCCTTGGGGTTCATGGCCTCCTGCATTCTTCTAATTCCATATGCAAGACTGCATATGAGGAAACTACAGTGGTACTTAAAAAGTGTATGGAGTCAACATTGTCACAGCCTGGAAACAATGATGCCTATCATACCTTGCCTACGCCTGGAGTTCCTATGGTGGGCAGAGGCCTGCCACCAAAACAAAGTACTGCCATTCACACTACCCCTTGCTGCCCAAAACCTAAGTACAGATGCATCAGACTATGCATGGGGGGGCTCACCTGGCAGGGAAGTGCATTCAGGGCAAATGGAACCCAAGTCAAATGCACCTACATATCAATCAAAAAAAATGCTAGCTGTACAGAATGCTCTGACAGCCTTCAAGAACTACATTCTTCCAGGACAACTAATGGTAAAGACGGACAACACTACGGATGTTCATCGTGTTACCCTGCTGCAGTCATCACACTTGGGTTATCCTGTCGTCAGGCGGTCCCGCAGTCGGCCTGAATGCCAAAGTTTTGGTCCGGTGTCGGTTGCTGTCGCTTCTTCCCTGACGTCAGTGTGCCAGGGGTATAGAAGAGGCATCCGACGCCATTTTCTTCAGTCTTTCTTGCCGTGCGGTGCCTGAAGCAGAAGCAGTTCGCAAGTGCCGGTCGGCCGACTCCTGAGATTTTCGAATCGAATTTCAGTCCGAAGTCTTCAAAGCTAAGTACCCCATTGGGGAACCTTTTCTTGCCTCAGTCCGATGTAAGAAAAAGTTAACAACTGCATTTCTTGTGGGAAGCAAATACCTCATAAGGACTTTCATTCTTATTGTATACCTTGCCTAGGCCCAGACCACAACGTCACTGGCTGTTGGTTTTGTGCTAGGTTCAATAAGCGAACTATAAAGCGACGCTTTGATTTCGCACGACACTACTTCGGTAGGAAATTTAATTACACTATGCCGTCGGAGCAACGGACTACCGGCGTGCATAAAAAACGCAAAGATAAGGACAGGCAGCCTAGATCCAAGCCAGACTCAGAGGCCTCGGCTGGGCTGGTCTCCGGTTTTCAGTGAGGTGCCTACGCAGCCCCTGGCGGCCGCAGAATTGCAACCCCAGACCGCTTCGGATTCTCAAGCAGAGAGTTCTAGGCCAACGCAGCCATTTTCTTTAGGCCCTACCGACAACATTGCAGAAGGAGAAGCCGGTGTTGTGGAAACACCTTCGGTTTCAGAAGGTGTCTTCAGACCGACTACTCTCACCACAAAATCTTATGCTAAGCTTAAGACTCCTCTAAAACCAAAAAGACTGCACATCATTCTCCAGTTCAAGGCCCCATGCCTAAGCAACAGATGCTTAAAATGACTGAAGATTTGATTTCTTTAATCAGGGGTTCCCAACCCCCCCCCCCAGACAAAAGGCCTAGACAAGAGGAGGATTATGCCTCCTCTGATCAAGTGTCTATTTCTTCAGGCTCCTCTGAGGAACAGGATTACTCCTTTCCCCCTTATGAAGATTCTGATGCTGAAGATTCCATTCCCTCAGCTTCTCCCCCTGAAGACTATTCCTTTGGGGAAACCTTACATACCATGAGGGAACATTTCCACTGGAAAGGTCATGACTACTCCGACTCAAAGAAAAGGCTCCGAGAGAGTTTCTTTTACCCCCCCAGCACAGACCACTTGCTATCCCTCCAGTTTTAGACATTGTGGATGATGTTTACTTAGAATCTAGTCTAAATCCAGATTCTCTGCCTCCTGCTCCAGCCAAACCAGACAGATATTATAGAGTGCCTGACTCACACAAATTCCTTTACAAAAGCCCTGTTGCTGACCCAGAGACAATCTCCCAGGGTCCCAAAGGGGCTAAGGCTTCTATGGCTAAAAATCCTGTACCCTCTGAAAGGGACTCCAGAGCACTAGATAGGTGGGGGAAGAAGGTTTACACCTCAGCTACTCTAGCTATGAGAGCACTAAATTGTCAATTTCACATGCTGAAATACCAGCAATTCCTAATGTCTCAAATAAAACAAAAAATGAGCACGCATCCTCAACAGTCTGAATTCAAGGAAATGCAGGATCTGTTGCATGCAGCTGAACAGCTGGGCAAACATACTTTACAATGTGGATTTGATTCCTTGGAAGCTTCCTGTAGAGCAGCTGTTACTGGGTCAGTCATATGTAGGCATTGGTTAAAGGAACAAACTCTGCCTGATCATGTTAAAGCAAAGTTACTAGATGCACCCTTACAGCAGGATGTTTTATTTGGAGTTAAAGCAGAAGAGGTTTTAAAGAAAATGGAGGATAAGGCAAAATCTTTGCAGACGGTCAAAGATTTCTTACAGGTACAACCCCCACGCTTCAGCAGAAATTGGCCAACAAAAAATTGGTCCCTTCCAGCTTCTGACAGACCACAGAGGGGTAAATACAGACGCCCAAGGGGCAGAGGTCAAGCACAAATCCCTTACAAACCTCGCCAATGGGGCACTGCAACACAGAAGGGAGGAGAAGACAGGTCCCAAACTACTAGAAGACAAACACAATGACTTAAACCTCAAACTGCCAAGCAAAGCTCTCTTGGCAGCTCCCTTGGGAGGAAAATTAGCACTTTTTGCAGATAACTGGCGCATCATCACAAAGGACAAATGGGTCCTAGACATTATCTCACAAGGATACAGATTCCATTTCCACACCTTGCCAAGGATAAAAGGAATGCCAAACCTGTCACAAAATCAATGGGCAGAGGCACAAAAACAAATTACAGCTCTCATGGACATGAGAGCCATTCAACTGGTACCTACACAGGAGCAAGGCCAAGGATTATACTCAAGGCTCTTTCTAGTCCCCAGAAAGGACAATGCTTGGAGACCCATTCTGGACCTTTCGATTCTAAACACCTTCTTGTAAGTACCCAAATTCAAGATGCTAATACTACAGCAGCTTCTTCCCATGTTGGGCAAGAAAGCTTGGCTAGTAACGTTGGACCTCAAGGAGGCATATCTGCATGTCCCTATCGGACAAAATTGCAGAAGATACCTCCGTGTCATGGCAGGTTCAACCCATTACCAATTCTCTGCACTGCCCTTTGGCTTATCTACTGCGCCCAGGGTCTTCACAAAATGCCTGGCACCAGTAATTGCATACTGCAGACAAAGAGAAATTCAAATATACCCATACCTGGGCGACTGCCTCATCCAAGCAGAAAGCAAGGACATTCTCTTACAACATCTGGCTTTTGTAAAACACCTTCTAAGTTGCCTAGGGTACACAGTAAACGAAAAGAAATCAAAACTAGTGCCCTCACAAAATATTACATTCCTGGGTGCCAGCTTGAATACAAAGGCCCAGATGGCTTATCTGACGCCAGACAAACAACTACAACTAACTCAATACTTCAAAATAATGGCAACAAAGGCCTATCTCCCTGCAAGAAAAATTCTGCAGGCCCTGGGCTTCATGGCATCTTGCATACTACTAATACCATTTGCAAAACTGGATATGAGGAAATTACAATGGTACCTGAAAAGCGTATGGACTCACAGCCACAGCTTGGAAACAATGATACCTCTCATTCCCTGCCTTCAACAGGAGTTTCTATGGTGGTCACAGGCATGTCACCTCAACGAGGGTCAGCCTTTCACCTTACCCCCAGCCAGGCAGACTATGACAACAGATGCATCCCGACTATGCCTGGGGAGCACACATGGCAGGACAGTGCATTCAAGGCATATGGACTGCAGATCAAAGAAATCTGCACATCAATCAAAAAGAAACGCTAGCTGTATAGAATGCTCTGACAGCCTTCAAGGACCTCTTGCATCCTGGACAGCTTATAATAAGGACAGACAATACCACAGTAATGTGGTACATAAACAAGCAAGGGGGTATACACTCCCATCCTCTATGCAGGCAAGCAATGACCTTGTGGAACACAGCACTGGCTTACCAAGTTCAATTACAAGCTCAATTCCTGCCAGGAAAAAAGAACACATTGGCAGACGACCTAAGCAGGAACATCATGGATCCCCACGAGTGAAAACTGGATCCACAAGTATTCGCAATGATAACTCAAAAATGGGGGTGTCCAGACATAGATCTGTTTGCCAACCCCCAAAACTATCAACTATCAAAATTTTGCACCAGGACATTTCACCATCAAGCTTGGAAAGTGGACGCACTCTCATTCAGTTGGAAAACGCTGACAGTATATGCCTTTCCTCCATTGCCCCTTCTCACAAAGGCGCTGCTGAAAGTCAGGATGGAGAGACCCCGAATGATACTCATTGCCCCAGACTGGCCACACCAGCACTGGTGCCCACTACTAAGGAACATGGTCCACGGCCCACAATGGATTTTACCATAAATTCCTCATCTGCTCACACAGCAAGACAGTCAGATTCTACACAGCCAGATCAAAACCTTAAATTTGGCTGCATGGCAAATCACCTAAGCAACCAGCCAGCTCCTCTTTCACAAGCTGTTATGGATGTCATTCTGGAGGCCAGGAGGCCCAGCACCAGGAAAGCTTACTCAGACAAATGGAAAAGATTTTGCGCCTGGAACCAAGCTAAAGGCCAAAATACCCTTGAGCCGAACATACCTCAGATTTTACAATATTTAACTGAGATGTTACACAAAGGACTTTCTTTTTCATCTATTAAGCCTCAGCTATTTCAGCTCACTACAACACGGATCCTCCTTTATTTTCACATCCACTTCTAAGGCAGTTTCTCAGAGGGGCCAAAAACATTAGGCCTCCCAGGACAGCACCATTACCAACTTGGGACCTCAGCTTTGTTCTGGAAAAACTTACACTGCCACCTTTTGAGCCAGCTTTCTCAGCTGATTTAAAGTTTATATCATGGAAGACTGGCCTGCTGCTAGCAATTACTTCAGCCAGGAGAGTCTCAGAACTACAGGCACTAATGGCAGTAGAGCCTTTCCTCATTTTTCATCAAGACAGAGTTTCTTTACGAACTAACCCCTCCTTTATGCCAAAGGTGGTATCCAGTGTGGCTCTAAATCAAACTATCCATTTACCCACCTTCTTCCCAAATCCACAGAACAAAGGAGAAAGACTCCTGCACTCCTTGGACATTCACAGGCAACTACGTTACTACTTGGATAAAACTAAGGATTTCAGAAAATCTGACCAACTTTTTGTATCCTATGCTACAGCATCACAAGGAAAGGCTATCTCAAAACAGACCATTTCCAAATGGATAGGACATTGCATACGTTTTTGCTACACCCATCATGGAAAACCAGTTCCTGCTAGCATAAGGCCCCACTCCACCAGGGCAGCAGCTACATCTACAGCCTTCCTCAGGGGGGTGCCGGGGTGCCAACCAAGGATATTCTGGAAGCTGCAACTTGGAGTTCAGTACACACCTTCACCAAACACTATCACTTACCACTTTACTCTAAGTCTAGAGCTGGCTTTGCCACTGCAGTTTTGCAGGGCCTTCTAGCTTCCTCTAACCCTGTTTGACTTCTCCTCCCATCCTTAGCTTTGGGATTCAACCCAAGTGTGATGACTGCAGCAGGGTAACACGATGAACATAGTACAGTTTTGTACCTACCATAAATGTAGATGTTCGAGTGTATACCCTGCCGCAGTCCAGGTTACCCTCCCTCCATCCCCTCTAACCTAACTGAAACCTTTTCAATACCTTAAAATCTGATCCAATTTTGTGGTGTATTTGCTTATAGCTGGAGGGATGTTTTGTTTGTGCTAAATTTTTATTATTGGTGCTGTCTACTGACCACCTTTTGGGGGGGGGTCACCTGACATCTGGGGGCAAGAAAAACTGAAGAAAATGGCGTTGGATGCTTCTTGTATACCCCTGGCGCACTGACGTCAGGGAAGAAGCGACAGCAACCGCCGCCGGACCAAGACTTTGGAATTCAGGCTGACTGCGGGACCGCCTGACGACAGGATAACCCAAGTGTGATGACTGCAGCAGGGTATACACTCGAACATCTACATTTATGGTAGGTACAAAACTGTACTTTATGTGGTACATAAACAAGCAGGGGGGTACACATTCCTACCCCTTCTGCAGACTAGCCATGGCATTGTGGAACACTGCCTTGAGCTACCAAGTGCACCTACAAGCTCAATTCCTGCCAGGGAAATTGAATACACTGGCAAACTGACTAAGCAGAAATCTCATGGACCCACATGAGTGGAAACTGGAACCACGGATTTTCAACATGTTGACAAGCAAATGGGGGAGCCCAGACATAAATCTATTTGCCTCCCCCCAGAACTACCAGTTGGACAAAATTTGCACAAGGACTCTCTACAAAAAAAGCCTGGAAAGTGGATGCTCTGTCCTTCAGCTGGAAAAACCTATCAGTCTACGCCTTTCCCCCTCTGCCTCTACTCTGCAAAGTTTTGTTAAAAGTCAAACAGGACAAACCAAGAATGATTTTGATTTCTCCAGACTGGCCACGCTAACACTGGTACCCGCTCCTGCGCAGTGTGTCACAAATAGCTCCATGGCACCTGCCTCAGACTCTTCCTTTGCTGTCTCAGCAGGAGAACCAAATTCTGCACCATCAACTTCCAACATTGAATCTTGCAGCTTGGCTACTCACTTAAATTCATCCTTAGCATCCCTCAGCAAACCTGTGATGGATGTCATCTTGGAGGCGAGAAGACTTAGTACTAGAAAATCTTATGCTGACAAATTGGAAAAGATTCTGTGCCTGGAACCCATCTTTAGGGATGAGCACAGCAGCGCCCAATTTACCAATACTTAACTGAGATGCTTCACAAGGGCCTGTCTTTTTCCTCTGTTAAAATCTACGCTTCAGCAGTTTCAGCTCACTATAACACAGAACCACCCCTCTTTTCTCATCCCCTCCTCAAGCAGTATCTCAGAGGGGCAAAGAACTTGAGACCACCCAGGAGAGCTCCTACCCCTGCCTGGGACCTTAACTTTGTTTTGGAGAAACTCACTCCACCTTCTTTCAAGCCAGCTGCTACTGCAGACTTTCTTTCTTGGAAAACAGCCTTCCTTTTAGCAATCACTTCAGCTAGAAGGATATCTGAATTACAGGCCCTTATGGCAGTGGATCTTTTCATCATCTTTCATGCGGACAGGGTATCTCTGAGGACCAATCCATCCTTCATGCCCAAGGTGGTTTCCACTGTGGCTCTTAATCAGTCCATTCATTTGCCAACCTTCTTTCCCAATCCACATCACAAAGGGGAACAGATTCTGCATTCCTTGGATGTGCACAGACAACTTAGATTCTACTTGGACAGAACTAAATTTCAAAGAAAATCTGAACAATTGCTAGTAGCATTTGCTGCTGGGGCATAGGGGAAGGCTATTTCAAAACAAACCATTTCTAAATGGATAAGCCATTGCATTCATTTCTGCTATAAGCACCATGGAAAACCTATCCCCCAGGGGATCCGATCTCACTCCATCAGGGCTGCATCTACTTCTGCAGCCTTTCTCAGAGGTGTTCCTACCAGGGATATTCTAGAAGCTGCTACCTGGAGTTCTGTACATACTTTCACCAAACATTATCATTTAACAATTTTTTCTAAATAGAGAGCTGGCTTTGCCACTTCTGTCTTGCAGGGGCTAATGCTGTATAAATTCCTCCTCCCAACCATAGGTTTGGGAATCTACCCAAATGTAATGACTGCAACAGTGAAACACGAAGAACATAGTGCAATTGTGTACACTTTCCATAAATGTAGATGTTCGAGTGTATTCACTGTTGCAGTCGTAGTTACCCTCCCTCCAGCGCCCTGTTTTTCTCTGACTATACCTCTACCTTATTTTACTTTGCTTAAAAGCCTTTTTGGTGTATTTGCTTTTGGTTGGAGGCATATTTTTGTTTTTTTGTTTTTTTTTAAATTTTATTTGCTCCCCATTTGGGGGGCACCTGACATCTGGTGCAAGAAAAACTGATGTAATGGCGTCGGCTGCATGTTTATACTCCTGACGACCTGACATCATGGAAGAAGGGACAGCAACCGACATAGGACCCAAGACTTTGTTAATCAGGCCGACTGAGGGCAACCTGCCAGCAGATGACCCCAAATGTTTTGACTGCAACAGTGAGTACGCTTGAACATCTACATTTATGGTAAGTGTACACAACTGTACTTTTATCCTTCTTTACCTAGAATTGTCAGCTGTTTTTTTTTTTTTTTAGCGAGGAGAGCATATCATGTGTGTGACATTTCAAACAAATTTTGGCATCCCATTAGATATTTTAATGCATTAAAGGATGGCTGATGTGTCAATGTGTTACTGCTGGACCAATGCTGGTAATATTTTCAGTTCTGTGTAATAAAGATGTGGATGTTGGTTAGACATTCATTTGCTCCCTCGGAAAAAAAACATATCGTATGCCCCTGCCTGTAGTCAGTACTGTGATTCTCCTTCTACAAAGACAGAAAACGGGGTGGATAATTTAAGGGTTGAATCTTCAGTATGACCAGAATATTACAAGTTTTCCCAAACCAAAGAAAAATAAAACTGAGCTACTTTTTAGTTAAACATCATTTCTGTTTGCTACACTACAAGACAATGCAAGTTGGACCCAGCTATACATTTTCTTAAGATTGTGGTTCAATAAAGTAAACTGAGTATTTGAAATGTGTGCTTCTGTGTGTTTATATGGTTGAATACACTCTAAATATAAATGCTTAGTTTTCTAAGTATGGTACTAAAATTTGAAATGCACTTTTTTCTCTTTCCTTGTCTGCTATGTAGATTATGCCCAGCTAGTGATTTGATCACTGCTAATTTTATCAGTTTTTCTAGCAGAATATTTGAAGAAGCAGCTGATTCAGGCACCACAGTTGTGACGGTAGAGACACAATGCAAAGTTGAAGAAACAGAAGGTATGTTTCGCTCAGCTTTTATTTGATTTGAACTTTACTACTGCTTTCTAGGAAACCTCTTAAGCAAGACCGTGCTTGTCGGAAGGTTTTGGAAGCGCACTTCAGGGCAGAAGATAACTGCATGTTAAAATGAAAAATCGTCCATTTGAATTTTTAAGTTTAAGAATTATGGGTTTATGTGCTATGTTTTAAGAACTTCTGCAAAACGTTGAATATTATGAAACTGTGCATATGTCGATAGTAAAAGCTGTACTTCAGAATTTGGTGTTTGTTTTGTAATCTTGATGAGCCGCTGCCTTCATGTCCTACACTATTTTTTTCATTATAGTATTATATTATTTCAGTTATCCATAACAGAAAGTGACTTTTAACTCCCCATTTGTGTTAACTGTTTAATGCTAAAACGGGTTTTCACAGCGGAGTGACATTTCATTTTTTTTTCTGTTATTATTTCATTTATCTTGGGAGCTATCAGGATCATGAGTGGCTGTCAACTTGTGTTTGTGGTACTAGTATGTTGCAAAAAGTGTTCACAATGGACAGCTGCAGGTTTTCCGTTTCTTTTGGAAGCTACCATACAATGACAAAGAGTAGATAGGTTGTTGTTCATATGTGCAGCAGTTGATACCTTTTCAAGATGCATGAATTACTTTTCTTCATTACTTCTGTACTTTCACTGCTGGTTTAGCATACTTGGGTTAGACACCTAGTGGGGTTAGGGTACAGTATCAGCATGTGTACATCTGACACAAGCGTTATTGTACTGGGCACCAAAAGAGGGAGCCTGTCTCTACAGGCAGTGGTTACAGGACTAGTGGACATGTAGGAAATAAGCTATAAATAAAAAAAAAGTCCAAGGTGATGCCCTGGTAATATCTGAAATGATCCACAGAAAATGAATGATAAGGCAAAGAAGGAAAAGGATTTGGGATGTCAGTCCTATCTGAAGTGAATCATGCTGTGTTGTGTCAAATGGTAGTAATGAAAGCAAGCTGGTTGGCAAAATGTATAGTATAATGTTTGTGTCTTTCGGCTTTTCCCGGTTAGGGGTCGCCACAGCGGAAACTCCGGTCCGCTAATGATTGGCAGTTGATTTTTACGTACCAGCTTGCCAGGCCTGACGTACAACCTTCAACGAAGGTACGCCCATTCACGCATGTCTCCATGCAGAAGACGCTCTAGCTGAGAATCGAACCAGACAGCGTGTTACTGTGAGGCGACAATGCTACCGCAGCTATTAATTGCAGAGGGTCCCTCCCATTTTACTGGGCATTGGTAGGACTGCGTGTGGAGTACAGTATTGTTGTGTCTAGTGCTCATGGCCAGACAGGAAGGTGGTAGTGGACAATGCAGCAGTAAAACAAAATGTTGAAGGAAGTGGAGGAGAGTGAATATGAGGAGAGGTTTGCTCAGCTCAGCATGCATACAGTAGAATCAAGGGGAAAAAGTTGTCTGCAGAATCAAGTCTTCCGAGGTCCTTTCCTGAGAAGACTTTTCAGCACACTTAAACAATTGCTGAACTGGTGCCCTCTGGAGGCATTCAGGTCAGGGTGGGCACTTATCCTTGCTTCCAGCAACCTGGACTTCCATCACTCAAGACAAATGACTGTAGAGGGTAATATCCAGAGGCTACTGCATTCCCTTTTACTCTTAGGTTCATAGGTAGGTACTGTCTGTAGAGGGTAATATCCAGAGGCTACTGCATTCCCTTTTACTCTTAGGTTCATAGGTAGGTACTAGGCTATCGGCCCAAGGGCCTACGTAAGCTTAGCCAACAAGGTTTTCTGGCTTACGCCTCCCAAGAAAGTTATTTTCCTGTGCCACTGTCGATCAGAGACACAGACGAGATCCCTGGGGTGTATTTCCTATTTCCCATCCAGTCATCAAAATTTTTCTTGGAGTGCTAATGAAGAACTTTGCTTGACATAGATGGGTAGCCTGTTCCAGAGTATGGGAAGTCTCTGGGACAGGAATCTATCCCTCCAGCATGTCCTGTTTATTGTGGTGACAAGGTTTAGGTCCCTAGAGTGTGTAGCTCGGAGCGATTGGGATTTCTTTAGGTGTAGCATGTCCAACAGCTCTGGGTTTGACATAACTTTGTATGTTAGGCAGAGATCACCTCGGAGTAGGCGATATCCTACGGAGTAAAACTGTTTTGA
The DNA here is from genome assembly GCF_019279795.1 of Protopterus annectens. Taxonomy (NCBI): domain Eukaryota; kingdom Metazoa; phylum Chordata; order Ceratodontiformes; family Protopteridae; genus Protopterus; species Protopterus annectens. The sequence continues at coordinate 1,080,388,579 of NC_056727.1, read as the reverse complement.
GACGGACAGTGTAGGGCATTTGTTTGAGGCCAGCAATCCTCTTTTTGAGGTACCTCTGTGGCCTTTCCAGCTGCTGCAGATATCTTGTGAGGTACATTCCAAAAGGGACGTTGTACTCTATAATGGGTCTAATGAGTGTCGAGTAGAGGGGAACATTGACTTTTTTTCCCCAGAAGAGACTTCCTGATGTACCACCCTCTCAAAAGGAAGCAGACGCTTCTGAAATAAGGAAGCTTCTAAGTAACTGAGTCATCCAAGAGGCCTTACCTGACCAAAGACGATCCAGAGTTTACTTAAGGTTCTTTTTAGTGCCAGAGAAAAACGGGGACCTAAGTTACTTGAACAAATTTGGAAGAAAAACAAAATTCTGAATGGTTACAGTACACTCAAGTCTGTACTAAAGGAGAATGACTGGATGTGCTCAATAGATTGATGCATACTACCTTTTAAAGCTGGACAGATGCTGTAAGAAGTATCTTCATTTTTGGCTGGGAGTCCGTCATTTTCTATTCAGAACTCTGCCTTTCAGTCTCACCATAGCTCCTTGGGTGTGCATATAGTATATGGCAGTAGTAGCAGCTTGTCTTCGAATGCTGGAGTTCTGGGTGTTCCCTTATTTGGATGACTGGCTCATCACCTCCCCTACCAGAGATCTACTTATCCAGGCTAAGACTACCTTGCTGCATCTTTGTTCAAACCTAGGCATTACCATGAATTTAGCAACTGTCAGCTGCCTGTCGGGTGCCAGGATCCGCCACATAACCCATGCACTCAGGTCACTCCACAACAAGTAAAAATATGACTCCATGATTGTCCATGATGATGTGAATGACCTGAGATGTACCTCCCTGGACTACTTGAAAAGAGGCACAGAAGATCTCTCCGATCTTGTAGCCCAGGCAGGTATGACCCTAGCCCCGAGTAGCATCCTGCCATGCAGAATGATACTGCAGTACAAGGACAAAATGATTGACTTCAACAATTGGCTAAGCTTCTGGTGTCATTCTAAGGGGATCCAGTATCTGTCTGCCTGGGACGACGTGGTCGACAGACCACAATGCTTTGCCAGAGATGGCCTGCACCTGTTACCCCTGGGATTCCGGATAGTGGCAAAGGCTCTTGCTGCCCCTATAGTGCCTTTTTTAGGCAAGGTTCAAATGACAAATTCACCACCATAACAGGAACAGGCAAGCAAAAACTGAGGGTAATGCTACTCAGTGCTACAAGTCTAAATCTCAAAATGCACTCACTCGAGGCATTCCTTAAAATGGAGAACATCAATGTCTGTGCAGTGACTGAGACCTGGTTCAAGGCTCCAGAGAGCACCCCTGCATTACCGGGCTATAACTCATACCACACTTTTCAGCCATCTAACCTGGACCGGAACACCAAAGTCGGAGGTGTGTCCATATTCATTAAGGACATCCACACCTCCAGGCTAGTTGCTCAGCATAATGCAGCCAAGGTTATCCAAGTGCAACAAACCCTGGACAAAACTGCAATCCAAATTGTAGCTTGCTACAGATCCCCCACCATGCCCCAGGATTCCCACTCCTCTTTTCTTGATATACTGGAAAATATTAGGGTTCAACCAAGCACCCTAATATTGGACTATTTCAACTACCCCACCATTAACTGGGAAAACTACTCCTGTACCAACTCCTTCGCTCAGCACTTTCTGGAATTCATAAATTCCAGTGCCCTGGATCAACTTATTCACACCCCCACCAGGGGCAACAGTATCCTAGACCCTAGTCATTACCAACATGAGTGGCCAGTGTTCCACACCTGAAGTCAACTCCTCGTTGGTTAGATCAGACCATAAGCTAATCAACCTTAGATATCCACATCCCGACCCCACCCCCCATTAAGGAAACCACGGTAAAAAATTTCTGTAAAGCCAACTTCATGCTTCTTAAGACAGAAGTGGCGAACTTCATGACACCCATACAGATGGACAATACAGTTATGACTGCTGAATCCTACACAAATACACTCTATAAGCACTTACATGAGTGCATGGATCGTGCTATCCCAAACAGAACCAAGACGCTATCCTCCAAAAAAAGAAAGCCAATCTGGAGGTCCCCTGCCATAAACAAACTCTACAACAGAAGGAAGAAATTGTTGCAAAGGAGAGTAAAATCCCATGAGTGGAGGAGCTCCCCTGGTCAGCCTCAGCAAGAAGCCGAGATCCCTTATAAGATCCTCCAAAGCTAGCTAAGAAAACAAGATTGCCACTGATTCTAAGGACAACCAGAAAGCATTCTATAGCTATGTCATGAATCTCAATGGCAACACCCAGATCAGCTCTGAGTTACAGCACGATGGCACAAAAATTACAGAACCAACTGATATTGCCAACATCCTGGCAGATAGGTTAAGTGCTAACTTTACCCCCCTCTCATCCCCTAAAGGGCCCATATCTATAAAGGAAGAATGTGAAGTCCCTGTAATCACAACTTCACAGGTAAAAGCAGCACTCTCGAAAGCCAAAAACACAGCATCCCTGACACCGGACAACATCCCAGGCTGCGTTTTACACAAACTGGCTCCCCACCTAAGCACCATGTTCAGTCATAGCCTCACATCAGGCTTTGTGCCCACTGAATGGCGCACAGCAACAGTTATCCCACTCCACAAAGGGGGAGCCACCACTGATCTGGGAACTATCACCCTATTAGCCTGACAAGCCTGGTCTGCAAGGCCATGGAACGTATCATCATGGAATTCGTAAACAAAGACATTGGTAACCTTCAAACTCTGAACCCCACCCAGTTTGGTTTTGTGAAAGGCAGATCTTGCCTTCTGAACCTGGTCGACTTCTTTGAGACAGTCACCAAAGCCGTAGATGAGGGTAAGGTGGTTCACACAGCCTATCTTGACCTCACCAAGGCTTTCGACACCATACCCATTCTGGAATTATAGCTAAACTCACTAAACTAGGTGTAAATCCCTATGTCACAAGATGGGTTGCCAACTGGCTCACTGACAGAACCCATACTGTAAAAGTTGCAGACTCCAAATCTGACTTCAAACCAGTGACAAGTGGAGTACCACAGGGTTCAGTCCTGGGACCTCTCCTGTTTGTTATCTACTTCTCTGAAGTACAGGCTAACACAGAAGGCCTCTGGCTAATGACATTCGCAGATGACTGCAAATTAGGAGCTATAGTTGAGTCCCCAAATGATGTGGACATCTTGCAGAAGGGCCTCACTGAGACAGATGCCTGGTGTCAGAGCCATGGCCTCAAGCTCAATGCCAAAAAGTGCATTGTTATTCCCTTTGGTAAAAACTGTACCCATGAACTACCACATAGGCAGCAGTCTTCTTAACACTGAATGTGTGATAAGAAACCTTGGGACCCAGGTGGACAGTAGTCTCTCCTTTGATAATCACATTGCCACAGTAGTCAGGAAATCCTTCTACATGGCACACCTCATCACAAAAGGGTTCTCATCCAGGAAAAAAAGAGATCATTGTTCCCCTCTGCTCGACACTCATTAGACCAATTATAGAGTACAACGCGCCTTTTGGAATGTACCTCACAAGACATCTGCAGCAGCTGGAAAGGCCACAGAAGTACCTCACAAAGAGAATTACTGGCCTCAAACAGATGCCCAACACTGATCATCTCAAAAAACTCCAGCTTTACTCTGTAGCATATCGCCTAGTCCGAGGTGATCCCTGCCTAACATATAAAGCTATGTCAAACCCAGAGCTGTTGGACATGCTACACCTAAAGAAATCCCAATCCCTCCGAGCTACACGCTCTAGGGACCTAAACCTTGCCACCACAATAAACAGGACTTGCTGGAGGGATAGATTCCTGTCACAGAGACTTCCCATACTCTGGAACAAGCTACCCATCCATGTCAAGCAAAGTTCCTCATTAACACTCTTCAAAAAAAGTCTTGCGTTGATGGGAAATGGGAAATACACCCTGGGGATCACTTCTGTGTCTCTCTGCTCGACAGGGGCACAGAAAATTAACTTTTTCTTGGGTTGGCGTAAGCCAGGGAACTTTGTTGGCTAGGCTTACTTAGGCCCTTGGGCCAATAGCCTAGAACCTACCTATGAACCTATGAAGATCTGAACTTCACCTAGTTCAATCTTTAGAGTTCATAGGGGCTCAGTTGGACATAAATCTCCAAATTGCAAAACTTCCCAAAACAAGTATTACATTCATCAACAAACTGGCTTTCTTGTCCAGTCAGAAGCCACCAGCAAAAACAATTCTCTGTCTTCTAGGGTCCATTGCAGCTTAAATCACATTGGATTCCCTGGCCAGGTACTACATACAAGGTCTGCAGTGGACTCTTGCAGTCCACTGGTTGATAAAACATAAACACATGCCTTTTACAGTATCTTAAACAAAGATTTACAAGACACATATCCCATGGCAGTTAGTGTCCATATGTTTCACAAGGATGTACTTTCAATCTTCCCTGTCCCAGGCCACGGTGACCACAGACACTTACCACTTGGGTGGGAAAGGACATTACCTGGGAAAGACGATCCAAAGTATGTGGTCACATCAGAGGCCAGTCTACACATCAGTGTCTTGGAGATGAGAGAGGTTCTCCTAGTGTTTCAGGCCTTTCAGAACTCTGTTCCCTCAGATGTGATGTATATCCAGACAAACAACATGGCAGTCTGGTACATAAACAGGGCGGAACCAGATCTTATCGGTTATGGCGAGAGGCCACAAGACTGTGGCAATGGGTGATATCTTTCCACAGCTTTCTAATAACAATGCATATTCTGGGGAATTCCAATGTGTTAGTGGATAGGTTGAGCAGGTCTGTCATTCTCCCTCACGAGTGGTCTCTACATTCATTAGTCACAGAGCAGGTATTCAGCTGTTGGAGCCATCCTTGCTGTGATCTGTTTGCATCTCCCCACAACATCAAGTGCAGCAAGTATTTCGCTCTGATCCTCCGTAAGAGGGAGTCAGTGAGGGATGCTCTGACCCGCAATTGTCCTCCAGGACTTTCTTATGCCTTCTCTCCCACTCCTTTGATTCCAAAATATTTACAGAAAGCATTGGTGAAGATCATCCACATAGCCCCTACTGACCTTGGACAATTATGGTTTCCCTTCCTCTGAATTCATCTAGTGCACCCTCTGTGGGTGCTGGGCTCCATCCCAGATTTACTTTCTCATCCATTGATGTTGCCTGAATCAGACATTCAATCCCTCAATTTGACTGAATGGTTTCTCCAATTCCAGTGATGGCTGGACAGCCTAGATGTTCATCCTGTGTTGTTAATTTCCTGACTTCTTCTCAGAAACTTTGTACACGTAAGATTTACAAAAGCAAATGGAAAAGGTTCCCCATATGGGCAGTCGAGCACATACTTGATCATTTTTCGGCTTCTCTTCCAGCACTTTTAGAATTTCTTGCCTATCTTTTTCAGAATGGAGCCAGCTGTTCCCCTATCAGTGTACAATTAGTTGTCATATCTTCCTTTCATATTGGTGAGAATTGCATGCCCTTTGCATCTTTAAGACTATCTAAAGCCTTTCTTAGAGGAGCTTGTCTATTGCACCCCCCCTAAGAGACCCAGTTCTTCCCTAGGATGTTGCAGTTTTACTGCTAGCCTCGATTTGAATCTGTTGCTAAAGTTGATTTCAAATTTGTATCATGGAAAACTATTTTCTTCGTTACTGTTGCTTCTGGTAGGAGACCTTCTGAGCTCTATGCCTTATCTGCAAAACCTCTGCAAGTGTTTTTACAAAGGCAGTGTGTGCTTGAAAATGAACTCCTTTCTTACTTCCAAAGATGGCTTCTGAATCTTCCGTCTACCAATTCATAAATCTTTCTATGTATTTTCCCAAGTTTTTCAAAGGCAAATATACATTGCACTTAATGGATGTTCACTGTCCATTATGATTCTGTTTACATCAAACAAAAGCCTTCAGGAAACTGATCATTTGTTTGTCTCCTATTCCCCTGCCAAGGTGGGAAAGAAGTATTCAAAGCCGCTCTCCAACATTTTTGTATGTTTATAAAGAAAGGGGTTTATCACTGCCTACACCCCAAAAACCTATTCTGCTAGATCTGTAGCCTCTTCAGTAGCCTTTATTCCAGAGTACCCTCTTGATGATATCTGTGTAACTGCCACCTGATCCAAGGTTCATACCTTCATTTCACATTATAAATTGGACATAAAGTCCAGATCGAGTCTCTTTAGGATCCAGTTGAGATGCAGAATATCCTTCCATAAGACCACCCAGGTGTTACAGTAGTGGGGGGAAAATTATGTACTCACCATAATGATAGATATTTGTTGTCTGTTTCTGTCTTTCCTCAACTTCCCAACATTCTTTCATGTATTTTATTTAACTGCTAGGAATATGTTGGCTGACCTAGCCTTGGTTCCTAGAAGTCTTTCTTATCAAGACAATAGTTATCAGCTAGTTTCTTTACTTCTAAGTTAGACACTGTGTACTTGCCTTTTTTTTTTCTTGCGAGCAAAATCAATTTGAGGTAGCTGGGTCAACATGGGGAAATTGTGGGTAAAGGAAAGTGCCTGAGCACCGGATCCACATCCTGAAAGTGGCTGAAGTCATATCTTACTCTGATCCGAAGGACCTATACGTTGAGGAAGGATGGAAAAAGACAACACAGATGTGTTCTTATGGTGAGAACATAACTTTTATTTACACCTGGTCCCCTGCTAAGATGTCATTATTTTGGGTGTCAGAATAACTTGGTTTACTCGGGGTCCTCTTTTTTTTTTTTTTTTTTTCTTCTCCCCCTCAAATGAACGTATGATGTGGGGAGACTGAGCAGTATGCAAATATACAGCCACCCATTAGTGTAAACTTTGACTGTAGATGATTGTCACTGTTTGTAACACCCCAATCCCATGTGTAAAAATGGGGAAAAAGGGGTTGTGGATGGATGGACTTGTAACCGAAACTCTGATGTGATTGCAGTTAATTAGGGATTTCTGAACAGCAGGGTCTTTCTGGGAAAAGAAGCTAAATACTTTATTTCTTCACAGTGTAATGTTAGATGTGCATCTAGTCAGGTTATGATAATTTGGAGATTGTGGCTTAGTCTGTGTGTACATGAAAGCAACTGAACACAGGTGTAACTTGATCCCAGGTTAAACCGTTGTGAACCTGGATTGTCAGGAACAGTGTGTGTGTGTGTGTGTGTGTGTGTGTGTGTGTGTGTGTGTGTGTGTAATAAGCTGTATATAGGTTCATAGTTGTTTACTAGGCTAACGATCACAAGGGCCTTTTTAAGCCTAGCCATGCATCCCAAATCTCTGACAAGTTCTGATACCCTAGATAAGTGTAAGCATGGGCCTGGGAGATTAACCGTTTATAGGTTACCTGTATCCATTAGAGACGTAGGTGCCAAACCAGGAATGAATTTCTGGTTTCCCATCCACTTGTCTAAGTTGCACTTTTGGGTTAGGGAGGAACTCTGTTTCACATGGATGGGGAGGCTGTTCCATAGACATGGTAGTCTCTGGGATACATACCTGTCTCTCTAGGAGGTCCTGTTTATATCACAGGCAAGGTTTAAGTCTTTAGAACAGGTAATTCTAGTGCTGTTTGTTTTGTGAATATGCAGGAGGTCTATTAGAGTGGGGTCTGACAATGCCCTGTATGTCAGGCAAAGATCTCCCCTCAAAAGCTTGTAGGAGACAGAATACGGGGATAGGGTCTTAAGAAGGTCTGCACAGGACATTTTACTTATGCCCTGTATTCTTTTAGTGATGAACCTCTGTGGCATTCCAGTTGTTGGATATGCATGGTTAGGTACATACCAAAGTGGGACATTGTACTCAATGATAGGTCTGATGAATGCCGAATACAGTGGAACAATGACTTTCTTGGACTTAGATGCCATACCTTTGTTTATAAGTTGTGCAGCATAGAATGATTTCCTCACTACTACAGACATGTGATGGTCAAAGGCTAGATTGCTATCTATGTGCGTCCCTAAGTACCTAACTACTGAGTTAACTCTAAGGGATGTATTGTCAATATAATAGTTACCAGGGATGGATGACATCCCAAAGGATACTGTTTGCATTTCTTGGCATTTCGTTTTAGTCCATGGCTGACACCAGTTGCTTATGTCAGCCCTTCTTGGAGAACTTTTGTGTCATTGTGAAATTAAATGACAGCTCCTAATTTGCAGTTATCTGCAAATTGAGTCAGCCAGGGACCACTGACATTGGCCTTGACTTCTGAGAAGTAAATGCCTAAAAGGAGCTGTCCAAGGACTGATCCCTGAGGACCTCCACTTGTGATGGGCCTCTTTGTAGAGGTGGACTTCCCAATTCTAACTTCCTGGGTCTTGTCTGTGAGCCAGTTGGCTATCCACTGGGTGACATACGGATCTGTACCTAACCTCACATTGGCCTTGACTTCTGAGAAGTAAATGCCTAAAAGGAGCTGTCCAAGAACTGATCCCTGAGGACCTCCACTTGTGATGGGCCTCTTTGTAGAGGTGGACTTCCCAATTCTAACTTCCTGGGTCTTGTCTGTGAGCTAGTTGGCTATCCACTGGGTGACATACGGATCTGTACCTAACCTCTTGAGTTTGTCAACAATGCCGGAGTGGGGTATTGTGTCAAATGCCTTGGCCAGGTCAAAGTAGGCAGTGTGAATGATTTTGCCCTCATCCATTGCTTTGGTAACCTTCTCAAAGAAGTCTACCAGGTTGAGTAGGCATGATCTGCCCTTGACGAAACCAAACTGGGTTGGGTCCAGTGTCTGGAGGTTTACTATATCTCTATTGATCATCTCCATGATAATTCTTTCCATGGCTTTACATGCAAGACTAGTGAGAGTTATGGGTTTGTAGTTTCCAGGGTCAGTAAATGGCCCACCTTTGTGCAGAGGGATGATTGCTGCCTTTCTCCATTCATGAGGCATGAAGCCTGTTTTCAGGCTACAGTTAAACAGTAATTCCAGAGGCCCTGATAGGTTATATTTCATACTATTTAAAAGGCATCCTGTGATATTGTCTGGGCTCATTGATGCAGTGTTCGTCTTAGAAGAGAGAGCATTAAGAACCTGTTCTCTAGTGATAGAGGGAGTTCTATTTGATGATATTTCCTGAGGGAAGGTTGAAGGGGAGAGAAGGGTAAAGTTGGAGCTGAATTTATCAGCCAGGAGGTTTGCTATATCTTCTGGCTCAGTTTAGGTGGCTCCATTCAGAATGAGCTCTGTACACAATTGTGTATTGCCTTGGAGGTTGCAGACATAGCTAAAGAATACTTTGTCCTTGGCCTGGGAGGCCAAACCTGCCACAAATTTGGCTTTGGTAGACTTTATTTTCCTCTGAGCTGTTTGTTTAGCCTGATGAAAGTGCTTTTATCCTGGTGGGTACTGTGCCTCCTAATTTTCGCCCTGATTTTTTTCCTTCTGTTATACAGACTTTTGATTTTGTGATTCCACCAAGGTGGCTTGTTTTTTGAGTTATTTCTGTACTTCCTGGTGGGTATAGCTGCCTCTATGCAGCTATTAACTTGTTTGTATAGGGTTTGTGTGAACAGTTCTGCCTAGGCAGCAGTGTTCTCTGGGTTTATGGAGGCTTGAAATTTTGCCAGGTTCTCACTTAATAGCAAGAGGTTAGCCTTAGAATAGTTCCAGAATATTCCAGGTTTTATTTTTACTTAAAAGGAGACCATTTTGTGACCTGACTTTACCAGGGAAGGCATTACAATAGGGGGTGTTCATCAGCCTCCCATATTAGTGAAGACCAGATCCAGTATGGTTGCACCCCTGGTTGGTGTATTGAGTATCTGGTCCAGGGAGTTTGTTCATAGGTGTGTGTTAGGCTAATGGCCCTGGAGCCTTTACAAACCTAGCCCAAAAAAATTGCCCAGGCACCGTGCCACCCGATGTTAGTTCACAGTGCCCCTGTGATCCCTGGAGTGAACTTTCTGTTACCCATCCACTTGTTAAGATCTCTCTTGAAGAGGGCCAGCGAGGTGCACTGCTTGTCATGAATGGGAAGTTTATTCCAGAGCATGGGCAGTCTTTGGGAGATTAACCTGTCCCTCCAGCATGTTCTATTAATTGTGGTAATGAGGTTGTGATCTCTGGAGCATGTGGCACGGTGGGACTGAGATTTCTTTAGGTGTAGTATTTCAAGTAGGGCTGGGTCGGACATGGCTTTGTAAGTCAAGCAGAGATCACCTCTAAGTAGTCTATAAGACACTGTGAACAGCTGAAGTTTCTTGAGTCTGTCCATGTAGGACGTGTTTAAGACCTAGGATCCTTTTTGTGAGGTACTTTTGTGGCCTTTCTAGCTGTTGTAGGTGTCTGGTCAGGTACATGCCAAATGGGGCATTATATTCGATGATTGGTCTAATGAGGGATAAGTAGAGAAAGATGATGACCTCTTTCTTCCTGGATGCAAAACCTTTGGTTATAAGATGTGCCACGTAGAAGGATTTTTTGACCACAGTGACAATGTGATGGTCGAAGGTGAAGTGGCTCTCGACCTGGGTGCCCAGATCTCTTATGCCCCCTTCAGTGTTCATTGGGCTCCCATCAAAGTGGTAATTTGTGGGGACTGAGTTTTTTTTCCAGAGGGGATGAATACGCATTTTTGGGCTTTGAGCTTCAGGCCATGGTTCCGACACCCGTCATGGGTCTCAGAGAGGCCCTTTTGTAGGATGTCTGCATCATTTGGGGAGTTGATAATGACTCCTAGCTTGCAGTCATCAGCGAACTTGGTCAGCCAAAGTCCTTCTGTGTTGGCCTGGATGTCTGAGAAGTAGATGCCAAACAGGAGAGGGCCCAGGACCTAGCCCTGTGGGACTCCACTCGTGACTGGTCGACAGTGTGACTTGGAATCTGCAACTTTCACTCTGTGGGTCCTTTCTGTGAGCCAATTTGCAACCCGCTTAGTGATGTAAGGATTGATCCCTAGTTTGGTAAGTTTATCAATGATACCGGAGTGGGGAATGGTATCAAAGGCCTTGGCCAGGTCAGGGTAGGCTGTATGCACTGCCTTACTCTCATCCACAGCCTTGGTGACTGCCTCGAAGAAGTCATTCAGGTTCAGCAGGCAGGATCTCCCCTTGACAAAGCCAAACTGTGTGGGGTCAAGAGTTTGGAGATTGCTTATATCTTTGTTAAGCAGGTCCATGATGATGCGCTCCATAGCTTTGCATACCAGCCTCATGAGGCCAATGGGGCGATAGTTCCTGGGGTCTGTAGTTGCTCCCCCTTTATGGAACGGGATGACTGTAGCAGTGTGCCATTCATGTTTACAAAATCCAGGAATCTCTGTGCATGTACGTTTGGTGTCATGTAGGATTCCCAGTTAATAGTGGGGTAATTAAAGTCAGCCATGAATATGGTATTAGGTTGGATGGTTAGTGTTTCTAATAAGTTTAAATATATGGTATGGGTTTCATGGGTCATAGAGAGGGACCTATAGCTTGCAAGGAAGCTGTACTCTATGGTGATTTGAACTTGGAATAGTTCAAGTGCATTGTCCTGTTTGACCAGCCTTGAAGTATATTTATTTTTGCTGTAAATAGAGACACTTCCACCTTTAGTCCCTGCCTGTGAAGTAGCTGGCCTAAATGTGTGGAAGGCTTTATAACATATGCACTGTTGATATGCGGCTTTAAAGAATGTTTCAGTGACCGCACAGACGTCAGCATTTTATAGGGTAAAGAGAGCTTCTAGGGAATGGAGTTTTTTGTTTAGACTCGTAGCATTGAGCATTAATACCTTTTAGATTTTTTAATATTATTTCTCTTGCTTCAACTCAATTGAACATTGGATGTGTACCTAGTCAAAATGATATTTTCAGGGATAGCAGTCTGTCTGTAAAAGCAATTGAATCACTTGATCAAAGTTAAACAACTTTAGACGTACAGCTTACGGAAAACTACATAAAATACATTATTTATCAGAATTTATTTCCCCTAATCAGTTAAACAGCAGAGGTGTACTATTGTCAGAAGGTATTTAGTCTATGTGTGTGTGTGTGTGTGTGTGTGTGTGTGTGTGTGTGTGTGTGTGTGTGCGCACGTGCACTTGTAGATCCTTATAATACAAAAATAGTCATTTCACAGTTGGTGATGTCTTTACTGTCTAGACGAGTTGTACCCTGTGAGAAGGGGCTAATGCAGTCTTTATGTATAACAAGATGAATCTATTGTTTTGGCTTATTTCATTAAGTAAATGAAGATAAAAACATGTTTTGGCTTTCAAAATTTCTTGTTGCAGTTTTTCAACCATTGCAACCAGTGTACTGAAAGTGCTAATTAGATCTGATTCGCAAAAAAAGTTGTAAAGTTTAATTTTTTTTTCCAAATGAAACCTTTTTCTTTCATTCTTAGTTTTTAAGTGGATACCCAAATAATTTTACCTGAGTATGTCAGACAGTTACTGAGCTGAAATCTTGTGTTGGTAGGATCCCAAGCAGGCCTGAACTGAGATTATAATGTGTATTGTGCCAACCTGCATTATGCTTGGTTTCAGTAGAGAGAGTGTGCGTGTATGTGTATATGTAGATATATGTGTATGTGTGTATATGTATGCATGTATGTATATATATATATATATATATATATATATATATATATATAATGTAATGTGTGTGGATATATTGTATAACATGTATGTATTCATGCATATAGATGTATATCAAACTGGAAATAAGTAAATTGTGTGTGTATGTGGAGATATTTTATATATATATATATATATATATATATATATATATATATATATATATATAAATTTGTGTATGTTTGTATTTGTATACATATCTATGTGTATGTATATGTGTATGTACAGTGGATATAAAAAATGTACACACCCCTGTTAAAATGCCAGGTTTTTGTGTTATAAAAAAATTAGACCACAATAAATCATTTAAAAACTTTTCCCAATTTTAATGTGACCTATAACCTGTACAATTCAATTGAAAAACAAACAAATCTTGTTAGGGGGAAAAATATAACAAAATAAAAAACGTGCAATAAGCTGGTTGCATAAGTGTGCACACCCTTAAACCAATACTTTGTTGCAACACCTTTTGTAAAGCCATGGAAAGAATTATCATGGAGATGATCAATAGAGATAAATTAAACCTCCAGACACTGGACCCAACCCAGTTTAGTTTCGTAAAGGGCAGATCATGCCTACTCAGCCTGGTGAACTTCTTTGAGAAGGTCAGCAAAGCAACGGATGAGGGCAAAATCATTCACACTGCTTACCTTGACCTGGCCAAGGCATTTGACACAATACCCCACTCAGGCGTTGTTGACAAACTCAAGAGGTTAGGTACAAACCCATAGGTCGCCCAGTGAATAGCCAACTGGCTCACAGACAGGACCCAGGAAGTTAGAATTGGGGAGTCCACCTCTGCAAAGATGCCCATCACAAGTGGAGTCCCTCAGGGATCAGTCCTTGGACCACTCCTTTTTGGCATTTAGTTCTCGGAAGTCAAGTCCAATGTCAGTGGTCTCTGGCTGACTAAATTTGCCAATGATTGCAAATTAGGAGCTGTCATAGTCTCACACTGACATAAATGTTCTCCAGGAGGGGCTGACACAGACACACAACTGGTGTCAGATGCATGGACTAAAACTAAATGCCAAGAAATGCATAATAGTATCCTTTGGGAAGTCATCCATCCCTGGTAACTATCATGTTGACAACACACCCCTTAGAGTTGACCCAGTAGTCAGGGACTTAGGGACACACACAGATAGTAATCTAGCCTTTGATTATCATGTGTCTGCAGTGGTGAGGAAATCATTCTATGTTGCACAACTTATAAACAAAGATATGGCATCTTAGTCTAAGGAAGTCATTGTTCCACTGTATCCAGCATTCATCAGACCTGTCATTGAGTACAATGCCCCCTTTGCTATGTACCTATCCAGGCATATCCAACAACTGGAACGTCCACAGTGGTTCCCACTAAAAGAATACCGGGCATAATTAATATGTCCTATGCAGACTGCCTCAAGGTCCTATCCCTGTATTCTGCCTCCTACAGGCTTTTGAGAGGGAGATCTATACCTGGCATACAGGGCATTGTCAAACCCCACTCTGATGGACCTCCTGCATATCCACAAAACAAAGAGTACCAGAATTACCTGTTGTAAAGACTTAAAACCTTGCCTGTGATATAAATAGGATCTGCTGGAGAGATAGGTATGTATCACAGAGATTACCCCATCTCTGGAACAGGCTCCCCATCCATGTGAATCAGAGTTCCTCCCTAATACAGTTAAAGTGCAACTTGGACAATTGGATGAGAAACCATAAATTCACCCCTGGTTTGGCACCTATATCTCTGATGCAAACAAGTAACCTGTAAATGGTTCATCTCCCAGGCCCATGCTTACACTTATCTAGGGTATCAGAACTCAGAGATTTGGCATGCATGGCTAGGCTTAAAAAGGCCCTTGTGGTCATTAGCGGCCATTATCTACTGTCAGGTGGGACACTAAGCCTAGCCTCAGTGGTATCAACAGACCTCTTACCCACTAGCCATTCCTAAGGACAACCTCTTTTCTTGACCATATAAATTTACCTAACACTATGGATGGACAGTATCCCACAGTTTCTGCAGCCAGCTTGGTCAACATGGGCATCCTGAGGCAGTGTAGCAACTGCCTTATGTTCACTGACAACCCCCTACTCCTAGTCCACACAAACTCAACATGTGAGAGATGGAGCTATATTAAGAACCTTGAATCCATGCTCTCTTACACACCAGTCAGTACATATGACAATGAGCGGGTCACACCTCACCTCCTACTCCACCCAAACCCACATCACACATACCTACATATGCAGAGATCCTCACCAGAAACATACCTAAACATCAGAGACCTCACAAACAAAAAGCACACTGCACATAATACTTCCTCTGCAGAACACAATACACTTAATAGCTCATGCACCAGTGTCTCACCTGTCAAGCCCTTGAAGCAAAACACAAAACCAAACCTATTAGTCATAGGTGATTCCATTGTGAGACACACAGATGTCCCTCTCACTAGGCCGGATACGGAAAAAGTCAGTGTCAGCTGTCTGTCAGGTGCCAGGATAAGCCATATCACAAATGCACTCAGGTCTGTCAGCAGCAGGTAGTGTTATGACAATGTCGGTCAATATCGGTGTGAACAACTTGAGACGTACCTCACTGGAGTATATGAAGAGAGAAATGACTGAGCTCTTGGACTTTGTGTCTCAGGCGGATATGTCCCTAGCCTTAAGCAGCATTTTACTTTCACCTAGGATGATGCCTCAATACAAACAGAAAATGACTGACTTCAATAATTGGTTTAGTTTCTGGTGTCATTCTAAGGAGATCCAGAATCTGTCAGCCTGGGATGAGATGATTGACAGACTTTGAAGCTTTTCCAGAGAAGGTCTTCATGTGTCACCCCTGCCTAAGGCTCTTGCCATCTCCATAGTGCCTATTTTAGGCAGTGTCTCAAGGACAAAATTCTCGACATAACTTCATCTTAAAACAACCTCAAGGTTATGCTTCTAAATGCTAGGAGTCTTAACATGAAACTGCACTCACTGGAAGCAGTCCTTGGAAGGCATAGACATTTGCGCAGTCAGAGACCTGGATCAAGGTTGTGGAGAGCACTCCAGCCATACTAGATTACACCTCCTTCAATACGTTCAGACCACAAACTGAAGGCGTGAAAACTAAAGGAGGTGGTGTATCAATATTCATTAAAGATAAATACACCTCCAAATTGGTTAAACAGTAAGATTCCCTGGAGATACTTCAGGTGCTTACCGATATGGGGGGAGGGGCACTGTATCACCCCAACTGTGAGGTCTTACCTGTTGAGATCTGACCACAAATCAATCTCATTCAAAGTAACTGTCGCACCTGAACCCCCCACCCAGCAGCAACTAAACCAAAAAATGTCTCCAAAGCAGTTTATAACCTCTTAAATGTGTAAATAGCTTCACTGCACCATCCCCTCAGATGGAACTGGCAACTATGCTGAGTTCTACACCAATGCTTTTATACATGCACCTGTATAACTACATTGACTTGGTCGTACCTTATAGGACCCAAAACAAGCTCCTCAAGGAAGAGCAAACTTACCTGGTGGACAACTGCCATTAATTTTACAATAAGGGGAAAAATTGCTGTCCGAGTAAAAGGGAGTGAGCTGTAAACTGGAAACACTCCTTCAGCTTAAACAAGCAAATAAGACTTCTTGTGAAGTCCTCCAAAGCAAACTACAAGTCCAAATTAGCTTCCTTAACTAAGGACAGCCATTAGCTGTTCTTTAGTTACATCCATAACCTAAAAGGCCCAATTTGTGCAGAACTGGTAGTTAATGATACTGCATATACTGAGTTTGTGGACATAGCTAACCTGTTGGCTGACAGGTTCTGTGAAAACTTCACTTCCCTGTCCCCACCACCTGTCCTCTACCTTGTATTTCTAAAGGCCAGGTCTCTCCAAGGTCAAAAACACAGCATGTCTGGGACCTGATAACATCCCAGGCTGTGTCCTTCATGGGCTGCAAGAATTAGCAACACCATTGATCACTCTCTTCAATCATAGCCTAAGCACTGTTTTCATCCCAGCTGAATGGAAAATGGCCACCATTATTCCCTTGGACAAAGATGATGCTTCCACTGACCCTGGGAACTATAGACGTACTTATGTACCCTTACAAGCACCTGCAGCAACTGGAAAGACCACAAAGGTTCTTCACAAGGAAAATTCAAAGTCTTTAGCATCTGTCCTTTGTGGATTGTCTGAAATCAATGTCACTTTATTCTGTTTCATACAGAGTACTCGGATGCAATCTCTGCCTTGCATACAAGGCAATCGCTTACTCTGCTTTATTGGAAATGCTGCATATCAGTGAGTCAAATGTTACATGGGTTACCTGCTGTAAAGACCTTAACCTAGTATGTGACATGAATAGAACCTGCTGGAGGGAAAGATTGATCTCCCAGAGGTTACAACACCTTTGAAACAGACACGCACTTT
Source organism: Protopterus annectens (assembly GCF_019279795.1). NCBI lineage: Eukaryota > Metazoa > Chordata > Ceratodontiformes > Protopteridae > Protopterus > Protopterus annectens. Next base: position 1,080,371,580 of record NC_056727.1, on the reverse strand, counting down.
ATGTAAAACAGAGCACCTCATTGGCCCTCTTCAAACACAGTCTGGACAATTGGATGAGTAGCTGTAAATTCACCCTGGGGGTTCCAGCTGTGTCCCTCTTGGACAGGGGCAATAGGTGCTGATCGTGGAAATAAGGGTAGAACTTGGCTAAGCTTGTAAGGGACCTAGGGCCCTTAGCCTAGTAACTTCCTGTGAATTGAACAATTAAACTGAATCCTGAATGAACAGCTGACTTTTCCATTCTGCCTATAGTAATGTGTCCCATGCTGTTGTACAATGCAGTTTATTTTTGCAGTGTTGTTTATGAAATTATTTTGCAGTGATGGAGCAGATAACTGAAAGAAACAACACTGTAGGCTACAGAATGTTGTAATAATTATTCCTATGGCCCCAATTCTATTTAGATTCTTACATGTTTTTTGTTTGTACAGATAACAATACGGTTGAAATTAGTGAAGATACTGAAATTGCCTATCCTATTACTTGCGGTGACAGCAGAGCTATTCTCCTGTGGAAGAAGTTTGTCTGCCCTGGCATTAATGTCAGATGTGTCAAGGTAAACTTTTAAATAATACTTTTTATTTGCATTACACTGCAGGAAGAAAAGTGTTGGAAATCACATACTTGTGTGCAGTTCAGTCTTTAACTGTAGTAACAGCAAATGTTTGTGCATAGTACCATTTATGTCTGTGCTCAATCATCAAATAAGAACACAGAAACACTCTATTTTAACTTGATCTAGAGAATACACTTCTTTATTATTAGAGAGCCTTAACTTGCACTCCACCTATCTAACATTGATTACTTGTATTCATTTTCTTCCTTTATTCCAAGAAAATGCAACAGATATCTCCTTTGTCATGGTTACCCTGTTGGTGTACGTTTCTTAAGTCTTTTACCCTTACATTATTTTCCTTCTAAGCAAAGTAATACATGCCCCATACTAATAAAATATACTTCACTGTTTTAGCTGCTGAGGACACGTGGAGTAAACATTTGAAGGCCTATATAGTTTTTTAGTGTTAAACCTTGCTATTCAGCATGAAAGCTCATACCCTAGTATATATGCAGTTTTGTGCCTTTCTTGTTATCCCATGATAACTGTTATTCATCCATTGTTAGGCTTACCAATTAATAAAATGCACTTTTCAGCATGGACCTTTATTAAGCATCTAAACCAGCTCGAGAGACCTCAGCACTTCCTCACTAAAAAGACATTAAGTGTTGGTACCCTTAGCTTTTGTGACATATTAAAATTCTGTCTCTTTACTCACTGTCATGCATACTGCTGGAGGAGGGGGATCTCTGTTTATCTTTTTGTGCTATGCATGACCTAAAACTCTTGGAACTCCTTCATTTAAATAGAACCACTGGTAAAGAAACACATGTTATAAAGACCTAAACCTGTACTACCACATAAGCACTGCAGTTTGGCGTGGACAGATACCTTACACAATGTATACCTCATTTCTAAGGTAGGCTGTCCTGATTTATCAAGCAGAGAGCTTCCCTATGCACCCCTCTACCTCTTATTGCAAGAAATCTGGACAAAGCCTATAATAATGGGAGAACCAAGGCTCAAATATAGGGGCCGATTTTGAATATTGCTCTTGTAAAGTTAGAAAGTTGCAAGAATAAGACGTTTTGTGTTAGCATGCATTTTCTGAAGGCTATCAAATCTGAAACTTAAATGTAAGTTATTATTTAATGCCTTCAGTCCTCAGTGATTTGCAAGAAAACCAAAAGTTTTATGAGGGACAGACCAAAAATATGAGGAAAAAATATGGACATTCTGTGAAAATCTGGATACATGAGACATATGCTTCCCTAGTAGCCTTTAAACCAGACTGGATGACTAGATGAGTTGATTGTACATTTTCACATTGGATATGTGGAGAAGTTCTGCTTAGCAAGAGACTTTGTTAGTCTCCTACAGTAATAAGTGAAGTGGCTGAGCTTCTCAGTAGTCTCCTTTGGCCATAACCTTAGTGAAAACGTATGAACCTTTACTGGGTATGTGTATCATCAACCTGGCACCTCCCTTTCTTGAGGAAAAAAGATCCTGTTATTCAGTATTTGACTTCTGATCTAAGTAACTTAACTTTTTGTGAAATTCAGCAGTGGTCTCTTACTACCATAGAAAATGGTCGCATGAAAAAATTGGTTAAATGACCCCCGATTTGCTCGCTATATTATTCTAGCATCATATGACCCTTAATCCCCAGGCTGAATTGGCATCAATGTAACTAGTATATGAGCCAATTTTTAAATTTCCTTTATAATCCAGGCAGTCTTGGAGAACTCACACCATTAAGAGACATGTGCCAGAGACCTTTCCATATCACCATAAATTGTTGGAAATACATTCTCGTTTAACATAAGTAAGACTACAATACAGGGTTACCTGGATGTTATTCTCCAAGACCATCACAGGACTTTAACATTCCTAAATTGTATTCACTTCCATTCATGGTTGCCATAAATGTAATGTAATCCTTGAATTCTCATATGTTGTGTCTTTCGGCTTTTCCCACTTAGGGGTCGCCACAGTGGAACTCCGGTCCACTAATGATTGGCAGTAGATTTTTACGTGCCAAGTTGCCAGCTCTGACGCACAACCTTCAACGAAGGTACGCCCGTTCACGCATGTCTCCACACAGAAGACGCTTTAGCTGAGAATCGAACAGGACAACGTCTTACTGTGAGGCGACAATGCTACCGCAGCACTACCACCGCCCTTGAATTCTCATATAATAAGCCTAATTATCTTCCTGTAAATGGGGACACTTCAATCTAAGACGTCTTATCTATGTAACACTGCCTATACATGATATTCAATCTGTGCCATTGTAGGGCTCACTGTTAAATTGTTCCTTTTTCCTGCCGTACAAAGGATTGTAGTTAGCTAGTCATGAGCTTCCTGATATTTTATTGTACTATGTTGACTTGTTGCTTGTTTTTGGGACAGTGCTTCATCACGGAGTCTAGGCTATGGATAAGACCATGGCATTTTGTAAATGCTGTAAGAATAACAATAACATGTCTCTCCTAGGCAGACATTACTTTTGTCTAAGTTTATAAGAGCGATATTTAAAATCAGTCTTTGTTCCCCCCATTATTATAGGCTTTGTTCAGATTTCTTGTGCTAAGATGTTGAGAGGTATGTAGGGAAGTCTCTGTCATGCCATTTGTGTCATTTGCTTTGGAGTAGAACATATTTGAGTACAATGTTATATTTATAGAAGGTTGGGGACATGCGCTTTGAAAAGAAAGAAAGAACAAACTTACCCTAAGGCTGTATAACCATAATATGGTAACAAAGGAAGGGGAATGAAAAGAAAAAAGAAGGTTGGAAGAAGGAATACCCCACAGGGATTAAGACACAGGTTCTTTTTCTTATAAAATTATTAGAGCTGATATAACTCTATCTAGGCTCCTATTTCTCTTCTTATATCAGATTCAACCATAGTCAGGGCTGCCCCCAGTTAACCCCCATCATGTGTCAACTGCTGAGGACTCCTAGCTGGAGATCACTGTAATACAAAAGCCTGCACCAAGGCAAAGACTTGAGAGCTTCTCCTCATAATGGGAACTTGTTAATTACTTGGAGTTAAGACCTTCCTTGATCATGTTAGTGAATTCTGCTAGTATTGTGCAGAGCCTTTTAAATTGTATGACTTGGGGGAGGGATGATGAGAGCATTCGTCAAGGCCCAAACTGAGTTATGTATTCTGTCTTCCCTCTATGTTTCTAGGGTGGCTAGAGAAGAACTCCTGTCCTTCGTGTCTTGCACTTGTACTTTGGATCCTGTAGAAACACTAAGAGTATCAGATTGAATGTGGTTTCCGTACCATATAACCCACTCCTAAGAGGAGATGTAGAGGAATAAAGACTGCATCTTAAAGGCTCTGGTCACTCTGGAGTTCACCCTCAACAAACAAAAATCCAACCTGTACCCAATCCATAAAGTACTCTTTCCTGGGACACTCGTGGATGCAACACCAACAGGGCCTACTGTCCTCAAGAGAAAGTGGAGTCCTTGACTTGCCCTCTTCCAGTCCATGGCAAGAAACCCATACTAATGGCCCAACAGTTCTTGACCATTGTAGGACACATGACATCTACTGTTCTGATGGTGTCCTTATCCAAATTACACAGGTGGAAAAATATAATGGTCCTTCAAGAATATGTGGGAGCAGTAGTATCAACCCTGGGAAGTTTCCATCCCATTGTTACCTTGTGTCAGGACAAATTTAATGCAGTAGGTACAGCAGCTGAAAAACTATGAGATAGCATTTTGGTAGCCAGTGCCCAGTCAGACCCTAACCACAAATGCCTTAGACCTGGTCTGGGGATCCCACACTTTGGATCACAAAGTGCAGGCCACCTGGCACATTAGAGAATAAAGACTATGCATAAGCATCAAGGAGATTATGGCAGCCATTTGTGTCCTGAAGGCTTTCAAAGATGTCTGGATGCCCATGACTTTGAACATTGTCACAGATGTACTACAGTGATGCAGTACATAAATGGGGGACAGAGATTCTTATCACCTTTTCAGGCTGACCTTGCAGGCCTCGCATGTAAACATGTCTGTAACAGCCACCTGTAGGCCAGCTCAGGAGAATTTAGTGTTAGATCAGCTAAGCTTGATTTCTGTGGAGCCACACAGATGGATGCTGCACTGGGAGGGGTTCCTTATAGGTTCACAGACTCATAGTCGTGTACTAGGCTAACGACCACAAGGGCCTTTTTAAGCCTAGCCATGTATCCCAAATCTCTGACAAGTCCTGATACCCTTGATAAGTGTAAGCAGGGGTTTGGGAGATGAACCATTTACAGGGCACCTGTATCCATTAGAGACATAGGTGCCAAACCAAAGATGAATTTCCGGTTTCCCATCCCATTGTCCAAGTTGCACTTGAATTGTGAAGCAGAGTTCCTCCCTAACCCATGGATGGGGGAGCCTGCCCCATAGACGGGGTAGTCTCTGGGATACATAACTATCTCTCCAGCAGGTCCTATTTATATCACAGGCAAGGTTTAAGTCTTTAGAAGGGTAATTCTGGTGCTGTTTGTTTTGGGAATATGCAGGAAGTCCATCAGCGTGGGGTCTGACAATGCCCTGTATGCCAGGCATAGATATCCCCTCAAAAGCCTGTAGGGATATAAAGGGATAGGGCCTTGAGGCAGTCTGCAGAGGACATTTTGCTTGCACCCTGTATTCCTTTAATATGCCTGGTTAGGTACATACCACTGGGGGCATTGTACTCAATGATAGGTCTGATGAATGCTGAATACAGTGGAACAATGACTTCCTTGGACTTAGATAACATACCTTTGCTTATAAGTTGTCCAATATAGAATGATTTTGTCACCATTATAGAAAAATAATGGTCAAAGGCTAGATTACTATCTATGTGTGTCCCTAAGTCCCTGACTACTGGGTCAACTCTAAGGGGTGTGCTATCAATATGATAGTTACCAGGGATGGATGACTTCCCAAAAGATACTATCACACATTTCTTGGGGTTTAGTTTTAGTTCCTTGATCTGATAGAGAAGTGTTACAGAGATGAACCTCTGTACTTCTCCATCCCCAGGGTGATATAGAAGAATGAGAAGAGGCCAAAAGCAAGTCCCCTACCCCAGTATTGGAAAATGCAGCAATGATACTCTCACCTTATTCAGGTAGTGAGAGAGAAATGGCCCTGCTGCTTGCCTCAGCATGTGAACCTCCTGACTCAATCCACAAGGTTCCTTGATACAGCCTAGTCTGACCACGTTGAACCTTGCAGCTTTTGGAGGACAATAATTTATTACCATTTACACAAATTTACTGTAGAGATGTTGGAAGTTATGAGGGAGGCTAGGAGGCCTAGAACAAGAAAGTTGTACTTGGCAAAATGGAAGAGATTTTCCTTCTGGTACCAAGGGAAGAAACGGCACACACTACAACTGGTGCTTGCGCTTATGGTTCTTCAGTCTCTCTCTAGTTGTTTGATATAGGCTTATATTTCACTGAAGGTAGATCTGTGCTAAATCTACCTGCTTACAAGTAGACACGTATTCACATGTAGATTGCCAGTGAGATATGATTTCTAAAGAGCTTTCTCTACTTTAAGCCTCCCAGGTACAGTTTATTGTAAGCCTGGGATCTCAACACATGTTTTTGAAATCGGTCTTGCTACCTTTTGAACTGGCAGCATCTGTAAACCTGAAATTCTTGACTTGGAAAACAGAATTCCTCATTTCAGTCACCTGTGCCAGAAGAGTATCAGAGCTTCAGGTCTCAATATGCCAAGAACCTTAACTTCCACAAAGAGTGAATAACTGTGCTCACTTAGTCCTCATTCATGCTTAAATTGGTTACAGCGGTAGCCCTCAACCAGGCTGTACAATTATGTGATATTCTGTGTGCTGTAGAAAAGGGGATATTTTTTTCACTCATTGGATGTTCAGAGACAACTGAGATTTTCTAGACAGAACAAAAGTTATCAGAAAATTTGTATCTTTTGCTGACAGCAAGCTTGGGCTAGTTATCTCTAAACAGGCTACCTCCATATAGTTAGTATACTGCATCATATTTTGTTTTAAGCTGAATGAGAAGTTTATACAGGAATGAATCCAGCCCAGCTCTTCTAGGACCAGCAATTCCTGATGCTTTCCTGCTAGGAGTTAGTGTGCAGGATGTTTTGAAGTGGCAAATGGTCATTATTTCAGACTTTCCTGCAGGTTGAATGTGGCTTCCAGGGTAAAAGCAGGGTTTGCCTTTGTCATTTTGAAGGGCGTTATGTACTCCTCTCTAATGCATTAATCTTCGCCTTACACTTGGCAGTGGGGTAATCAGCTTTGGAACTTTTCCCTACAGTTACTAATACAGTAATCCATTCAAAGATAATAGTACAGTTCTTTAGGCAACTTATTTATAATCATAGAAGGTCAATTTTGGCCAATGTTGCCATCCTGCTTCCCTACCTTCTTCCCCTCTCTTGTGTACTGTAATTTGGGCCACGGTGGGTACAAGCTTCAAATCTTACTCTGTTCACTATTACTTATACTGTCTCTTATCCTTCTCTTCTTCTTGTGCAAGGCCGCCATGGAAGCACAATAGTCGAGTCTCAGACAAAGGCCCTTGTTGTCTCAGTGCTCAAGGCCAATGTTTAGGTTAGCCTTGTTGCAGTAGGATTCAGAAAGAAATGAAGTTGGCCCAGGCAGGTTAGCCTTGTTGCAAGAGGGTTTAGAATGAACTGAAGTTGGCCCAGGCACATACTTCCTATGTACCAGGCATTTGAAATTGTTTGAAGTAAGGTGGCATCAGACTAGCTTTTGTGAAAGTATTCCCAGATGTGACAGTTGAGGAAGGAGTTCAACCTGTAGCAGAGTTTCCTACAGTGATAAATGCAACAATCACCTCACCAAAACACCTACTTCTGCAGTACCTACACAACTGTACTTTCTTGATGTTGACTGTCCAATGGGTTATGCCTTGGCCATCACTGAATACCTGTATGGTGTCACTAGACATATTGGTAAATGCTTTCTGGCACATTTATTATAGGAGGTCTACAAAGGAGATTTCCATCAGTTCATTCAAAATTGGCACCACTTTCTGTACAAATTACTATTGCTTGGAACTTCATCTTAACTCATATTGTTCAGAATGGTGGTAGAAGCCTTGAAAAAGTAGGAGAATGATGTGGTCTGCTGCCTTAATGAGTAGAATCTGGTGATTCCAGACTTCTTATGTTATAACTAAAGTGTATGCTGTTATGTTTGCAATCTGTTTTTAACGACAGACTAGGGAAAAAATTCACCCATTGATCCCATATCAGAGAATTACCTTTAATGACATGGTTTTAACTAGTCTTCAGTGATGTTTTTTCTGCCCATGAAGAAGGCCCAGTAAGTCATGAGCATGTCCTCTGGTTTAGTATGCAGGGAACTGCCCAAACTCTGTTTCTGTTGCACCATTGTTGACATTACTAAAAATGTGTGTGTTCCCATGGACTTTGAGGTACCAGTGATGGCAGACCCACCATATGTCCATTGATCTTTTCTTTGTGTCATATGCTTGCTACTGGGCATTGGCATGGCAGCCAATCCCCACTAACCTTCAGGTAGTTTTCCCCTGCTTACGTCAAAACTTATCAAAAATGTTGATGACTATTGTTCAAATGTAAGATGGATGCCTCACTCTGGCTCTTCTATGTTACAAGAAATGTGGATCCCCTATGAGAGAAGCCCCCAAGTCTGCTAGCTAGAGCTTTGTATGGTCTTCCTGACCCTTAGGACTCTACAGAAAAAGATGCTTCTGGGTCCTTTCTTGAATCTGTCCAACAACCAGCATCTCATCGGGTGCATAAACAAGCCAGAGGACATGCAGTTGTAGCCTCTTTGGAGAAAAGCCATTGTTGTGCCTTATGACATAGTCAGTGGCATCACTATTTCAGCAGTTCGCATCCTATGTGGAGTTAATTTGGTAGCATACTCTCTCAGCCACTCCTTCAGTCCTCTTTTGGAGCTGTGGATTCAGGAGCTTGTGTTTGGAGTCTTTCAGAAGTGGGGCATTGCAGAGATCAGACTGTTCACCACTTTGGAGAATGTGGTTTTCCCTCCTTTTTTCAGTGCACTAGGGCAGATTGGCATTTGCATTACATGTATTCTTCACTCCATAGCATGGGAGATGCCTGTATGCTTTCCCTCCATTCCCATGCTGTCTGTGCCTTTCCCAAATTTCACAGTGGAAACACCAGAACTTAACTCTTGTCAGCCTCTTATGCTTAAGAAGGATATTGGTATATGCTCTTTGGCCTCCTAGCAGTACAGGAAATAACTCTCATTAAAGGCTGTAGAGGTCCACCATGTTTGGGGTAACAGTTGATGCAGGCTGTTGGGTTAGAACCTCAAATCTTGCTAAACCTTCAGGCAAGGATATCAGAAGGCACTAAAGCTACCAAGAAACTTTCTACCAAATGGATATACTCCTGAAATTTGCAAAGATTCTCAATTTGGACTGATTGTTATCCTTTATGGCTGTCTAGCTGGAGTTCATCATATTGATCATTGCTACATGTATTTTAAGGGATGCAGGGCTAGTATGACTTTGTATTCTGATGAAGTCCCTGGTTTATTTGTGACAAAAGCGCTCAATAGATAACTCCTTTAATGAACCAACAGTAAAAAAAAAGTAATTTTTAACCTTTGAGACCCTCTTCTTTCAGTGCGTTTTTTTTTTTTTTGTTTGTTTGTTTGATCACTGCTATAGTAGCCTTAGGTAAACCTTCAGGCAGGGATACCAGAAGGCATTAAAGCTACCGAGAAACCTTCCACCCAATAGATATACTCTGTGAAATTTGCAAAGATTCTCAGTTTGGACTGATTGTTATCCTTTATGGTTGTTTAGTTGGTGTTCATCATATTGATCATTGCAGTAGTAGCCTTAGCTGTATGGATTCTATCCTACCAGATATAACAGCCAGCGAGCTTCTAAAGCTTCAAGACAACATCACGCACCCAAACCATTAGTCCGCTCAAGTTGAGCTGACTAAAAAAAAGTTATGTACTCACCATAATGTTCAGTCTGTGTTGCCCATTTTCATTGCACCTGAACAAGTGAGTTTAGATCAGACTCTGCCACTTTTTCAGCTCATGGATACTGGAAACTCTTGAGCTCCTCCCTTACTCATAATGCTGTACTCCACTACCATACCTCAGGTCTTGTTTGCTAGCCTTATAGTTTCTTAGAAATTTAACAACCGCACTAGGATAAGAAACCAATATCTGGAGCTCAAAGGCAGGAACCTTGGTTCCTGTATTATCTTCTCATTCTTCCAGATGTCGCAAACCATCTGGTAGTGGGTTGGAGGGAGGGGAGCAGAGGAAGAATGAAAGTGGTCAACACAGATGGAACGTTATGGTGAGTGCATTACGTCTTTATCTGATGTTGCCAATTTTCATTCATTCTTTAACAAGTGGGACACAGTCCCCAGCTACCTGAATCCCGGGAGGACTTTAAGTAAGGTTATTCCTGAGCATTGCTGAGCCAAAGGCTGTTCTTCCCATCAAGACGAGATCCAATTTGTAATGAGTAATAAAGGTGTGAGGATTAGCCCAAGTTGCAAATGCACAGATACTGTCCATGAACACCTGGATCAGAATTCTGATGTAGTTGCAATGGACCTAGTTGAATGGGCTCTTAAAGGTTTTGACAAGGACGAAGCCAATCTGTTGTAAATAAATGAAATGTAATTAGTTAACCATTTGGCTAAAGTTACTTTGGTAACCAGTTTGCCCAGTTTTGATTCCGCAAAAGAAACAATCTGTTTTTTCTCAGATTATTTTGTTCTATGCAAATAGTAATTTAACTGTTTGTAAGCATCCAACAAATGTAACATGTATTCTCCCTTGTTCATGAAATTTGGAAAGAAAATTGGAAGATTAATAGATAGATGTTGGATTCTGACACCACCTTTAGAAGGAAGGATGGATTGGTTTGTAACGCTACCCTACCTTTATGGAAAATTAAATAAGAAGGCTTCGAAGATGGGGCTTTGAAGTTTAAAGACTCTTCGAGCAGAAGTTATAGCAACTAAAAAGATAGATGTTATGTAGTCCTATCTCGCCTACATTCTTACCCGTGGGTTCGGAGCCGAATATCGGCTCCGACTCTGCCAATTTTTCTAGCTCGAAGTCTTTCATTGGCTGGGCTAAGCAGGTATCCCATGGTGCACTGCTCCATATCCCCAGATCCCATTTGCCGCTCATGTAGCTCGGACGTGGTCTCGCTTGGCTGTGGCTAAGTACCCTCTTTTTCTTGTCTTAAAGAAAAGTTTTGATTCATATCAAAAGCTATTTTCATAGCTATTTGTCTAAGTTTTGTCTAAGTTTTGTTGAGGTTGTGATCGTGTGATTGTTGTGTGGTATCCCGCTGACTGTTCCCTCGGGCTAGGCCCTTTTCAATTAGAGGGCCTAGTCCTCCTAATATTGCCTTCTGTGTGAGTACGGTCTAGACCGTTTAAGTTAGGCTATTCCCTTTCCTTGTGGGTTTCAATCCCTTGTTGAGAGTTTGTATTTGTTCTTTAGTGTGTGTGTTTGGTCACTGTTTAGCATTGGTCACTGTTTAGCGTTCGTTCCCGCGTTTTGTAGTGTGAGCGCCTGTGAGTTGTTCTCAGACTTGGTTTTTGCCTTTTTGGCATAGTAGTGAAGATGTCTAAAGATCCCAAGGAGCACAAACCTTCGGGTTTCAAAAAGTGCTCTAAATGTGCGTACAAAATGTCCATTACCGACGGGCATTCCATTTGTGTCTATTGCCTGGGAGCCATCCATCTGCAGGAATCCTGCAGTTTTTGTCATGCGTTCAGTCCTAGAGTTCTCCAAGAGAGAAAGAATAAGTTAATCTTAAAGGGACTCTTGAAACCCTCTTTTGAAGAGGCTATGAATTCGTCTTCCAGTGGAAAGTCAAAATCTGGCAAGTCAAAAAAGAGATCTCTGGCTCCGTCAGCTTCATCGGAGCCTCTGGAGAAAATCTCAAAAACTGCATCGACCTCCTCGGCTCCACTGTCCTTGGGGCCGCAGGACGTGTCGGTGTTGACGGAACCGGCGTTGGCTCCAATTTTATTGGAACCTCTTAGGAGCCGATCGCCCAGTCTCAGACCAATTTCTCCTGAGAGGAGATCCCATTCTCCCTCCCTGTCTTCCAAATCCTCCAGGACCCTTTCGGATGTGGATGTTGATAGGGTGGTTCAAAGGCTCCTCCAGTCACCGGTTTTGGCAAAATGTTTTTCGGCTCCGGCCCAGTCGGCTCCGGAGCCTGTCCCGACCTAGTCTTCGATCATTCCTCCTCTGAGCGCATCTCTGTCTTCGGAGCCGGAGTGTTCTGTGCCATGTGATGTTCCTAGGCCAGCTCCGATGCCCCTTTGGCTCCATCGGTACCGGCATCGGCTCCGACCCCGTCGGCTCCGTCCTCTGGGTTCAGGACTCGGGATTCTTCAGTCGGGCCCAAAGGGGGCATCTCGGGGCTTATTGCGGTCCCGAGCCTCCCTCTTGGTGCCTCAGCACGGGGAACTCCGACCCCCGTCATGGCCTCGGAGGCTGGTCGCTCCTCGGATTCGGGGGGGGGCCCGCCTTCGAGGCTATGCGGACCGCGCTGGCCAGATCGTCAACTACATCAGGCGGGTCGGTCACTCTGTCCCCCACCACTCCGGTGAGAGCTTCTGATCACCACCCATCCATGGACAGCAGAGCACCAGGGCCTAGGGATACCTCCGCGAGTGGTCCCCAGATTTCTGAGGGTCCCTCAAGAGTTCATGCCTGAGGAGCCCCCCAGAAAGAAACGTGCAAGAGGAAGCACATAGACTCCCAGGATGAGTCCTTCACCTCTGATACTGACCTCGAGGAATCAGAGGGGTCATCCTCTGATGATGTTTCCTTCTCCGATATCTTGGAGATACTGAAACAAAGAGGTGACTGGCTGTCCAAAGCCCCTTCCGAGGAGGAGTCCGTATTCCTTGAGGCTTTTGGTGCTCAGCCCTCCACCTCCTGGGTGTCTCCACCCTTCGAACTCCTTGATCTGATTTGTCGAAGAGTGTGGAAAAACCCTGATTCTGTGGAGCCCGTGCCCCGGCGTCCCAACAAGTTTCTTTCTGCCCCCCAGGGCAAAGAGTTTCTGTCTAAAGGAGTCCCAGTAGATGCCATGGTGGTGCCGGCAGCCACTCAGAAGGAAGTAGCAGAGTCTTCCTCATCCGCACATCCTCCTAACAAGGAGTCTAGGACCATGGATCGGTACTGGAACTGTACCCTCTCGAAAGCAACCTTTACCTTACGATCGCTGAATTACCTGTCTCACTTCACTCTGCTCCAGAGAGATCTCCTCAAGGAGTTAGGAGATACTCTTGCGGGTAACGTTCCTGAGCCGGTGGCTCAGACGGTTAACGCCCAGGTCTCTACCCTCAACTCCATTGTTATCTCATCCATGCGGCTCATTTCGTATGCAGCCGAGGGAGCGAGTAGGGCAGCAAGCTCAGGGGTCGCCCTTAGAAGGCAAGCCTGGCTGTGCCTGTGTCACTTTGCGGAGGCCTTCAAGTCTTCCTTCACTGACGCCCCCTTTGATGGTTCTTCTTTGTTTGGGACCAAAGTGGAAGACACCCTCACCAGGTGCAAGCAAGAGGGAAAGACCCTGTCTGCCGTAGGGGTCCATTTTTCCCTTCCTTCTAGGCCTTATCCCAAGGCCCAGCGGGGGGGGGGGGTGTGGTTCAAGAAATCACAGAGGTTTTCTCCTGCCGCACAGGGTGAACCCCCCCTCCAGAGGCAGAGGAAGGGGAGGTTATTCAGGGAGACATCGCCCCAGAGGCAGAGGGGGCCCCCACAATTCAGGAGACTGCGATTCCTTTCGTGGCTCTCCCTACTCTCGTTCCTGAGGGAGTGCCCGGCTGTGCTTATCCAGAGCCAGTCGGGGGGTCAAATTTAATTATATCCGGAAGCCTGGGAAAGCATTACCCAGGACCGATGGGTATTACGGATAATTTCCGGAGATTATCTCATTCCATTTACATCAGACCCCCCCCCCCCCGTCAATCAGAAAAATCCCAGACGTTCCACCTAGTCAAAGGGATCAAGCAGCCTCAGAGGTCTCAAAGCTGCTAGAAAAGGGAGCCATCCAGCGTGCCCCCTCAGACCAAATCGGATTAGGGACTTAAGATTCTTTTTGGTGCCGAAAGAACAGGGGACCTGAGACCCATATTAGATCTCAGCCAACTGAACAAGTACGTACACAAGTCCAAGTTCCATATGGTCACACTACAATCGATTCTCCCATTGTTGGGAGAGGAGGTATGGATGTGCTCAATCGACCTCAAGGATGCTTACTACCATGTGAAAATGGACAGGGCATCCAAGAGTCACCTACGCTTCCGGCTGGGAGCCAGTCATTTCCAGTTTTGAGCCCTGCCCTTTGGTCTCACCACAGCCCCCAGGGTGTTCACCAAGTGTATGGCGGTAGTGACGGCTCACTTGAGACATCAGGGATTCCAAGTGTTTCCGTATCTGGACGACTGGCTCCTTGCCGCCCCCACCAGGCATCAACCAGTTCAAACCAGGGATGCTACCATCACTCTGTCACCAGTTGGGTATAACAATAAATTGGGAAAAATCTGCTTTATTGCCCTCACACCTTGTCACCTTTATAGGAGCAGAATTAGACACCATTCGAATGCGAGCATTTTTACCGCAGGAAAGGATCAGAGTCCTACAAAAACAGATGCACATGCTGATGCCCCTGAGGCAAGCGAAGGCAAGATGTGTTCTCCAGCTCCTAGGGACCATGGCAGCAACAATCATGTTGGTCCCTCTAGTAAGATCGCACATGAGAATTCTCCAATGGCTCCTCTTTGTTCAATGGTCTTTCCAAAGACTTCCACTTTCTCACCCCATTTTGCTCACGGACAGATGCAAGCAGGACCTTGGTTGGTGGCTGTGCACCAACAATTTGGACGGGGGAAGGCCCTTCATTCCACCCATCCCGGTTGCCACGGTGACCACGGATGCCTCCCAGATGGGGTGGGGGGGCATTATCTTGGCAGGACAGTCCAAATCACATGGCAAGAGCACGAGATACATCTGCATATAAACTTCCTAGAGATGAGAGCAGTGCTACTTGCGTTGCAGGCACTTCAGAGTGTTCTACCACTAGGGACGATTGTGATACACTCAGACAACATGTCAGTGGTGTGGTATCTAAACAAGCAAGGGGGAACCAGGTCTTACCCTCTGTACAGAGAGGCCATGTGAGTGTGGCATTGGGCAGTAACTTCCCAACGGTTTCTGGTGGCAACGCACATTCCGGGGAAGTTCAACGTGATTGCGGACAGGCTAAGCAGAGCTATTCTGATGCCTTACGAGTAGTCCCTGAATTGCCTGGTTGCAGAGCGAATCTTCAGCAGATGGGGTCAGCCTTGCTGCGACCTTTTTGCCAGCCCCCTCAATGCAAAATGCAGCAACTACTTCACGCTGATCCCCCCACAGGGGGAGTCACCCAGGGACGCTCTGGTTCATGATTGGCCCTCCGGTCTGCTTTATGCTTTTCCTCCGTTTCCTTTCCTGTCAAAGATTGTGATTCAGAAAGTGCAATCCTTGGGAAGCAGAATGATTCTGATTGCCACACTGGCCCCTTTCTTCAGCAATTCATTGTGGACACTCCTTGGACTCTGGACCCTCAACCAGATTTACTGACACACATGGGACAGTTCCACCCGTTCCTGATGACCCTCCGGTTGACAGCCTGGCTACTCCACTTCCATCATTAGTTAGGCTTCATAATTTCTCACCAGAAGTGGTTCATATATTATCGTCCTCTCATAAACCATCCACTAGAAAGATTTATTCTAGTAAATGGAAAAGGTTTTCTATCTGGGCACATACCCGAGGCATTGATCCTTACACAGCTCCAGTCACTTCAGTCTTGGAGTTTTTGTCTATGCTTTTCTATCAGGGTTCCGCATCAGCTTTCATCAAAGTTCAACTGGCAGCGATCTCTAATTTTCATGTAGCGAATGAGCCTAGTCTCATGGCGCATAGACTATGCAAGGCGTTCCTGAAGGGTACTCTGTTGCTCCATCCCCTGGTGTCCAAACCAATCATGCCCTGGGATCTCAATTTTGTTCTACAAGCCCTTACTGTACCACCTTTCGAGCCTGCAGCTACCTACGAATTGAAATTCTTGACCTGGAAAACAGCCTTCTTAACAGCAATCACTTCAGCAAGGCGAGTTTCAGAAATTCAAGCCCTCTCTATCAAACCTCCATACTTAATCTTCCATAAGGACAGGGTCTCTCTTAGACCAAACCCTTCGTTCCTTCCTAAAGTGGCTTCCGTGTCTAATCTAAATCAATCCATTGAGTTGCCTGTGTTCTTTCCTCACTTTTCTAACAACAGAATTTAGATTTCACCAGTTGGATGTACACAGACAATTATGCTTCTATCTGCACCGAACAAAAGATATCCGGAAGTCTGACCAACTTTTTGTTTCCTTTTCGGAAAACCGAATGGGGTCCCCGGTCTCCAGGTTCACCCTGTCTAGATGGATATCTAGTTGTATCTCTTTTCATCTATCAAGCAGGAGGTAAAGATCTGCCATTTACGGTCAAGGCTCACTCTACTCGGGCTGTTTCCACATCTACAGCCTATCAAGCCAGATTGTCAATGGATGATATATGTGCTGCAGCTACTTGGGCTTCTCCTCACACATTTGTTTCTCATTACAAATTGGACGTGGTTTCCAGGGGCAGGTTTTCCTTTGGCTCCACAGTTCTCAGGAGTATTTTCCTATGAGCCACCCAGGATGTAGGTGCTAGGGACGCTGTCCCACGGGTAAGAATGTAGGCGAGATAGGACTACATAACATCAAGAAGTTATGTACTCACCATAACGTTCAATGTATGTAGTCCATCTTACCTCACATTCTTACTTGCCTTCCCCCTTCCTGGAGGATTTGGAGGTTAGGTTGTTTATCTGCAGAGTTCCCTTGCTTAGCTTATTCTTTACCTGGATGTGATGTGTGCATGGGGTACAAATGAGTTTCGCAGCAAACTAGATCTGGGGATATGGAGCAGTGCACCATGGGATACCTGCTTAGCCCAGCCAATGAAAGACTTTGAGCTAGAAAAATCGGCCAAGTCAGAGCTGATATTCGGCTCCGAACCCACAGGTAAGAATGTGAGGCGAGATGGACTACATACATCGAACGTTATAGTGAGTACATAACTTCTTGTTTTCCAGGTTAAAAATTTTAGTTCACACTTTGCTGATGGTTCAAATGGAAATTGAGTAAAGCTTGTAATGCTAAATTCAAATCCCATGGCGGCGCTGGATCTTTAAAAGGGGGTCTAAGAAGAAAGGTTCCCCTTATAAAGGCCTTACAAAGTTTTGAAGAAGCTAAGGAGGAGTTACTTGTTCTTATATAGAAATTAGAAATGGCAGCTAGTTATACTTTAGCAGTCGAGGAACTAGCCCCTTCATTAAAAGTTGCAGCCAAAAACTCAAGAATTTTAGGTACTGGTGCTAAAAAAAGGATCAGTGTCTCTCTGTTGTGTCCAAAAAAGCAGGTCTTTTCCATTCACTCCTGTAAGCTTTTCCTAGTGGAAGCTTTATGGGAAGACAAAAGAATGTGATGTAAAGGGGAAGGAGACCCATGGTTGTCTGGCTATCAGTGGAAGCAGAGAAGCCCATGCGGTCAACTTTAGGCCTGAAATGTCTTGGTGAATCATGCCTGTTGGGTGAGACAGGAGGTCTGGAATTGGATCCAGAATCTGTTGTGGGTGATCTATAGATGAGGCCAAAGAAAGGGGAGCCAAATCTGATGAGGCCAATAAGGTGCAATGAGGATGACTGTGCTCTTCAGTTGAGATGCTTTCTGAAGAAACTTGGGAATTAGAGGAATTGGGGGTAAGCATAAAGGAGACTGGGGGGAGCAAATGTGGAGAAAAGCGTCTTTCAGTGACTTTTCCAGTGGGGGATCAGGACAAAGAACCTGCTACACTTGTTGAGGAGAGATGCAAAGAGGTTGCAGCAAGGATGGCCCTATTGACGGAATATCTCTACCACAGTTTTCGTGTTGAGAGACCACTTGTGAGGAAATAAAGTGGACCTGCTTGACTTGTCTGTCATGTTGGATTTCACCAGAATGTGAGTTGCTATCAGAAATAGATTGGATGAGATCACCCATTGCCACAATCTCAGAGCTTCTCAACACAAGGGGTA
The DNA here is from genome assembly GCF_019279795.1 of Protopterus annectens. NCBI lineage: Eukaryota > Metazoa > Chordata > Ceratodontiformes > Protopteridae > Protopterus > Protopterus annectens. The sequence goes on along the minus strand of NC_056727.1, from coordinate 1,080,353,827 downwards.
AGATCTGCTTCCTCCTTGTTTGTTGATGTACCATACCACTGACATCTTGTCTGTCTGAATTGCAATAGTCCCAGAAGGGAGAGAGACTTGAAAGGCCTGCAGCACTAGAAGTACTGCTGTAATTTCCAGGACATTTGATGTGCATGTTGGCCTCTTCAGTGAACCAGTTGCCTTGAACTGCCTTTCCAAAGAAGTGCCCCCACCCACTCAATTTGGGATGCATCCCTGGTCACTATGGCTTTGGGCTGAGGAAGAATGAAGAGACGGCCTTGTAATATTTGAGTGATCACAAGAGAGAGTTTTTGCATGCCTGAACTATTCTGATCTGGGTTGACATAGGTTGGTGCAGAAAAGACCACTGAGTTTCTAGGGTCCATTAAAAATTCTTATATGGTATCTTGTTATTGGAACCAAAACTATTGCAGCCGACATTGACCCCAGGGCTTGTAGAATCAATCAAGCAGATGGAGATGAATTTTGGATCATCTTTTTGACTTGAAATCAAATTGTTGCTACCCTTGGTAAGGGATGGGGAGGCTCTCACTGATACAGTATTGAACAAGGCTCCTGTGAGCTGAATATCTGAGATGGTTCTAGCTGAGATTGGTTGTGACTGATGGTAATTCCCAGATGAGCCAGTTGTACAAGTACGGAAATGCCTGGAATCCCTGCAGTCTCAAGTGAGCTGCTACTACTGCCATGCATTTGGTGAACACCCTGAGGGCTGTGGTGAGGCCAAAGGGCAGTACTCTGAATTTATAGACTGGCTCCCAGCCAGAAGCGCAAGAACCTTCTGCATCACCTATGCATCTTTATGTGGCAGTACACATCCTGAAGGTCTGTTGAGCACATCCAGTCATCCTGTCCCAAAAAGGGGAGAATGGACAGAACTGTGACCATCTGGAATTTGGTTTGCCGAACTGACTTGTTTAAATTGCAGAGATCCAAAACTGGTCTTCACTCCCCTCTGTTTTTTGGCACTAAAAAGAACCTTGAGTAAATTCCGGATCCTCTCTGGTCTGGCGGGACCTCTTGGGTGACTTTTTTTTTTTTTTTCTAGCAGCTTTTGTATTTCCAGTGCTACCTATTCCCTTTGACTGGGTGGAACAGCTGGGATTTTTTTTTTTCAAATGGATGCAGTTAGGGAAAATGGTATAATATAGCTTCTGGATGTTATCCTCTTCACCCAAGTATCTTGTGTTATCTGTAGTCAGGCTGTCTGGTGCAGAGGCCAATGACCCACGACTGCCTCCAGAAGAAGACAGTCTGGCCTCCTTTGAGGAGCGCTGAAAGGGTTTACCAAGGAAGAAATCCTTGTACCCTTGATTTTGTGGGCCACCTCTGCCACTGGGGTGGAGTTTTCCATTAGTGCCACCCTGCCCCTGGGGGAATTACCACCACATGTGTCCTAGGAAGATCCTTGGGATTTCCTGATCCACATTTCCCCCTATTGCATTGATTCCTAGAAAAGGATTTTTGCGGAGTGGAAAAATGTATGCCCACTGCAGAAAGGGTTTTCCCATCTTTTTCACACCTGGCTAATTTGCATCTAACTTTAGGGCCAAACAAAGACATGCTGTCAAAGACGGCATTGATGAAAGAAGACTTGAAGGGTTCTGCAAAATCACACAAGCATGTCTCCTTATGGCAACGCCTAAACCCACTGCTCTAGTTGTTTCTTTGGCTGTAAGTGAAATGAGCCTCATGGAAGAGCTAGAAATGGATTTTTTTTTTTCAAATGGATGCAGGAAGGGAAAATGGTATAATATAGCTTCTGGATGTTATCCTCTTCACCCAAGTATCTTGTGTTATCTGTAGTCAGGCTGTCTGGTGCAGAGGCCAATGACCCACGACTGCCTCCAGAAGAAGACAGTCTGGCCTCCTTTGAGGAGCGCTGAAAGGGTTTACCAAGGAAGAAATCCTTGTACCCTTGATTTTGTGGGCCACCTCTGCCACTGGGGTGGAGTTTTCCATTAGTGCCACCCTGACCCTGGGGGAATTACCACCACATGTGTCCTAGGAAGATCCTTGGGATTTCCTGATCCACATTTTCCCACTATTGCATTGATTCCTAGAAAAGGATTTTTGCGGAGTGGAAAAATGTATGCCCACTGCAGAAAGGTTTTTCCCATCTTTTTCACACCTGGCTAATGTGCATCTAACTTTAGGGCCAAACAAAGACATGCTGTCAAAGATGGCATTGATGAAAGAAGACTTGAAGGGTTCTGCAAAATCACACAGGCATGTCTCCTTATGGCAATGCCTAAACCCACTGCTCTAGTTGTTTCTTTGGCTGTAAGTGAAATGAGCCTCATGGAAGAGCTAGAAATGGAGGTTAGAGAGACCAACTAACTACCAAACCTGTTCGGAAATGGCTCCTGAGTGGGTATTTGACAGTTCTTTAATCAAATCCCTCTATAGTATGGTAAAGTGTGCCAGGTAATTTAAGGACCATAATGCAAAGGTCGATGATGAGTAAACTCGCTTCCGAAATCCATCCATTGTCCGAGACTCCTTGTTGAGAGGATAGGTAAAGGAGCATTCCCCTGCTGGTTCCTTTTTTGTGGCTACCACCATGACCATGGCATCCACAGGCAAACCCCTTATCCAGAATAACTTATCTTCTGGGGCAGTGATAATTTTATCCGGTGTCCAGGGAATCCACTCAGTAATGTTAGGGGCCTTCCATGCCTGCCAAAAGATAAACTCTGAGCTCATCGGCAGGCACAGTTGCTCAGTAAGTAGATGGGTGGGTACCAAATGCCTACAGGTAGATGGTTCCTCAGACAAAGGATTAATGGGCTTCCAGTCACCTCTCTGCTTAAGGATTTCTAGGATGTCTCCAAAGGAGATTTCATCAGGAGTTGACTTTGGGGGTCCTTCGCCTTCCTCAAAATCTATCTTCTGTGACAGATTCCTCTAGGGAATCCAAGTGCATCCTCTTACATTTTTTTCCTTCTAGAGACCTCCTCAATGGGCTGGTGTGGTAGGGTATTGGAAGAGGGGCCCACCTGCTGAGAAGCTTGAAGCTTTGGTAGTCACTGTCCCACTGGAGGTAGAGGTTGAGATTCTGGGTGAAGATGTGACTAGGTTTGTTCCGTGAGGGAAGGAACCAACTGATTGACTGACTGACAGACAAGGCTCTCACCCTAGCCTGGAAGGTCGAGCCACCCAGGGAAAGAAAGGACCCCAGAGACAAGAGGATGGAACTTGGAACCGTAGCCTCTCCCTGCCCTCAGGAGCTGTCCCAGAGGCAGGAGGAGGAGATGAGCTGATTCATGCAGAAGCTCTGAGGCACAGAGAAGAATCTGAAAAAATGAGCCGACTCGACGCCCCCGGAACCAACAGGACAGATGAGAGGTCTCCGGTTCCGAGTGAGCTAGAGAACTCTGGCCAACCAAGATACAAATAAGTTGGGACCGGACGCAGTCTGTACCAGGCAGCACATAACCAATGTCTCTGAAGCTTCCAACAAAGTTAGAGGAGGAAGCAAATTAGAGGGAGTTGAAGAGTGAAGTCCCTGACCTGAAGGAGTAGGAACTGAGGTGGTCCCCGTCGCACCTTGCACCCAGAGGATTTTTCTCACCAGCCTATCCACATCGTCTTCTGGATGAACGGGTGGCCATGACAGAGGGAGACTTGGGTCTTTTCAAAAAATGGAGAAGGAAGCCTGCTGGAAAGGGGTCTATGGAAGGAGAGGATTTAGTTCTTGTAATGGAAAGAAATTCCTGTGTCAGCACCAAGGAAAAATTATCATGTCTTTTCCATGCCGAAGTTAAGGCCAGATCTGAAGACTGTTGCAGTACTCTGCAGTTCTGATGAACTTGTCAGAACCGATGGTTTGGGCAATTTGGCTACCTGTTCAAAGGGTGCAGATGGAACTGTCACTTTTGACATATTCAGGCTCGAAACCGATGGAGAAGTAGGAGATGAAGAGCTTATCTCCTTCGCCTTCTCTGAAACTTTAGAGGAGGGTGAAGAAGCAGTACTAGAAATGTCCGATTTACTTGTATGTTTTCCTTTAGATGAGGAAGTCATTCCAGACATGGCCTCTCCAGAGTGAAGCGGTCCTTTTAATACTGATGTATTTTTTTCTCTCCACAATCGCCCAATGACTAAAGGAGCAACAACTGAACAGTCCTCCTGAAGATGGAGGGGGTTCACACAATACACACAAAGAGAATACATGTCAGAATAAGGAATTTTGTGATGACATTTCTCACCGAGTTTAAAGCCCATCGGAAGAAAGCGCACACACACACAAAGCATGCTTCTAAACTAAGAGACTACTGAGAAACAGGAAAGAGGGAGATAAGTTGTAATGAGTGTTTTGAAAAAGGAAGAAGACAGAGGAATGTCAACTATGATATTAAAGAATTGTACCAGTTATAAAGAAAACGGAAGATAGGAAGAATGGATACTAGCAACAGTATCTAAGAATACTTTCATACTGGAAAAAGAAACTGGTAAGGGATTATTTTCAAGAAGAAAGGAAAAGAAATTTAGAACTATAAAAGAAAATGAATTGAAAACCGTTATCTGCTCGAGAGGATATGACACCACATCTAACTTGCAAAGCGGCAAACGAGATCTTAGGTAATTGAGATAGCTGCATTGTGGGTAAGGCATGAGCTCAAGATTTTTTTTTTGGTTCCCACGAGCAATAGTAGTGGCCGAGTATGTTCAGAGGATTGGAACCGAACCCACATGTTGAGGAAGAATGAAAATTGACAACATCAGATCATTTTTTTTATTAGTGCTATTTTTGTGGTTTATGGTTCTCATTGCATGCTGTAAAGTATTTTTTTCAGTTATTTTTAAGTTTAATGGGGATTGTAAATAGGTGCTGCTGATCTTTTATTTCCCTTTCTTTCTCCCTTCTCTCTTTCTCCTTCATTTTTAAAATGTTTCAAACAAACCTGGTTAAAAGAGCATGATAAAAGAAAAATTAATGTGTTTTTTCTCATTCTTGCATGGGGGAGTGGCTGGATTAAGGACCTTAGATTGATTTAGTAACAAGTAAATGAAAAATAATGAGGCTTTTTTCTAGCAAATGAATATATGCTTCATAGCAATTCTGTGTCCAGCCTTCATGTCTCCATGGAAACCATCTGATAAAGATAAATTGACCATCTGGTTCTCATGTCTCCACAGAGACGATGTGATAGGGAGATAATGTTCTTGAAAGCATTTAGGGGCTCTCCTAGCTTGGAGAGCTATAAAGATAAGACAAAACCAGTTAGCACTTAGTAGTAGCAGAGACTGCACCGTGCGTCTTAGGACAGATACATTTTCTTTTAGGTTAACTCAAGTCTGTAAGTCTATCTGTCAGTTTAGGACATTTGTTCCTGTTAGGTGGGTAAAACTTCAGTAATGAAGATGTACATAGTTCTATGTGTTAGTATTAAATTAATAGGTTTTAGGGGGTATTGGGGGGTTGGTTGTTTTTTTTTTTGTTTGAGGGCTTTCAGTAAAACAAAAGTTTTGTAAAGATGTGACATAGGCTCAAATGGATATGACAAGAAACAACTATATAAAAGTTCAACCTACCAGTGTATACATGTAACAAAAAAGGTGTTATACATAAAAGGTGTATGTATAATCATTTTTTAATACGATAATGCTATCTGTAATGTCTTTAAATGTCAATGGGCTCACAGATAAATGCAAAAAAGAAAGAATAGTGAACTGTATTAAAAACTGTAGAGTGCAAATAGCTATGTTACAGGAGACACAAGTGCAAAGAACTGAACATGTGAATTTGATAAAGAAGGATTTTTATGATGGTTATTCAGAGGAATATCTGGGACAAAAGAAAAGAGGAGCACTTCTGTTAATTTGCAAGAAGGGCTCCAATAGTGATAGAAGAGGATACAAAAGATGATAATGGGAGATTTGTAGTGCTAAGGGGCTACTGGCAAGGGCAGAGGATTACACTGGCATGTATTTATATTCTACCTAAAACTGCTGTTTTAGTTTTCAGCAAGGAATTTAGGTGGGTATGGGAATTTGATTTGCAGTAGATGTGTCTGGGGGGCCCAGAAGGGAGTGTATAACAAAGAAGGGTAGATTTTTTTTAAGAAATTTATGAAAATATTTGGCATGGATGTTGTGAATTCAGTAGTAGGAGTTCAGAGTGAATTTACATATTATTCCCCAAGATATAAAAACTGGGCAAGGCTAGACAGAATTTACATTTCACAGGAACGTGTGCATTTAATTGAAGGTCTTGATATACATCCAATAACTATTTCAGGTCATGCGCCAATAATGACTAAAATAAAAACGCACAGTAATTAAATAAAAATGAGACACTGGCACTTGCACCTATCTGTTGAAAAGAGAGGAATTTAAGGAATGGGTAGTGGAGATTATTCAGCAGCTATTCGGGAGGATAGCAATTACTTCTGAAAATCCAGCTATAGGATAAAATTAAGGTGGAGTTTAAAAATGGGGTGGAAATGAAAGGGAGCTACGGTTAAGAAGCAACAAAAATTATTTAGATGGACTGACAAATTTTGAAGTATTGCAGAATAGGGGGAATCTCACAGAACAAGAAGAGGATCAACTGCATAATGCTAAGCAGAAAATAAGGGATTACCTCAACAGTATAGACACGTTTAGAAAAATTATTAAACAACTGTTTGTTGATGACGCTAGAGCGAAAAACTTTTAGCACAACGACTCGGGCTACAGAAAGTAGAAAGGGCTGTCGCCAAGCTTATGAAACCTGTAACAAGGAAGGTAACAAGATCCTGTAGAGGTATTAGAAATATTTTGAAAATTCTATGAAAGTCTGTATAAAGCAGAGAAATATGGAAATCAAAAAAAGATACAAATGGAAATGTTTATGGGAAAATTAAATATGCCAAGGTTAGAGGTAGGTGACTCTCCATTATTAATGGTTAGGATAGGAGGAGATGAGAGAAAAATTGTGATGTATAACCAATCTACAAGAAAGTCCCCAGGAATAGATGATATTCCTGTGGAAGTTTGGAAGCTAGGAGGGAAACAACTGATAAATATCTGGAATGTTTTGTTTAACAGTATTGTAAGAGTAGGAGAGGTATGAACATCGTGGAAGAAAGCAGCAGTGTATGTAATACCTAAAGAGGGTAAAGATCCATTGGAGCCAACTTCATACAGGCCCATTTCAATACTAAACCATGATTATAAAGTGTTCATGTCTATAATGGCAAAATAATGCCAAAATTAATACGTGTGGATCAGTGTGGTTTTGTGGAGGGTAGGCAAACATTTGACAACATTAACAGAACAGTGATGATCCAGAGGGAAACATAATGTAAGAAAATACCATTGTTTTTGGTGGATCCTGATGCAGAGAAAGCATCTGACAGAGTAAGTTGGGACTTTATGAGCAGGGCAATGGAAGCATTTAAATTTCCTGAAAAAAAATATAAGGTTGATTAAGATGATATGTGAGGGATCGGAGGTGAAAATTAAAGTGGGTGGGGTTCTCTCTGATAATTTTTGCTTGAGCAGAGAATCCAGGCAGGGGTGTCCTCTTTCCCCTTTGTTATTTATATTACATTTAGAACCATTGGCAAAGAAAATAAGGGACTGCAAACTTCAGGGGTATAATTGGTATAGTAGTAAAAGCTGGCTCTATCTGCAGATTTTATTTATTTATTTATTTAACATTTGTTTTCTGGGAAAGTCCGACTTGGAATAAAGCCATTTTTCAGCAAAGGCCCGGGGAGAAATGCTGCAGACGCATGTCTTTGTGATGTGGGAGGAAACCGGAGCACCTGAAGGAAACCCACACAAACGCAGGGAGGGCATGCGGACTTCACACAGAAGGCATCCCAGCCAAGAATCGAACCTGAGAACCTCTTGCTGTGAGGCGACAGTGCTACCGCTGCACCACTGCACCGTCCAATGATATTTTATACATGAAAACAAAAAACAGAAAGACATTACAGTTTACAATGTTGTGGAATATTTTGAGACCGTTTCAAATCGTTTTGGGATACAAAATTAATGAAGTTAAAACCAAGGCAATAGCGGTAAATTATGTACCCCCATATGAATTGGTTAAGCATTCTCCATATTTACGTGGACATAAGTATTTAGGAGTATATGGATAAAAATGCTTCTGGTGTCGCAACTAAGGGTATGTGGGAAGTCATTAAACAAGATAATACAAAAACTAAGAAAATGGAAGCTTTGTTGTATGGATAGTAAAATACGAGCAGTTAAAATATTTTTAGTCCCATTAATCTTTTACACAGGTCCGGCATGTTTTTATCAACTAGAGGAGAAGTTGTGGATATCAATTAATAAAGAACTGAAGGACTTGGGAGGGAAAGACAGCAAGAGTCAAGTGGAATAAGATGATTCTTCCAGTAGAACAAGGCGGATTGGGATTACCTGATTTGAAGGGTATTTCAGAGCTGCACAGTTAAGGCTCCAGTACATAGCACAAGCAGAAAACATGTAAGTCAAAGTGGAAAGGGATGATAATGGAATTGCGGGGAAGCTCAAAAAACAAGGAGAGAATGGGATTTTGGATGTAAGCCTTTAATGAGAATAATCATACAGAATACTATGTCTGTAAAGTAGCAGAAAGTATCCTAAGAACCAAGCCAACACGGGAATGGAGGAAGGAGGTTCTGCTGATAGGGAAGACTGCAGTTAGGGGTACAGACAATAGGCAAGAGGTGGTTAGAATTTATTGGAGACAACTGGCAAAGGAACCAAGGTATTGGGAGCAAATAGCTAGAGAGGGAAAGATGATAGAATGGGAAGATACCAAGACTTTATTTGGACTGCAGGTTAGAGATGGTTTTCCCTATCATGGATAGGTATCGAGGCATAAGCAAAGAGAAATTGGGGGGGGGGGGTTAAACGAAAGACCAGCACTGGTGAAATTTTTAGTAGAGTCTAGAACAGAAGCTGCCATTAAAAAGGAATAATTAGTAGAATATATAAAATAAAAGACATGCTGTAGGTGGATTGGAGACACTAAATTGGCTCTAGGCATGAGTGCGTGCTTGCGAGTGCCTTCTATGGAAGGTTGGGCGCCTGGCTGGTAACTCAACACTGTAAAACTCCAATGCCAATCATGAGTGGGCAGGTGATCTGCTGTGGCGACCCCTAACTGGGAAAAGCCAAAAGAAGAAGAAGATAAAATATTGAATGTTAACTGTAAGAATCAATCAGAGGAGGTTAGAAAGGACTGGGAAGAAAGATTCGATAAGAAATTCACAAAGAAACAATAGAAGATTTAGGATTTTTGCTTGGAAATATTTATATAGATATTTTATACCCCAAATAGACTCCAGAGCATTTTTCCTCGGGTAGACAGCAAATGTTGGAGGTTTGACTGGGAAGAAAGAGGTAATTGGGAACATATTTTCTGAGAGTGCAGTGAGTTGGCAGACTTTAAGGATTCCCTGCAGTATGCACTGTCGGAGGTGCTGGGTGGGCAGATTGGTATGACGGGGAAGATGATTTTTCTGAGCTTTGATACAGAATCAGAATTGACTAGACATGGTAAGGCTTTGCTGTGTCTAATTATGGTGGCTGCCAAAAAAAGCAATTACTAGAAAATGAAAATCAAAATCTACACCAGCTATACTAGAAATAGTGAATATAGTAACAGAGGTAAAACAACTGTAAGAGCAAACTACATAGGAAAAAAAATGGGAATTGTGGAAACAATACATACAGTGGAGGAATGAGGTTTAAAAGAAGGCTGGACTTAAATGAGCTATGTAATGTTTGACTGAAAAAGATTGGGTAGATTCTAAGTGATGTATAATGTTTGTAAATGGGAATGTGTCAGTATGGTTTGTGATATAAAATGCTTGCAACTAGGACTGCATCTGTGTGGTTTGTTTCCAGTTATTTAAATGTATAATTGCCTATGTCATAAGTGATGGTTTAAAGATGTTTCTTGTTAAACTATATTGCTTAGGATATATAGTAATAAATGTGAAGTATTGTTGTTATTTGTCTTTCGGCTTTTCCCGGTTAGGGGTTGCCACAGCGGAACTCTGGTCCGTTAATGATTGACAGTAGACTTTCACAAACGCAGAGGTGCCAGCTCGACTTTCAACCTTCAACGAAGGCACGCCCATTTACGCATGTCTTTCGAATGCCCACCCAACCGCGGGGAGGACATGCAGACTCCACACCGAAGGCACTCCCCGCACTCCAGCCGAGAATCGAACGGGAGAACCTCTTGCTGTAAGGCAACAATGCTACCGCTGCACCACCGCGGAATAATAAATGTGAAGTATAATATTTGTAAACTTAAGCTTGTTAATACAGTTTGATTACTTTTATATAAATGTAAATGTGGTGTTCCCACAAGTGATAATTCATTAAACGTGTTTAAAAAAAACAGTAGTTTGTTTTGGAACAAGAGGCTTTTCATTGTTTGTTTACCTTTTCTGCTGTTGTGTCTGTGTGAGTTTTAAAGGGGAGATTGAGGTCAAGAGTGAGTCGTTAGTATTTATATTGTGAGAATTGTGTTATTTGTTAATTACCGGGAGTAAATGGTTGACAGAGTTTTATATGTAGAAAGCTTTTGGCTAAAACCAAGTTGCAAGGTAGATACTTTAAGAGCATGGTATTTAGTAAAAAGGTTTGTAATATCATTTGTAGATAATAAAACAATGGAATTAGTGCAAGGAAAAAAATATGAGGAACCTGTGAAGTAAAGAACCCTCATCAGTCAGTGAAGTACCAGCCTGGACCTTTACAGTCTTGTGAGTTAAATAGTTATTGAACCAAGTAAGGGCATTTGAGTAAAACACTGGGTTTCAAGTTTCTTTATTAAGATCTATAAATGCAGACCCAGTGAGGCAACTTTTCTGCATGGCCAAGAATTTGTTATTCACTCTGAGAGCAACAGTAAGAGGATCGTTATCAGTAATAAAACTGTGTTTGGGAATCCTTGAATGTACCATATGTATTAATGTGGTCGTGATGTTGATCATAAATTAAGTTTTCTAACAGAGTAATGGTAATAGGTCAAATCTTGGGGAAATTTTATGTGGGGATAATTAAGGAGTATGCAAATTTAGAGCAGACTATGCCTTTAGTCAGAGGTTGAATGTATGTGCTAGAGGTTTAGCTAGAGGACAAGCAGCCATAAAAAGGATGGATGAGTGAATGCTGACCTAAGTAGGGTTGGTTTCCTTTCTACTTTTTCAAGGATTTTTGACAATTTTAGAAGAACTTGCCTAAAAACAGAAAGGGGATCAGTGCTTAAGAGGGGGAAGTAGGCTGAGGTTGGGATTAATTTGTGGTTGTTGGGAGGGGGTGTTATTTATGTTTGATAAACTAGATGAGGTGACAGGGAGCTAGTAAGTGTTCTGAATTACTAACGGTAATCTTAAGACATCCCTTAAGAGTAAAAACTTAGTAGAGCTTTTATTTTTCAAAGTAAGTAATATCTTTGATCACTTTTCAGAATTACTTATGTTGTGATGCCATCAAAATTAGTTTTGTTCTGAAGTATAAGGAGTTCTCTGTTTTGATGTTTAACTTGCGCATTTTTCAGAGACAAAAAACATTCCTTGAGAAAGCTAAGGCTATTAGTTTCCTTCTACTTTTTCCAAGCTGTGTTTCTTGTTTTTATAAGAGTATTTATACAGCGGCGCAGTGGTCCAGCGGTAGAGTTGTTGCCTCACAGCAAGTGGTTCTCCGGTTGGATTCTTAGCTGGAGTGCCTTCTGTGTGGAGTCTGCATGTCCTTCCTGTGTTTGTGTGGGTTTCCTCCAGGTGCTCTGTTTTCTTCCCATGTTATAAAGACATACCTCTGGAGCATTTCTCCCCTGGCCTCCGGTGAACATTGGCTCTGTTCCAAGTCAGATTTTCCCGGTTAACAAATGTTAAATAAATGTTTAATGAAATAAATAAATACGTTTATAGTGATTAATCCAGGGACATTGTTGATCTCTTGACCACTTAATGCAAAGGAGAAAATGCTTGTCCATTGTAAGTTGGATGAAGGAATTAGAGATCATTGAGACTTGTGTGGGCTTGCTGCAGTTGAACAGCAGGGCGTAATTCATCTAGGTTAGGTCTTCCCTAAAATATCTTCTTTACAGCCAGGGAAAGAAGGTGTGGTTATTACCGTTGGAGGTTATTTGGGGTTTTTAAAACAAAATGTAGTTTGGATGAGAAAATGATTATATTAATCAATGTTGGTGGTGGTAGTTTTTACTAAGTCTAGGAGGCTGCCATTGTTAATATTAGGGCTTAGACAGGTGAGTGAGTTTATCAGTAACCATTTAAATGTCAGGCCCCACTAGAATGAGTCCGGAAATATGGACACTAAATGGCTAAAATTTTGGACTTGTGTATATACCAAGTCCGAGATGCCATTTCTCGGAATATTCTCATTTTTCCAAGGTGTGTCGATCTCAGAGTTGGTATATATTAGTTTGGGGTGTGCAAGGGGGCTTGTCCCCCCCCCCCCGCAAAAGGATGTTTAAAGGAAAAGAGGGATTTTTTAGATTTACTCTTCTCCTGTGTTTTCAAGAACCGCAGTGGTGGTGCTGCGGTAGCGTTGTCGCCTCACAATAAGACGTCCTGTTCGAGTCTCAGCTAAAGCATCTTCTGTGTGGAGACATGCATGAATGGGCGTACCTTCATTGAAGGTTGTATGTCAGGGCTGGCAACTCGGTACGTAAAAATCTACTGCCAATCATTAGCGAACCGGAGTTCCGCTGTGGCGACCCCTAACTGGGAAAAGCCGAAAAGCCAAAAGATACAACAACTCTTCTCCTATGTTTTCGGTCTTTTTTAAGCTTGTTGGCACTGGGCATTTTGAGTGCTAACATTTCAGTAAGGAACCAAGTTAGCCATATGGGTGAGGTTGTTTTGAGAAAGTATATTAAATACATTTTTTTTTTAATCTTAAGAAATCCATGTTAAAGTCCCCTAGTACTTGCTGTATGATTTGAATTCCATTATTGGTTCTGTATTATCTATCTGTTGAACCTGATGGGATTATGTAAACTACATGCACATGTTTCTTAGTTTGATTGCTTTCTGATATGGAGTGTAGTGCCCAGTTTGATGAGTATTGATTGTGGGACTGACATAGCAGTGACTTGTTTTTGTTTGTTTTTTAACTTTATTAGGATCATGGCACTACCACCTATCTTTAAATTAGGCCTATTCAGAAAAAAAAAGTGAAAACATTCAATATGTGACTGAAGGACAGATGGAGCCAAGTTTTAGTTGTACGTGATATGTCTGGCTAGTTTTACTGGCTTAGTCTTTATTTTTGTAACCTTTGCTGTTTGATATGAGATGTGGGTTTGACATTTAAAATGCTGCAATAGTAAATATCCAGTGGTTAGAAGTGTTGGGCACCTGTTGGATTTTTGAGCAGTAATTGGTAAAGATACAGTGGATATAAAAAGTGTACACTTCCCTGTTAAAATGCCAGGTTTTTGTGGTATAAAAAAATGAGACCACAATAAATCATTTCAAAACTTTTCCCACCTTTAATGTGACCTATAACCTGTACAATTCAATTGAAAAACAAGCAAATCTGTTAGGGGAAAATATAAAATATAAAAACCGTAGAATAAGCTGGTTGCATAAGTGTGCACACCCTTAAACTAATACTTTGTTGAAATTCCTTTTGATTTAATTACAGCATTCAGTCTTCTTGGGTACACACCTGCCATTAATTAGAGAGACTGATTAACTCCATATAAAGTTCAGCTGTCCCTAGTAGGATTTTCCTGACATTTACTCAGTTGCCTGCTACAGCAAAAGCCATGGTTCACAGAGAGCTTACAAAGCATCAAAGGGATCTCATTGTTAAAAGGTATCATTCAGGGGAAGAGTACAAAAAAATTTCCACAGCATTGGATATACCATGGAACACAGTGAAGACAGTCTTCAAAAAGGGGAGAGAATATGGGAACAACAGTGACATTGCAAAGAACCATACGTCTCTTTAAAATTGATGAAAAGACAAGATGATAACTGGTCAGGGAAGCTGCCAAGAGGCCTACAGCAACACTGAAGGAGCTGCAGGAATTTCTGGCAAGTACTGGTTGTGTACTACATGTGACAACAGTCTCCCGTATTCTCCATATGTCTGGACTATGGTGTAGGGCTGCAAGATGGAAGCCTTTTCTTACACAGAAAAACATCCAGGCCTGGCTAAAATTTGCAAAGCAATACATCAAGTCCCCCAAAAGCATGTGGGAAAATTTGTTATGGTTTAATGAGACCAGGTTTGAACTTTTTGGCCACAATTCCAAAAGGTACGTTCGGTGCAAAAACAACACTTTGCATCACTAAAAGAACACCACCCCCATGGTGAAGCATGGTGGTGGCAGTATCATGTTTTGGGGTTGCTTTTCTTTATCTGGAACTGAGGCTTTAGTCAAGGTGGAGGGAATTATGAACAGTTCCAAATGCTAGTGACTTTTGGCCCAAAACCTTCAGGCGTCTGCTAGAAAGATGAAGATGAATTTCACCTTTCAACACGACAATGCCCCAAGCAGACATCCAAATCAACAAAAGAATGGCTTTGCCAGAAAAAAAATAAAGTTTTGGAATAGCCTAGCCAGAGCCCAGACCTAAAGCCAATGGAAAATCAGTGTGGGTGACCTGAAGAGGGCTGTGCACAACAGATACCCTCGCATTTGACTGATTTTGAGCATTTTTGCAAGGAAAAGTGGGCAAATATTCACAAGTCAAGATGTGCCATGCTGATAGACTCCTACCCAAGAAGACTGAATGGTGTAGTTAAATTAAAATTTGCTTCAACAAAGTATTAGTTTTAGGGTGTGCACACTTATGCAACCTGCTTATTGTATGTTTTTTTTCCCCCCCTTAACAGCTTTATTTTTCTATTGAATTGTACAGGTTATAGGTCACATTAAAGGTGGGAAAAGTTTTGAAATTATTTATTTTGGTCTCACTTTTTTATATCACAAAAACCTGGCATTTTAACAGGGGTGTGTACACTTTTTATATCCACTGTATGTCTAGAAGTGCTTTTATTGAAAGGTGAAAGAAGACATTCTTGAATAGATGATGGGCCAGAATTAGGTTTATTATTGCCAGATGTATATAGTTTTAATTAAACAAGGTAGAGAAGATAGGAATTTTTTCTTGATTTAGTTGAGGGCTGAATTTTGATTTTGGTAGTAGCTAGAGTTAATTGAAAAAATGTTGCTTAGTAACTGGTGATTCAGAGTTTGTTATGTAGGATACTAGCTTATTAGGGAGAAAGACTTTTTACAGTGGAATGTTGATCCTGCATTCAGTAAGCTGGATTTAAGGAAGGTTAATGCCACAGAAGTGTACTGCAAAGTACTAAAATATTAAGAAAGAGTGATTAGGAAAAGTAATGAGCTGACAAGGTGTGTCAAGGGATGAATACTTGTAGTCCTTGTTTTAATAAAACAAAAAATAAGATGTATAATTAAGAAATTCTTTAACATTATACTGTTATTGGAGGCTATGTTTTGAAGTTGCATTTAGAAGGGAATATATAACAAAGCTAGATTAAGCAATGTTTTAACACTCCAATGTTTTTTCAGGGTTTATGTAAAACTCATAACCTTCTGCCAGACTATTATGACAGGGTTCCTCCAAGATGTTCAATATAGCATCATGGTTTTGTGGTAGATAAATAAGCCTGGAGGGAAGAACCCTTTCCAGTAGTCAAGATGGCATTGGCTATACGGCAACAAGCTGTTGTCCATTCCCAGGGGGGCCTACAAAAGGGAAAAATGGGAAGTGAAAAAAAAATTTTTTTCATGCTAATAGCTCCATAATCCTGAGGCACACTTGGTTTCCCAGTTCTTAGTAGGATACTGTGTCGCTGAGTCAACAAAGAGGCAATGTTCTACTTCTCACCCTTCGCAATCTGGTTGGGTAGCACAGTTACTGAAGTTGTGATTAACCGTATTGAACATGTTTTTGAAAGTTCTGATAAAAAATATGTAGGAGGCTGGAAAACCTAGAGAAAAATCATATCTAACTGCTGCCAGTAGACAGGGTTGTACGTAGATCAGCTGGATTTACCATTGATACTGAGACTTTTGACAGAGCTACTGAATCAGATGCTATCTTTTTTTTTTTTTTTTATCAAGCCACACTGTTCACCTTTGTCAGTGTGCTACACTTTGGGAGCCTTCTTTAATTCATCTTACAGTTATGCTGTTCTTGTAGAATGATTTACACTTTAAAGTCCTCTTCAACATGAAGAATCAGTTTAAATTATTTTGCCTTTCAAACTTATCTTTTAGTGATTTACACGCAATGTGGGATGTTCATCGTGTTACCCTGCTGCAGTCATCACACTTGGGTTATCCTGTCGTCAGGCGGTCCCGCAGTCGGCCTGAATTCCAAAGTCTTGGTCTGGTGTCGGTTGCTGTCGCTTCTTCCCTGACGTCAGTGCACCATGGGTATATAAGAGGCATCCGACGCCATTTTCTTCAGTCTTTCTTGCCGCGCGGTGCCAGAAGCAGAAGCAGTTCGCAAGTGCCGGTCGGCCGACTCCTGAGATTTTCGAATCGAATTTCAGTCCAAAGTCTTCAAAGCTAAGTACCCCGTTGAGGAACCTTTTCTTGCCTCAGTCCGATGTCAGAAAAAGTTAACAATTGCATTTCTTGTGGGAAGCAAATACCTCATAAGGACTTTCATTCTTATTGTATACCTTGCCTAGGCCCAGACCATGATGTCACTAGTTGTCGGTTTTGTGCTAGGTTCAATAAGCGAACTATAAAGCGACGCTTGGATTTCGCACGACACTACGGTAGGAAATTTAATTACACTATGCCGTCGGAGCAACCGACTACCGGCGTGCATAAAAAACGCAAAGATAAGGACAGGCAGCCTAGATCCAAACCAGACTCCGAGGCCTCGGCTGGGCTGGTCTCCGGTTCTCCGGTTTTCAGTGAGGTGCCTACGCAGCCCCTGGCGACCGCAGAATTGAAACCCCAGACCGCTTTGGATTCTCAAGCAGAGAGTTCTAGGCCGACGCAGCCATTTTCTTTAGGCCCTACCGACGACATTGCAAAAGGAGAAGCTGGTGCTGTGGAAACGCCTTCGGTTTCAGAAGGTGTCTTCAGACCGACTACTCTCACCATAAAATCTTATGCTAAGTTTAAGACTCCTCTACAGCCAAAAAAGACTGCACATCAGTCTCCAGTTCAAGGCCCCATGCCTAAGAAACAGATGCTTAAAATGGCTAAAGATTTGATTTCTTTAATCAGGGGTTCCCAACCCCCCCCCCAGACGAAAGGCCTAGACAAGAGGAGGATTATGCCTCCTCTGATCAAGTGTCTATTTTTTCAGGCTCCTCTGAGGAACAGGATTACTCCTTTCCCCCTTATGAAGATTCTGATGCTGAAGATTCCATTCCCTCAGCTTCTCCCCCTGAAGACTATTCCTTTGGGGAAACCTTACATACCATGAGGGAACATTTCCACTGGGAAGGTCAGGACTACTCCGACTCAAAGAAAAGGCTCCGAGAGTTTCTTTTACTCCCCCAGCACAGACCACTTGCTGTCCCTCCAGTTTTAGACATTGTGGATGATGTTTACTTAGAATCTAATTTAAGTCCAGATTCTCTGCCTCCTGCTCCAGCCAAACCAGACAGATATTATAGAGTGCCTGACTCACACAAATTCCTTTACAAAAGCCCTGTTGCTGACCCAGAGACTATCTCCCAGGGTTCCAAAGGGGCTAAGGCTTCTATGGCTAAAAATCCTGTACCCTCTGAAAGGGACTCCAGAGCACTAGATAGGTGGGGGAAGAAGGTTTACACCTCAGCTACTCTAGCTATGAGAGCACTAAATTGTCAATTTCACATGCTGAAATACCAGCAATTCCTAATGTCTCAAATAAAACAAAAAATGAGCACGCATCCTCAACAGTCTGAATTCATGGAAATGCAGGATCTGTTGCATGCAGCTGAACAGGTGGGCAAACATACTTTACAATGTGGATTTCATTCCTTGGAAGCTTCCTGTAGAGCAGCTGTTACTGGGTCGGTCATACGTAGGCATGCTTGGTTAAAGGAACAAACTCTGCCTGATCATGTTAAAGCAAAGTTACTAGATGCACCATTACAGCAGGATGTTTTATTTGGAGTTAAAGCAGAAGAGGTTGTAAAGAAAATGGAGGATAAGGCAAAATCTATGCAGATGGTCAAAGATTTCTTACAGATACAACCCCCACGCTTCAGCAGAAATTGGCCAACAAAAAATTGGTTGTTTCCAGCTTCTGACAGACCACAGAGGGGTAAATACAGACGCCCAAGGGGCAGAGGTCAAGCACAAATCCCTTACAAACCTCGCCAATGGGGCACTGCAACACAGAAGGGAGGAGAAGACAGGTCCCAAACTACTAGAAGACAAACACAATGACTTTTAAACTTCAAACTGCCAAGCAAAGCTCTCTTGGCAGCTCCCTTGGGAGGAAAATTAGCACTTTTTGCAGACAACTGGCACATCATCACAAAGGACAAATGGGTCCTAGACATTATCTCACAAGGATACAGATTCCATTTCCACACCTTGCCAAGGATAAAAGGAATGCCAAACCTGCCACAAAATCAATGGGCAGAGGCACAAAAACAAATTACAGCTCTCATGGACATGAGAGCCATTCAACTGGTTACCTACACAGGAGCAAGGCCAAGGATCTTTCTAGTCCCCAGAAAGGACAATGCTTGGAGACCCATTCTGGACCTTTCGATTCTAAACACCTTCTTGTAAGTACCCAAATTCAAGATGCTAACACTACAGCAGCTTCTTCCCATGTTGGGCAAGAAAGCTTGGCTAGTAACGTTGGACCTCAAGGAGGCATACCTGCATGTCCCTATCAGACAAAATTGCAGAAGATACCTCCGTTTCATGGCAGGTTCAACCCATTACCAATTCTCTGCACTGCCCTTTGGCTTATCTACTGTGCCCAGGGTCTTCACAAAATGCCTGGCACCAGTAATTGCATACTGCAGACAAAGAGGAATTCAAATATACCCATACCTGGATGACTGCCTCATCCAAGCAGAAAGCAAGGACATTCTCTTACAACATCTGGCTTTTGTAAAACACCTTCTAAGTTGCCTAGGGTACACAGTAAACGAAAAGAAAACAAAACTAGTACCTTCACAAAATATAACATTCCTGGGTGCCAGCTTGAATACAACGGCCCAGATGGCTTATCTGACGCCAGACAAACAACTACAACTAACTCAATACTTCAAAATAATGGCAACAAAGGCCCAACTCCCTGCAAGGAAAATTCTGCAGGCCTTGGGCTTCATGGCATCTTGCATGCTACTAATACCATTTGCAAAAACTGCATATGAGGAAATTACAATGGTACCTGAAAAGCTTATGGACTCAACACAGCCACAGCTTGGAAACGATGATACCTCTCATTCCCTGCCTTCATCAGGAGTTTCTGTGGTGGTCACAGGCATGTCACCTCAACAAGGGTCAGCCTTTCACCTTACCCCCAACCAGGCAGACTATGACAACAGATGCATCCGACTATGCCTGGGGGGCACACATGGCAGGACAGTGCATTCAAGGCATATGGACGGCAGATCAAAGAAATCTGCACATCAATCAAAAAGAAATGCTAGCTGTACAGAATGCTCTGACAGCCTACAAGGACCTCTTGCATCCTGGATAGCTTATAATAAGGACAGACAGCACCACAGTAATGTGGTACATAAACAAACAAGGGGGTACACACTCCTATCCTCTATGCAGGCAAGCAATGACCTTGTGGAACACAGCACTGGCTTACCAAGTTCAATTACAAGCTCAATTCCTGCCAAGAAAAAAGAACAGATTGGCAGACGACCAAAGCAGGAACATCATGGATCCCCACGAGTGGAAACTGGATCCACAAGTATTCGCAATGATAACTCAAAAATGGGGGCGCCCAGACATAGATCTGTTTGCCAACCCCAAAACTATCAACTATCAAAATTTTGCACCAGGACATTTCACCATCAAGCTTGGAAAGTGGACGCACTCTCACTCAGTTGGAAAACGCTGACCGTATATGCCTTTCCTCCATTGTCCCTTCTCACAAAGATGCTGCTGAAAGTCAGGATGGAGAGACCCCGAATGATACTCATTGCCCCAGACTGGCCAAGCTAGCACTGGTACCCACTACTAAGGAACATGGTCCACGGCCCACCATGGATTTTACCACAAATTCCTCATCTGCTCACACAGCAAGACAGTCAGATTCTACACAGCCAGCTCAAAACCTTAAATTTGGCTGCATGGCAAATCACCTAAGCAACCAGCCAGCTCCTCTTTCACAAGCTGTTATGGATGTCATTCTGGAGGCCAGGAGGCCCAGCACTAGGAAAGCCTACTCAGACAAATGGAAAAGATTTTGCACCTGGAACCAAGCTAAAGGCCAAAGTACCCTTGAGCCGAACATACCTCAGATTCTACAATATTTAACTGAGATATTACACAAAGGACTTTCTTTTTCATCTATTAAAATCTACGCCTCCGCCATTTCAGCTCACTACAACACGGATCCGCCTTTATTTTCACATCCACTTTTAAGGCAGTACCTCAGAGGGGCCAAAAACATTAGGCCTCCCAGGACAGCACCAACACCAACTTGGGACCTCAACTTTGTTCTGGAAAAACTTACGCTGCCACCTTTTGAGCCAGCTTTCTCAGCTGATTTAAAGTTTATATCATGGAAGACTGCCCTGCTGCTAGCAATTACTTCAGCCAGAAGAGTCTCAGAGCTACAGGCACTAATGGCAGTAGAGCCTTTCCTCATTTTTCATCAAGACAGAGTTTCTCTACTAACTAACCCCTCCTTTATGCCAAAGGTGGTATCCAATGTGGCTCTAAATCAAACTATCCATTTACACACCTTCTTCCCAAATCCACAGAACAAAGGAGAAAGACTCCTGCACTCCTTGGACATTCACAGGCAACTACGTTACTACTTGGATAAAACTAAGGTTTTCAGAAAATCTGACCAACTTTTTGTATCCTATGCTACAGCATCACAAGGAAAGGCTATCTCAAAACAGACCATTTCCAAATGGATAGGACATTGCATACGTTTTTGCTACACCCATCATGGAAAACCAGTTCCTGCTAGCATAAGGCCCCACTCCACCAGGGCAGCAGCTACATCTACAGCCTTCCTCAGGGGGGTGCCAACCAAGGATATTCTGGAAGCTGCAACTTGGAGTTCAGTACACATCTTCACCAAACACTATCACTTACCACTTTACTCTAAGTCTAGAGCTGGCTTTGCCACTGCAGTTTTGCAGGGCCTTCTAGCTTCCTCTAACCCTGTTTGATTCCACCTCCCATCCTTAGTTTTGGGATTCAACCCAAGTGTGATGACTGCAGCAGGGTAACACAATGAACATAGTACAGTTTTGTACCTACCATAAATGTAGATGTTCGAGTGTATATCCTGCTGCAGTCCAGGTTACCCTCCCTCCATCCCCTCTAACCTAACTGAAACCTTTTTCAATACCTTAAAATCTGATACAACCTTTGTGGTGTATTTGCTTATAGCTGGAGGGATGTTTTGTTTGTGCTAAATTTTTATTATTGGTGCTATCTACTGACCACCTTTTGGGGGGGCACCTGACATCTGGGGCAAGAAAAACTGAAGAAAATGGCGTCGGATGCCTCTTATATACCCCTGGCGCACTGACGTCCGGGAGGAAGCGACAGCAACCGACGCCAGACCAAGACTTTGGAATTCAGGCCGACTGCGGGACCGCCTGACGACAGGATAACCCAAGTGTGATGACTGCAGCAGGGTATACACTCGAATATCTACATTTATGGTAGGTACAAAACTGTACTTTTTTGTAGCTCAGTCAGTGATATAGTTCCCTTTTTGTATGTTATGAAAACTACAAGAAAAACCTAGCCAAGCTAGAGTTTTCACTGTGTGATACCTTAAACCTCCTGTAATAGAGGCCCATGAGATATATGCAAATGACCTCTTAAGGACATGCAGTGTGACTTCTGAATGTCCATGACTTTTAACTTTTTTTCGTTTTTAAATCTTTACGGACATATTCAGTCTAACAAAGCCAAAAGCAACTAGCTGTGGACATGTACGTTTTGGCCTTATTATGACCTCTTCAGTGCAGCATAAGTGGATTGTCTGGTTATACTCTAGAAACATAGGTTCTTTAAACCCAGCTGATGACCATAACCATTAAGGTGTTTGCAAAATATCCCAACTATCAACTTAACTAAAAAGTACCAAGAAAAACATAGCCAAGCTAGAGTTTTCATTTTGCTATACCTTAGCCTGTAATAGAGGCCCATAGGATATATGCAAATGACCCCTTAAGGACATCAGTTGTTTCAGCAATATGGATTCTGAATATCAATGACTTGCAGGACGTTTAAGGTATCACACAGTGAAAACTCTAGCTTGCCTAGGGTTTTCTTGTATTTTCCACTAATTGGTTTGTCTGTGTGACCTTTTTTACTTTTTGGTTTAGTCTTCTTGTATCATAATGATAGTGCAGCTCACACCGTATTCTGTCATTCATGCTGAATGTAGTGTCAAAGGTTGCCTTGAATTACAAGAGAATTTCAGAGCAGCAGCTGCAGTAAATGTATCCTAGAAGACAGCTTGAAATTTATATGGAAAAATTAAAACGTTCCATAAGGAAGTCAATTAGTTAGCTTTTGTAAATGGGATCTATATCATATCATCACAAAGTGAAAATGTTGAAATGTTTGAGATGATTGGGATATTTTCCCTTTCCTCACTGTAGTGCGATCTCGGAGTTGGAATATATATTTAGTGGGTGTGGGGGTGGGGGATGCAGCCCCCCACAATACAGAGTTAGAATTTTGGCATTTTCCGCTCTTGTGTTTGATATTTTCAGTTTGCGATGTTATGATATAGATGATTGTAAATGTGCTTAGTTGACTAAGCAATATTAACAATAAAGTAAAGTAGATTGATATAATTAAATAACAGTAAATGCATTCAAATATAATTAAAAACATGGAATTGATTAATTAAAAAAAAAGTCAAGGCCAGAAATGGAAGAGATGCATCTAGATACACCCAAAGTTTCCACAGTGGTACAATCCTGAAGTTGTCAGAGTAGTGGAACCCTCAGATCTGGAGTCTGATACAAAAGTGAGCAAAACCCTGAGGTTTTCAGCTGTTCTTCGTGTTTCACTGTTGCAGTCATTACATTTGGGTAATCCTGCTGGCAGGTTGCCCTCAGCCGGCCTGAATTCCAAAGTCTTGGGTCCTGCTTCTGCTGCATGTTGCACTAGTTATTAGAAATGCCTTTAAACATCTACTAGATGTAGAGAATGTTAAATGCAGGACAAGTTGCCAGGTCTTTGAGTCTATCAATCTGAAATAGAATTTGAAGTATAACATTAATTTAATGTTATGTAAATTAATAGTTTAAATTTGTGTTATTGCTGTTTTGATATGTTATTTTATGCCATGTGACTTCTTGTTAATTTGTATTTAAGAGAATGATTTGCACTGACTTGCAAGTCCAGTGAAGTTCCATTTTAGAGGGGTGGAGTGAAAGTCTTGCTTGATCCAATTATAGTGAGGAATAGATAGATGTACTGTGTTCTTTTAGAAGTGGTACCAGAGTTTCTCATTTCTTTCTAGCTGTCAGCTGTTGTAGCTGAAGCCCTCTGGTGGGGGGTGGCCATTTGTCCTGCCTCTTATTCTTTTTAAGAAATCACCCCGTGGAAGAAATCCCTTTTTCATTCGTTGCAGTATTATAGGGTTTCAACGCCTTATGACCAGGGACTTATTGACTCCTGCATTGTTTGGCTCTTTTGGAAAAGGAGCTTCTGCTCCCTTTGCCCATTGCTTTGTAGGGGATTGGTAGGCCTGGCCTTGACAACCTAGGTATGAGCATAGTTTGATCCTAATTTCAGGCCTTTCTGCTGCTTCTGATTCCACTTTACCACTGCAGTAATATTCCTTATCCATGGGATTTGCTTATGATAGATGTCTGACATTCCAAGCAAACTCCCAGAGCTTTCTTGGATGTTCCTCCCAGGCATAGCTTCTGCTTGTTTGACATCAGACCTAAGTTTTTTTAAGCAGTGTAAATACTTATGTTTTACATACTGTGCGTGTAACTTGTTCCTTTGGTACTGATTCCTGTTGCAATTATTTTATAACTGTGTGTGTGTGTGTGTGTGTGTGTGTGTGTGTGTGTGTGTGTGTGTGTGTGTGTATATATATATATATATATATATATATATATATATATATATATATTTATTTATGCAATTATTTATTTATTTTATTTTACATTTGTTAACTGAGAAAGTCCGACTGGACACATGTCATTTTTCAGCGGAGGCCCGGGGAGAAAAGCACCATGTACACAGTAAAATATTATATTAGACAGTTGATATACAGTTAGATTACATGCAATCATATATAGTAGCCGTACACATTTTCCATTAATAATGCTGTTGAAAAATAATACCTTAAAAAGAGAGTTTAGACATCAAATACTTCAGAGTATTTGGGATATATTTAAATCATAAAATAGCTGGTAGAATGAAGTATGTATAAGTGATAGATTGGATAGGAAGGGTTCTGAGTAGAGGGGAGAGATGATAGGTATAGATAGAGGAATAATGAGTTGAAAGTGGGGGGGCTGATAGAGAGTAGTAAGTGGTAAGGTCTAAAGTTAGGGTAAGCAGGAAGGTTGCAGACATATAGAGGAATAATTCAAAGGGTGTAAATAGTATTGGTAGGTGTGCTGTACATAAAGTCAGTTGGATATAGGAAAGGAAGATGACAGAGGGAGAGGCAGAGAGCTGTAACAGGAGAAATGATGCTGGAAGTAGAGCAAGGAAGGAGAAGTAGTGGGGTGAGAAACTGAGAGAGAGATGTATTGGTAGTTATAGTTGTGATAATGGGGTGGGGGGTGGGGCTGTTCCACTGCTTAGCAACAGAGTTGCTGTAGAGGGAAGTGCCGGCGGAGATATTGGTTTTTGTTACCTCTACCTCTAGTAGAAGTTTCTGATTTGATCGTAGAATTCTAGAGTTGGTGCTTGGGTGAAGTAGGTTTTGTAGAGCAGGGATTTTGTCAGAGCAGTGAAGAAGTTTGTGGGTTGTTATAAGTTGGGTTATAAAGAATGAGGTTGGGAAGTTCCAGCCAATCAAGAACTTTTACAGGAGTGCAGTGATGTGTTCGATGGGGCATATTTGTTGCAAATTTGGCACTTTTATTATATCAGCTGTGAAGAATGACAAGGTCTGATTTTCTGAGATTGGTGAATATTGGTGATGCATATAAGAGTGTGGAAATAAGGCGGGTACGTGCAATGGTAGCTCGGGTGGAGTTGGTTAGGAACTGTTTGTTCCTGTACAGCATGGCAAGTTTTTTATGCAGTTTTTTTGTGGTGGTGGATATATGTATGTCAAACTTCAATTGGCTGTCTATGATAACCCCAAGTAGTTTTGTGTGTGTGACTGGTGATATAATAGTGTTGTTACTGGAGGTAATATTAAAGTTAATAGTATGGGAGGAGTGTTGTGTGAGTGGGAAAATAATAAGCTGAGTCTTGGTGAGGTTTAGTATTAGATGTGAATCTGAGAGCCAATGCTCAACAGAAAGAAAAGAGGATTGTGTTTGGTGGAAGAGGGTCTCGGGGAAGGGAGAGGCGCAGATGAAACTGGAATCGTCTGCGTATTGTATGACGGAGGCATGGAGTGTGGCCGTGTGTAGTTTGTTGGTAAAGATAGAAAACAGTAGTAGCCCAAGGATTGAACTTTGTGGGACCCCTAGTGAGACTGGTTGAAGTGAGGAGAGTTCCTGTTGCCATCTTACTGCCCGTTGTCTGCCTGTTAGATAATTTTTGAACCAGAAAGTGCTAGATGGGCTAATATTTAAATCTGCAAGTGTCAATGAGTTTGTCATGGTTTATCATATCAAAGGCCTTGGAGAGGTCTAAGAATATGGCTGAGACATAGCTACCATTGTTTCTGTGTTTGTTGAGTGTGTGTGTGCATAAAGGACATAAGAGCTGTAGTGGTGCTGTGCGAAGGCCTGAAGCCATGTTATCTTTTAGCTAGTAGATTATGAGAGTTTAGGAAAGTTAGGATTTGTGTGTGTACACATCTTTCAAGGATTTTGGAAAATGGAGAAAGTATGGCGATTGGTCGATAGTTGATTAGTTCTTTGGAGTTACCTCCTTTGTGAAGTGGGGTGATATAGGCAATTTTCCAGAGGTGAGGAACTAAGCTTTCGGTTATAGAGCACCTAACGAGGATTGTTATGGGATATGCAATAGCATTAGCAGCAATCTTTAGGAATTCAGCTGGTAGATTGTCTACAAAGAGGGCTGTAGGTTTAAGTTTGTAAGCATCTTTTTAATAGTGGAGACTGGAACAGGTTGCAGTGAGAAGCCCAGGTCAGTGGTATTGAGGTTGGGTGGTTTGATGGTAGTTGGAGGTGTGTATGATTTAGCTAGGGTTAGAATGGAGTCTGATGTTCTTCGTTCCACATTGCTGCAGTCCTTACTATTGGGTAGTCCGCTGTCCAGTCGGCCCGAATACCAGAGTATATGGCTGACGTCGGTCAGGACGCATTAGACTGACGTCAGTATGTCAGGGTACTAATGCGCATGACCGACGTCATATCCTCAGTCTTTTTTGCCGCATGGTCCGATGCAGAAGCAGTTTTGCGAGTGCAGGTTGGCGTTCTGAAATATTTCCGAAACCGGAGTTTCAGACCGAATCAGAGTTGGCTAAGTACCCGTTGGGAACATTTTGGTTTTTCTTGCCTCAGTATTTAACCGGATGTCAGAAAAAGTGAATAACTGTATTTCTTGTGGGAAACAGATACCTCATAGGGATTACCATACCTTGTGTATACCTTGTTTAGGGCCTGAGCACGGCGTTGTTGGATGCCGCTCTTGTGCTAGGTTTAACAAACGCACTATTAAGAGGAGGTTAGACTGTGCCAGGTTAGTGTTTGGGAAGCGTTGCAATTATAAAATGCCGTCGGATGCTCCGGCGCTTCGTCAAGAAGCGCAAGGACAAAACAGCGAAGCCTAGGGTTGATGAACCGGCAGTCCCGGACGTCGGTTCTTTAGAAGGCTCAGTGGAGCCAGAGGTTTTGCCAGGAGTTTCTTTGGAGTCTCAGGCAGAGACTTTACTGTTACAGGATGTGCCTTCTCAGGAGGTAGGCCAGGCTGAGGGGGCTTCTCAGGTAACTGTTCTTCCCTCTCTTCCCAAGGTAGTTAGAGCCTCTCCTTCTGTTGCCAAATCTTCTTTGAGAGGTAGGCCAAGTTCAGCTTCAGTGGGGGCTTCTCCTAGCATTTCAGGTTCTGTGCCTAAGAAACATATGCTTAAAATGGCAGAAGATTTGATTACTATGATTAGAGGTTCTATGCCCCTCCTGATAAGAGGCCTAGGGTGGAACCGAGTTTGATAGTTTTGAACAGTGTTCAGAGGCTTCTGAGTCTTCTGCGGAAGATTTGCAGGAGTATCCTCCTTATTCTGATTCTGATGTGGATGATTCCACTCCTACAGCTTCTCCTCCTGAGGATTTCTCATTTTCAGAGACTCTGCATTCCATGAGGGAGCACTTTAAATGGGAAGGCCAGGATTACTCTGATTCAGGAAAAGGCTTAGGGAATTCTTGTTTTGCCCCAGCATAGGCCCTTAGCTATACCTCCTGTGTTGAATGTGGTGGAAGATGTTTTGCAGAGGCTTCCCTGAACCCTGATTCTTTGCCTCCTGCTCCTGTTAAACCTGATAGGTACTATAGGGTGCCTGAAGCTCATAAGTATCTTTTAAGAGTCCTAGGGCAGACCCGAAACTGTTTCTCAGGGACCTAAAGGTGTTAAGGCCTCTGTGGTTAAAAACCCTGTTCCCACTGATAAAGAGGCAAGGGCTTTGGATAGATGGGGAAAGAAAGTGTATACTTCTTCCACTTTAGCCATGAGGCGTTGAATTGTCAGTTTCACATGCTTAAATATCAAAATTATCTCCTTTCGCAACTGAAATCTAAGGTGGATGCTTTGGCGGAAGGTATTGAGTGTAAAGAGTTGCTGGATTTAGTTCATGTGTCTGAACAAGTGGGTAAACATTCTTTGCAATGTGGTTTTGATGCTGTACAGGCCTCCTCGAGGGTGGCTGCCACTAGTTCTGTTCTTCGCAGGCATGCCTGGTTGAGGGATCAGAATTTAGCTGAGCATGTTAAGACAAGGATTTTGGATGCTCCTTTACAGTCTGATGTGTTGTTTGGTTCGCCTGTGGAAGCAGTATTAAAGAAAATGGAGGACAAAGCTAAGTCTATGCAAACTGTTAAAGATTTTTGCAGGTGCAGCCATCGAAGTTTAGTAGAAATTGGCCTACTAAGGGATGGACATATGCTGCTTATGATTCCCAGTCTAGGGGTAGGGCTAGACGTGGTAGGGGCAGAGCTCAAGGTTCTTTTAGGCCTAGAACAGGGAGTTCACCTGCTCAGACTTCTGGTGAGGGCAGGGGTCAGTCCTTTCGTAAACAGACCCAATGACCTGCCTTTTCAGCTGCCAGTAGATTCTCGTCTGGCAGCTCCTTTGGGAGGAAGACTGTCTCTTTTCAAAGGAAATTGGGATTTAATTACTCAAGACAGATGGGTGTTGGATATCATTCACCACGGTTACAGGTTTTATTTCCATACATTGCCCCCTTTCAAAGGCATGCCAGATGTTCCTCCTCCACAAAGGAAAGAGGCTCACAAGCAAATTTCTCTGTTACTCCAAATAGGGGCCATTCAGCCAGTCCCTGTATCAGAAAGGGGCCTAGGATTTTATTCTCGCCTGTTCCTAGTACCAAAGAAGGGGAACACGTGGAGACCAATTTTGGATTTATCTATCCTCAACACTTATCTGGACATTCCCAAGTTCAAAATGTTGACGCTACAACAGCTTTTACCTCTGCTGGGCAAAGATCACTGGATGGTAACTTTAGATCTCAAGGAAGCTTACCTTCATGTGCCTATAAGACTAAGTTGCAGGAAGTATCTGCGTTTTCGAGCTGGAAATTCTCATTATCAGTTCTCTGCATTGCCCTTTGGCTTATCTACTGCCCAGAGTATTCACAAAGGTTCTGGCTCCAGTGATAGCTTACTTCAGGCTAAAAGGAATTCAAATCTATCCTTACTTGGACGACTGCCTGATTCTGGCTCAAGAAAAGGAAGACCTTCTACAGCATCTGGAATATGTTATAGCAGTGCTAAGATGCCTAGGGTATTCTGTGAACGAAATAAAGTCCAGTCTAGTACCCTCTCAAGACATGTGCTTTCTGGGTGTGAGACTGAATACAGCAGCCCAGATGGCCTTTTAACCCCGGACAAACAAAAGAGTCTATCACTTTACTTCCATCAACTATCTCATCAGTCCGTGCTGACTGCAAGGACAGTCCTTCAAGCATTAGGGTTCATGGCATCTTGTATTCTGGTGCTTCCCAATGCCAAACTGCATATGAGGAAGCTACAATGGTATCTCAAAATGTCTGGACACAGCACTGCCAGGATTTGGACACTGTCATTCAAATAATACCTTGCCTTCAAAAGAATTTTTGTGGTGGGCTCAGGAATGTCACCTAAACAAGGGACTCTCTGTGACCCGGCCAGAGGCGAGTCAGATTTTAACGACAGATGCCTCGGACATTGCTTGGGGAGCTCATCTAAATGGAAAGTGGATACAAGACAAGTGGCCTGCCAGACTACAGCATCTACATATCAACATGAAGGAGATGTTAGCAGTCCAGTTTGCATTAATGGCTTTCAAGGAGTTACTTCTTCCAGGGCAGGTGTTGATTCTAACAGACAACACAACTGTCATGTGGTACATCAACAAGCAAGGGGGAACACATTCTTATCCTCTATGCAGGCAAGCAATGATTTTATGGGAGACTGCGCTAAGCTTGCAACTAACTCTTCAGGCAAGGTTTCTGCCAGGAGCACAGAACTCCTTAGCAGATGTGTTAAGCAGACAAATCATGGATCCCCACAGTGGAAACTGGATCTTCATGTATTTCAGAAATTGACAGTGTCATGGGGAACTCCAGACATAGATCTGTTCGCTTCTCCACTAAACCACCAGCTGCCAAAGTTTTGCACAAGGGGTTTCATCACACAGCTTGGAAAGTGGATGCTCTGTCTTTCAGTTGGAAAAACCTTCATGTGTATGCCTTTCCACCTCTGCCTCTTCTTCCGAAGGTGCTATTAAAAGTCAGACAAGACAAGCCAAGGATGATTTTGATAGCTCCAGATTGGCCTCGGCAACACTGGTACCCACTACTAAGGAGTCTGGTAAGGAAGCCTCCATGGCCTTTACCTTTGATTCCTCATCTGTTATCTCAGAAGGATTGTCATCTGCTCAATGTCAAGCTTCACTCTCTTCATCTAACAGCCTGGCATATTCTGTGTTGAAACACAGCAGGTCTCAACTTCCTCAACAAGTTTTAAATGTGATTATGGAAGCTAGAAGACCTAGTACAAGGAAAGTGTACGCAGAAAAATGGAAGAGATTTTTACTTTGGAGTACAGCAAAGAATTTGGAGATTTCTGAGCCTAATTTGAGTGTGGCTCTTCAATATCTTACTGAGTTATTGGACAAAGGTTTGTCCTTCTCTTCCATTAAGATTCATGCTGCAGCTATTTCAGCTCACTATGATTGTGACCCACCATTGTTTTCGCATCCTTTGTTCAAGCAGTTTCTTAGAGGGGCAAAGAATATAAGACCCCCACGTAGAGCTCCTACTCCTGCTTGGGATCTCAATTTTGTGTTGGAAAAACTTACTCTACAACCTTTTGAGCCTCGGCTACTGCTGAATTGAAATACTTGTCATGGAAGACTGCTTTTCTGTTGGCTATTACTTCTGCAAGAAGGGTGTCTGAGTTGCAGGCCCTTATGGCAGTAGAGCCCTTTTGATTATCCATAAGGATAGGGTATCATTACGAACTAATACTTCCTTTATGCCTAAGGTGGTTTCTAGTGTGGCTTTAAACCAAACTATTCATTTGCCTACTTTTATGCAGACCCCCAAAATAAAGGGGAAAAGATTTTGCACACTTTAGATGTACACAGGCAATTGCGTTATTATTTAAGCAGGACTAAGGATTTTAGGCAGTCTCAGCAGTTGTTTGTTTCTTTTGCTTTGAGTTCAGGGCAAGCCTGTGTCAAAACAAACTATTTCTAGGTGGATTGGGTTTTGCATTGCATTTTGTTATTCCCATCATGGCAAGGAGATTCCAGCTGGGATTAGGCCTCATTCCACTAGGGCTACTGCCACTTCAACAGCATTTCTAAGGGGTGGCAACTAAGGATATTTTGGAGGCAGCTACTTGGAGTTCAGTGCATACTTTCTCTAAGCATTATCACCTTCCTATCTACTCTAAGTCTAGGGCTGGTTTTGCCACAGCTGTTTTGCAAGGCATGTTGTCAGCTCCTACTTCTTTATGATTTGCCAGCCTCCCTTACCTCTGCTTTGGGATTCTACCCAATAGTAAGGACTGCAGCAATGTGGAGCGAAGAACATAGTACAGTTTTGTACCTACCATAAATGTAGATGTTCGAGGATCCACATTGCTGCAGTCCAATTACCCTCCCTCCTTCCCTCTGTGTTTAGGGGTGGTTGTGTAGGTGAGGTTATATGTTGATATTTTTGTATATATTGTACATGTTTTGGTGCAGGTATTTTGGGCCTTGTCTTTTTAGGGTCTTCTGACATCTGGGGCAAGAAAAGACTGAGGATATGACGTCGGTCATGCGCATTAGTACCCTGACGTACTGACGTCAGTCTAATGCGCCCTGACCGACGTCAGCCATATACTCTGGTATTCGGGCCGACTGGACAGCGGACTACCCAATAGTAAGGACTGCAGCAATGTGGATCCTCGAACATCTACATTTATGGTAGGTACAAAACTGTACTTTTTGAGTGTTTGTTGAGTTGTCTGAGTTAACAGGAGCAGGTGTGCTAGCTTTACCTGGATGGAGTAGATTGTTTATGGCTGTCCAAACTTTTTTAGGATTGTTCTGATATCTGTTTTAAGGGGTCTATATCACTTTGTCAAAACAGCAGAAGTTCGAACACCATATGTTTGAACTTCTAACCTCGAAGTGCAAAACCATCGAAGGCTTAGAACAGCGATTTTTTTTTTTTTTTTTTTTTTTTTTTCCTAGGGAAAAAAAATCGCAGTTCCAGGAAACACACACAACACCAGCACACCAAAAAACAGCAATCCACACACTTAAAATCCTACATCTAACCTTACACTAAACTGTACATACACTACTATCTACCAACTTACCTTAACCCAAACCCTAACCCTAAGGTCCGTCACTATCGCACACTCACCTGACCCGCGCCTTAACCGTAACTCACCTATCCCGCCCTAACCCTAAAGTCTGTCACTATCGCACACCCACCTTACTCGCGCCCTAACATCCACACAATCGCACACTTACCTGAACCCGACCCGTAACTTTCCACCACAGTGCTGAAAATCGCAAAGACACAGAAACAGCCCACCGATTTCTTTCCCAGGGAAAGAATTTAGTGTTCCGCGGCTTCGTGATAATCAGTTTTCGAACTTCACAGTTCGGACATTTGGTGTTTGAACTGTTGAAGTTTCGATGAACTGATAGGAACCCTGTTTTGAGTGCTGAGGTAATGGTTTGTTTTATCAGTCTTGATTAGTTTCTTAGCTTTATTACTGAGCTCGAGATATTTTTGTTTGTCAGTATTGGTACCTGTCTTTTTCCATTTTTCCCAAGCTTTGTCCCTGTTGTATAGTAGTGCTCTAGTCTCTTTGGATAACCAGGGGGCATAGTTAGATTTGATTTGAATGGTTCTGGGGGGTGCGTGGTGGTCTAGTATTGAGAGGAAAGTTGAGTTAAAGTATGATACAGCATTATCCAAGTTGTGTTCTTAATGGGTGCCAGTTACAACTTGATAGAGCAATAGTAAAGCTATTGGGGTTGAAGTACTTTTTACTTCTTATTTGTTGGCAGATGGTAGATTTTACTATATGGGTTTAACTTCTGATTAGATAGGTTGGAAGGTGGTCACCAAGGATGTCATGGAGTCAGCCAGTTTTACTTATGTTGTTTGGCCTGTTTGACAGGATCCATTCAAGTATTGATTCCCTTTTAGTGGTTTTATCGATTCTGGTTGGGTGGTGGATAAGCTGAGAGAACCCGCAGAGGTTTAAGAAGTTAGTAGGTTTAGAGGAGTTGCAAGTTTGCCAGTCGATATTAAAATCTCCTAGTAATATGGTCTGTTGTGGTAGTGACATAGATGCCCAGCTGAACAGATTTTCTACTATGTCAACATTATTACCTGGTGGAAGGTAGCGGCCAATTAGCGTAATAGTTTTTTTTGTTGTTTAGGTATAGTTTAGTGAATAATATTTCGGCTGTTTTTAAAGTGGGTAATATTTATGTTACATCACAGAAACATGGTTCAAGGCTGCAGAGAGCCCCCTGGCCATGCAAGGCTACAATGCTTTCCACATGCCCAGACATTAAAACAAATGTGAAAGAACCAAAGGCGGAGGTTTATACATCCCCATCAAAGACATACACCGCAGGACCAGTCAAAGAGTACGACTCCGTGGCGCTACTCCAACCAACTGTATGTAAAACCTCCTTTCATATTATTATCAGCCACAGGTCCTGAACCATGAGTACCACCCCGCCCACCCGGACCCACTGGACTAGCTCACCACACAAGCAAACACCCCGGCCATGTGTGACTTCAACCATCCTTCCACAAATTTGGAGTCTTGCACATGTGCAAACACGGTCACCCTAAGGCTTCTGGACCCTCAATACACATACTGTGTAACAGGTAGCCTGCACCCTGACAAGGGGATTGAATGTCCTAGACCTAGCACTCACCAGCATAGTGGTTCTCTGCACCAACCCCTGTTTGCTGCTCCCCCCTGTCAGTTCGGATCACAATTCAGTCTCATTCACAATCATACCTGACACACCCTCAAGAGCAGAAAGATGAAATATTTATCCAAAGCAAACTATAGACTCCTAACTGATGCCACAAATAGTTGCAAACCCCCTGCTACCACTGTCAACAACAACAACTGCCATACAGAGGTACATACAAATGGCCAGCACAAACACCTGTAAAATGTATAGAGTCGACTGAACATGAACAGATCAAAACGAGGTCCTCACAGGAAAAAGACACCCTAGTGGGCATCAAGCATACCTAGGCCATACAACAAGTGGAAGAAAGTAACGCCCAAGAACAAGAGGGAACTGACCCAGCAGAGGAAGGACACCCTCCATAGCCTGAACAAGCAAACCAGCTAGCCCACGAAGTCCTCCAAAGCCACGTACGAACCCAAAGCAGCATCCCTAGCTAAGACAATAGGGAGGCACTCCCTATCTATGTCAGAAATCCAAAAATGAAGGGTCAACTCTGTGTCACACTCGTAGTGGAGTGTTTTTTATTTATGTTTTTATTGTTTTATGCAGTCGCTGTGTTTACCTTGTTTGATAGTTTCTTCTATTGTAATTTATGCAATTATAATAACCTAGCTTCATGTCAGACAATCATTGCTTGCCTTCAGTAACCAGTAACTTGCTATTGTTAAAGGGACAATCCTAGTCTAAAATTCTGACTGAAAGGAACTTGTCCTGTTACCTCCTAGTTGTCACCCCCCACTTACCACATCATTATCAGCCCTGCGCCTTGTTTCAGTTTACTTTATACAGTCTGTTTTCATTCCCTCTGTTGAACATAATTGACAGTATTCAGTTCCTGTCCAAGATTTCAGTCCCGGATCACTGGGAAGCAATAAAGTTATTACATTTTTGTGTGTGTTTGTGGTGGGGGTGGTTAGGCAAGACTCTGTGTTTACTTTTTATGAACTCGGCAAAAAACTTATTTTCATTGTGCAGATCTTTATTTCCTTTATTTATTTTGCATAGCGTAACTGCAAGCAGTGGAGTCAAGAGTACAGTTTTGTGAATTCATACTAAATCTTAGCAGGCTATTGATGTATTCTCCTTACTCCGTATTAAAGCAGTCTCAGAGTTAGTATGTATAACTGTCACATGTTGTCATACATTAAAGCCCCCACTGTAACAGTAAGTTTTGGGCTTCATTGTTTAAAATTAATCTATTTCTTGCATTGCACATATTTACACTTGGCTAGTATTAAGAGATCAAAAAGCAAAACAAGAAAAAAACATGCTTCTACTACTGTTCAAAACTTGCATCATTCTGATGCTTTCTGCAGAGCAAGTGGCAGTCATATGTAACATCATAGCACTTAGCTAGCTAGCATTCAAAAATGTGCACAAAATAAAATATAAAATGAAATGAACAGAAAACTCTATTTACTAAAATTTTAGCTTTGCATTGTTCGTATGCTTTTCCTGCAAAAAAGTAGAAAGTGAGGTCATAAAATTCCTGAAAGGCTACTTTTCTCTGAGGATAAAAAGCACAGGTGAAAATAATGAATGAGTTAGGGAGCGCTGTTGTGAGTGCAACTGCAGTTTGATATGGAATTTGACTAATATCATTGAAACTCCCTGTAAGCTCCCCTCCCTAACCCCCTGCAGAGAAAGCTGGAACATGCTCAGAAAGCCATTCTGAAAATGTAAACAAAGACCAAAATCAAAACAAAAAATCTGTGGGACTGTCCCTTTAAGCATGCAAATCCAATATCACTATCAATTATTCTGTTTATTAATAATTCCATGTTAGATTTAATATTGCTTCTTAATCAAAAATAGCTAAACACACTAACTGTTTACAACATAATTTGCAGTCAGGGATTAACTGGTGACCATACTGTTTTGTTTTTATTACAATTCATATTCTGTCAATTGGACTAGTGATTTCACACCTTACGTTGATGTCTGCTTTATTAAACAAATGTACATCTTAAGTACTTTGCTCTGTATCATTGTCCTCTTCAAGCTCAGTTTCTATTACAGTATCCCATGCAATCCATTTTTTTTATGGTGATGTTCTGTTTCTGATTGCTAATGTTTTTCTCAGTTACATGTGTTTAATATCTGCAATCTTTTTTGCATCTCTTATTGTTTTTTTTAAGTTTGTAGTTATAGCTTTCTTTGCAACTATCAGCACCCCAGGCAGTAATACTTTTTGTTAAGTGCATGCTATTTTATACCAACTCAACAAAACCATCTCAATACAGAGGTTAAATTGCCTTTCAAGTATAAGACTTAACATATTGTTTAATTCAGTAAACTCTCAGTTAACCGGAACTCAAGCAATCGGCACTCTCAAGCAACCAACAAAAAAAATCGAGAGATCTTTCAATATTCTGACACACATAAATAATAACTTAAATCTGCCATTTTCGTTTTGTTGAAAAAATGAGTTATTACCAAACTGAACTGATTAGGTTGACTGTTTTGTCCATTTTAAAAAAAAAAGGTCTTTCATGCATTAAACAGAAGTAGCTCCAGTTTGTGATTTTTGATTGGCTTGTGTGCTGGTATACAAGCCAATCAAAAATTGCAAAGCAGAGCCTCTTCTTTTCAATGCGGAACAGCCCGAGATTGGTAACTTTCAAGCAACCGGAAACTACACTTATCCAGCATCTACCAGTCCCCATGGGTGCCAGTTAACTGAGAGTTTACTTTTCATTCTTTCAGTGAAGCTTCATAAATTCCCAAAATATGTGCTCGCAAGAATGCTAGTCTGCACCCTCACCTTTCTAACATGTACATACTGTTTGTGTTAAAATGTTTTAAACCCTTACAGGGGCTTAGAAATATTTCCGCAAACATTAACATACAAAAATTCTAAATTTTATTGATGTAGCTGCATATCTTGGGTTAAGACATATTTCCCCTCCACTGATCAACTGTAATATTTTTATTTAAGCATTCAGTCCATGCTATTATTACCTATTATATTATGTTGTCTTTTCAAATTTTATATTATTTTTACACAATCTACTTATTACTCTTTTCTTGGATTGCCATTTCATTTCTGGACTGAGTTATAAAATCTATTATTTGCAGTCTAACAAAATTACTACCCAATCTCTGCATACAGTATCTTCCTTGAACTCAATGTGAAAGTTGATCTGGGTTCCGTAACCCAAAAGTTTGTCAAGTTTCATTCCATTTTATTAACTCACCTCTCTGTATTATCTGCACTCAAAAATTTGTTTCTGTGTTCTTTCTTTCCCAAAAATGTATCATATTTCTTCTTTGGTCTTTTTTATTACTACATAACCTATTGGTGGTGGTGTTTTTTTCCAAGTTATAACCTCCTTTAGCATTAAGACCTGCTTAATATTTTTATGTATGGCTGTGGATAATGCTGTTTATATTCCTTTCCTAGGACTTTGTGAGATTATTGATTTTCAGAAACTTGAAATTCATGCGGTTGAGACCATATGTTCAAGTTTCCAAAACTTGAATGTTAAAAAACAAAAAAAAAGAAAGACAGAAAATCTATATTTTTGGAGGGGGTTAAGCCCTGCAAATTATATATACAATCTCCAAGATTGCAGTACAATAAAGAAAAGAACAAATTCCCCATTAAAGCATCTCCATGTAGATCACGGTGCAGTGGGTATCTCAGCCATATGAATTTCGATTTTCTGAAACTCGATAATACATAAATCCTTTCCTGGATGTGCCTGTTGATGCTGTTAATATTGATCACTTCCTCAGTAGCCTAAGCTGATGGGTTATATCCTGTATAGGATATAACAGCTAGCTAGCTTCTAAAGGTTCAGGGCACCATCTACGTGTCCAAACAGTTGGGTGCTAAGCCCTTGAGAGCTTTCCTGTGCTGGAGAGTATGCTCTTCTGAGGCTTTTGAGGATCAACGTTCAGCTTGTGCTTTTCCTTTGCTGGGCGGTAAGCTCCCTTAAGGGAGAAAACCTTCCATTACAAAAAATTGTTATTTAACACTTTCCTGTTTAGAAAAGTTATTTTAAAACGAGGAGTTTGTGTTTTAATGGACTGTCACAGCACTGTATTGCATTAAACTTGAAATATCCTGTATGTTTAAAAGTTATTTAAAGTATTTGAAAACCATTTTTATGTGGAGAAGTTATGCTTAATTTACTTTTAGGGGCTAGATAAGTATTTTAATTTGCTTTTTACTGTGTTTTTGTGTGAATAAAGTGATTTTTTTTTAAAGACTTGAAATCTTTACCAGCTTTTGCTGCTTGCTTTCCCTGGTAAGTAGTCACCATTTTCAGCTTGCTCATGGAACAAACTGTTGGTCCCAAGGACAGTCCTTCTTCCAACCACAAAAATGCTGTGTTAAACAAACTGCCTTTGCCACAACAGCAGACTAGCAGTTTGCCTCAGTTGCAGGTGACTGACTCTGTTGTGGCCATTTATTATTTCTATTACTCTCAGACTACTCAGCTTTTACCCTAGATCCCCCTGGTGTAACACCTACAACCATTGTGAACCAGAGGTTTGCCATGTCCTCTGTGGCTGTTGGGGTCCCCTCAGTGGACAAGAGAGAGCCACTCTTGTCTGTCCTGGGAGAAGGAACAAGGAAGGATTCCCTGTTTTGTCAGAATGCTTTGCCCATCCATGTTGAAGCTGCTTCTGCCATTTGTAACACCGTTGGTCCCATTTCTTCTATCAAAAAGAAACAAAAAGCTAAACATTCATCTGCTCCTCCTCAGATTTCTTTAGAGGAGTAGTTTTTTTGCATCTGGCTAAGGGTTTTATTCAGACTGTTGATCCTTCTTAAGTGCTTTCTGGTAGAAGAAAGAATAATACCCTTTTTCCTGAAGATATTCAAGATTCTGAATCTGGACAGGAAGATGGAAGGGACAAATATAGGGTTTTCTCATCAGTTTTCTGATTAGGACTCCAAGGAGAGTTCAGTTTCTGATTCTCCCTTTGGGGGTTTCTGTCTTTGAGACTATTTCCCAAACGTGCTGTTCTCAGTGGAAATGCACTGAAGTTTTTCAGTCCCTCAAAAAGTTCTGTAAGCTATTACAGACGGAATTTCTTGAACCTTCATCAGTTCCTCAAGTTTATCAGCCTTGGAGGATGAGTGTATTTCTGCTTGTAATTTTCCTGATAGCCAAGCTGCTTGCCCTTTAAAAAGGCAGATAGAAGACTTAGGAACATTATACAATCTAAGTTTTTATGTACTCTTCCCAAACCTGACCCAGCAGCTATAGCTTTAGTTAGTTATACTTCTGCTAAACAGTTAGTTAACTTGTGTCCTACTGTTTCTGATAAAGATGGAAAGATTATTGATGGGTACGGGAAAGTTGTGTATGCTTCTGCAAGTTTGATTTTCAGAATTTTTAATTGTCAGGCTCGCATATTAATGTTTATTCTGACTGAGAAAGAATGAGGAATGTTTGGTCTGCAGTTTCTTCTTGGGAGGAAAAATCTACTTTAAATTATTTAGTTTCTTCTGTTAGTCACTGCTTCCTGTTTTCATTTTGTGTATAATTCAGTTGATACTTTTTCCAGGGCTATGGCCTCTAGTATTGTTTTGAGGAGGTTTACCTGCCTGCATTTGAAGAACCTTCGAAGAGGATGTTAATAATGAGACTTTAAATTCTCCTTTGGATAGAAATTAATTTTTTCCCCTTTGTTGCAGAGCTGATCAAAAAGTATGATGAAACGGGCAAATTAATTCAGGGAATTTCTAAGATTTTTCTGCCCTCCTTTTTGAAAACTTATAAGGGATTCTTTAACCCCTCATCCATTTTTGGCAAAATGGCAAGGGTGTTTCACAAATAATTTAGGAACTCTCCAAAAAACAAGGACAATCTAACAAGTCAGTTTGACTGTTTAAGGGATCTTGTTCCATCCTCCTACTTTGGCAGTCCCCTTTTCCTTCCAGAAAGTCTGAATCTCCAGTTTTCTCTTTGGCAACAAATATACTTGGTGTAACAGAATTAAAGTGGATCAGACAAGGACATTTCCTATCAGATGAGCACTGGGTTTGCTACAGTGGCCATGAAACAGAGAAAGAGTGGAGTTGCGATCACTGTGAACAAGAGACCCACAAAGACAGTGCTGTAATATAATGCCATCACTGCCAGACTGATCGCAGTTCACTTTCAAGGACATGCAGGTCTACACCCCAAGAGATGCCGAAGACAATGAAATTGAAGCTTTCTATGATCATTTGCAAAATGAGACAGACTAGACATCTAAACAAGATTTACTAATAATTATTGGAGACCTGAACGTAAAGGTAGGAAAAGGAAACTGAGATTCAGTGGTTGAAGGGTACAGTGTTGGAGACAGAAACAAGGCAGG
Organism: Protopterus annectens; assembly: GCF_019279795.1. NCBI lineage: Eukaryota > Metazoa > Chordata > Ceratodontiformes > Protopteridae > Protopterus > Protopterus annectens. The sequence continues at coordinate 1,080,313,551 of NC_056727.1, read as the reverse complement.
CAGCAGATTCGTAGAATTTTGCACGACCAACAGTCTGGTAATCATGAATACATTTTTCCAACATCATAAGCTTCAACTTTACACATGGACATCACCAAATGGGTTTTACCAAAATCAGATTGTGTGTGTCAACCAAAGATGGAAGTCAGCACTCATGACAACTAGAACAAGACTGGGATCAGACTGCGGCACCAATCCATGAACTTCTGGTTTGTAAAATCAAAGTGAAGTTACAAAAGAAAAGAGTTAATCAGACAGCCAGGGCAGATTATGATTTAAATAACATACCTGTGGAATACTGGAGAAGACAACCGATTTGAAGTACTAAATGTGGAAGATAGTCTCCGAAGAGCTCTATTTTGACATAAGGACAACAATAACAGAAGAAGCTAAAAGAACACTTTCTAAGCAAGTCAAAAAGAAGAAGCAACCCTGGACATCTGAAGAAGCTAAAAAGATAGCAGAAGAAAGAAAAGTCAAAATATCCGGCGATGGAAAAAAGATGTGTTTGAACTGGCTATTTCAATGAGAACTCAGAAGGAGCAATGAACAATATTTCAGCACAATCTGCCAGCAGATCAAATCCGAACACATAAGTGGGACAGCCAAACTAGCTTTCCAGTGCATCAGTTTAGTCAGGTATGTTCTGAGAGAATTATACCTCTTAGTTTCTCAAACTTCAATCAACTCCTTTAATGGCAAATCCTTAAACAGTAATAGGCCAAAAGGATCCACTCTGCAAATTTCGGGATCCATAAGTCTGAGCATACCAGGTTTCCTCCCTCCCTCCTATATTAGCACATAGGAGCACGTAGGAGACTGGTCATTGCCGGACCAACTGGACAAGTGTGGAGTGGCCATCAGAACTCTAGACCTGTCTGTCTTCAACTTTCTGTAGCACTCTTGGTATCAAGGATAAGGGACTGACGACATACATAAAGCACACTTAATTACAGTCACACAGACTTCAGGCAGTGAGCAGATGGTATGACATGCTGAGTTCTTCCTGTGGTGGACCTTGTGGTACTTTAAGGCCGGTGCTGTGGCAAGGAAGGATAAAGTCCTTATGACTGCTGAGCGACCTGAGTTCGAGTTGTGTCTTGGGAGTCTGAGGCGCTGGCAGGCAGGATGGAATTGCCTGCTTGGCAGGGGGGTGGGGGGGGGGGCAGCATGTGCACAAGCACACCAGACAATTTCAGCTTCTTGGCAAAAACCGAGCAGCCAACCACTGAGTGCTCTCTGAAGTGTGGGTAGGGCAGTTTGCTGACATCCACTTCATGTTGAGGTGTGGAGTAGATGGGCATGGTCCACCCATGGTACTTTCCCTTCATATTCTTGCATTCATATGCCTGAGCTAGGGAAACTGATTAGGGTTAAAAGGTTAAAAAAAAAAAAAAAAAAAAAAAAAGCAGCAGTATGTTGCAGTGTCCTGGAAAGACTTAAAGTTCCACATTGCCCCCAGCCTGGCTGGAGTAAGCAAGGGGATGATTAAGAAGGGGTTAGCAGACCCACCGATAGACAGATGCACTAGCATGTGCTGATGGTTAGCTGTGTGGGATGAAAAAAAGAAATAAAAAAAAGGTTTTGTTTAGAAAGGTACAGCTTTTGGTAGTTGGAAACAGCCTAGAGAGAGAACTTCTTTTTATTCACTGTTTTATTGCTGGTATTAGATTAAGAGCATCACTGCAGGCTGCTGATCATATAAATTGCCTGACTATGTGTTTGATGTCTGTACATTTCAGTTTACAGTACCTGGAAATGTATTATAAGCTGTAGAATAGGCAGTTCAAAGGCAGGAAAATGTGTGGTTTTAGAGATAACCTGCAGGCCAGTAGACAGCTTCCCTGCCAGGGACCTATGTTGTCTGCTTTGTATCTGTTTCTGTTCTCCAGAAACAGTGGGATGGTAGCTTTGGTGACTGTTGTTGATAGAGATTGGTGGTATTTAGGGAACAGAGACAGCATGCAAATGGGTCATTAAGACCAGTAGAAATGTATCTCATTCCATCAGCTGTATGCATAAAAGTTGAAGACATGCAGCTTGCCTCACATATTTTTCTTTTTCTTTTCCCAGTTTAACGAGCAGTTGATCAGCCCCAAACAGTTTGTGCATCTAGCTGGGAAGGCCACCCTGAAGGATTGGAAGAGAGCAATTCGCTTAGGAGGAGTCATGCTAAGGTATTGTGATTTTATTCACTGCTCAAGTTTTTGATTGGGCATTCTTTGAATGAGAAGTAAACTGAGGTCCATTCTTTCCTTTTGCAATGACTGTCTCAGCAGAAGTTCACTATCATTATTATGCTACTCTTGTTTGTTGAATCTATGCTTTTTGACTGAAGTAACTGACAGACATGCATTTTCCTTCTGTGGATTAGTTACTGTATGCTAAAGCACCACTAGTGGGACTAATTTTTATAACAAGGAGGATGCAACGTTCATCACATTTATGATTTAACTGCAGAACTAAGGTTACTTCATCATAGGCTTTAGATGATATGGAAGGGCAAAAGGTCTGAACCAGTGTTTGCTGTTTATAGGAAAACTGCACCCTCAATGCAGTTATCTTTATCCCAGAATGTTTTTCCCTGTAATGTCACCTAGATATACTTCAATGATCCAAAACCCTTTACTACTTTTAATTTTCTCTATTTTCATTTTTTCCTGATATAGTTTGTGAAGGTCTCGCATCTTTTTCCTGTTGATTTTTTTTACATTGTTAAAGGAATTGTCTTAGTGTGCTTGACATAAATTAGATGTATCACATTCTGTCAATGTTTATTTTGAGTCAATGCTGCAGAATAATTCCTTATCCATGGGAATTAAAAACATTCAGATGTCTGCCTTCCAGTTTCACCTACAGAGCTTTCTGATCTTCCCATCTTGAAGTTAGTCTCCCCTCCTAGCCCAAAATGTCTGATAATGCATGGCTAAAAAGCAAGGTCAGCCCATTTCATAGGTAGGTACTAGGCTATCGGCCCAAGGGCCTATGTAAGCCTAGCCAACAAGGTTCCCTGGCTTACGCCACCCAAGAAAGTTATTTTCCTGTGCCACTGTCGAGCAGAGACACAGAAGTGATCCCCGGGGTGTATTTCCTATTTCCCATTCACTCATCAAGATTTTTCTTGAAGAGTGCTAATGAAGAACTTTGCTTGACATAGATGGGTAGCTTGTTCCAGAGTATGGGAAGTCTCTGGGACAGGAATCTATCCCTCCAGCATGCCCTGTTTATTGTGGTGACAAGGTTTAGGTCCCTAGAGCGTGTAGCCCGGAGGGTTTGGGATTTCTTTAGGTGTAGCATGTCCAACAACTCTGGGTTTGACATAGCTTTATATGTTAGGCAGAGATCACCTCAGATTAGGCGATATGCTACGGAGAAAGCTGGAGTTTTTTGAGATGGTCAGTGTAGGGCATTTGTTTGAGGCCAGTAATTCTCTTTGTGAGGTACTTCTGTGGCCTTTCCAGCTGCTGCAGATGTCTTGTGAGGTACATTCCAAAAGGGGCATTGTGCTCTATAATGGGTCTAATGAGTGTCGAGTAGAGAGGAACTATGACTTCTTTTTTTCCTGGATGAGAACCCTTTTATGATGAGGTGTGCCACGTAGAAGGACTTCCTGACTACTGTGGCGATGTGACTGTCAAGGGAGAGACTACTGTCCACCTGGGTCCCAAGGTCTCTTATCACACATTCAGTGTTAAGTAGATTGCTGACTATGTGGTAGTTCATGGGTACAGAGTTTTTACCAAAGGGGATGACACTGCACTTTTTGGCATTGAGCTTGAGGCCATGGCTCTGACACCAGACATCTGTCTCAGCGAGGCCCTTCTGTAGGATGTCCACATCATTTGTGGACTTCACTATGGCTCCTAGTTTGCAGTCATCTGTGAACTTAGTTAGCCAGAAGCCTTCTGTGTTAGCCTGTACTTCAGAGAACTAGATAGCAAACAGGAGAGGTTCCAGGACGGAACCCTGTGGTACTCCACTTGTCACTGCTTTGAGGTCAGATTTGGAGTCTGCAACTTTTACAGTGTGGGTTCTGTCAGTGAGCCAGTTGGCAACCCATCTTGTGACGTAGGGATTTATACCTAGTTTAGTGAGTTTAGCTATAATTCCAGAATGGGAAATGGTGTCGAAAGCCTTGGCGAGGTCAAGATAGGCTGTGTGAACCACCTTACCCTCATCTATGGCTTTGGTGACTGCCTCAAAGAAGTCGATCAGGTTCAGGAGGCATGATCTGCCTTTCACAAACCCGAACTGGGTGGGATCCAGAGTTTGGAGTTTACCAATGTCTTTGTTAATGAGTTCCATGATGATACATTCCATGGCCTTGCAGACCAGGCTCGTCAGGCTAATAGGTTTATAGTTCCCGGAATTAGTGGTGGCTCCCCCTTTGTGGAGTGGGATAACTGTTGCTGTGCACCATTCAGTGGCCACAAAGCCTGATGCGAGGCTATTATTGAACATGGTGCTTAAGCGGGGAGCCAGTTCATTCTGAAGTTTGTGTAAAACGCAACCTGGGATGTTGTTCGGTCCCATGGATGCTGTGTTTTTGGCTTTAGGGAGTGCAGCTTTTACCGGTGTAGTTGTGATTACAGGGACTGTGCATTCTTCCTGTATAGATATGGGCTTTAGGTGGTAGGGGGGTAAAGTTAGCACTGAACCTATCTGCCAGGATGTTGGCAATATCAGTTGGTTCTGTAATTTTCGTGCCGTTGTGCTGTAACTCAGAGCAGATCTGGGTGTTGTCATTGAGATTCTTGACATAGCTATAGAATGCTTTGTGGTTGTCCTTAGAATTAGTGCCGATTTTGTTTTAGTAGCTAGCTTTGAAGGATCTTATAAGGGAACTCGGCTTCTTACTGAGGCTGACCAGGGAGCTCCTCCACTCATGGGATTTTACTCTCTTTTGCAACAGTTTCTTCCTTCTTTGTTTATGGCTGGGGACCACCAGATTGGCTTCCTTTTTTTGGAGGATAACGTCTTGGTTCTGTTTGGGATAGCACGATCCATGCACTCGTGTAAGTGCTTATAGAGTGCATTTGTGTAGGATTCAGCAGTCGTAACTGTATTGTCCATCTGCATGGGTGTCATGAAGTTCACCACTTCTGTCTTAAGAAGCATGAAGCTGGCTTTTGAGAAATTTCTTACAGTGGTTTCCTTAATGGGGGGTGAGGCCGGGATGTAGCTATCAAGGGTGATTAGCTTATGGTCGGATCGGACCAATGAGCAGTTGACTTCAGGTTTGGAACACCGGTCACTCATGTTGGTAATGACTAGGTCTAGGATATTGTTGCCCCTGGTGGGGGTGTGGATAAGTTGATCCAGGGCATTGGAGTTTATGAATTCCAGAAAACGTTGAGCTAAGGAGTTGGTACACGAGTAGTTTGCCCAGTTAATGGTGGGGTAGTTGAAGTCGCCCATTATTAGGGTGTTTGGTTGAACCCTAATATTTTCCAGTACATCAAGAAAAGAGGAGTGGGAATCCTGGGGCATGGTGGGGGATCTGTAGCAAGCTACAATTTGAATTGCAGTTTTGCCCAGAGTTAGTTGCACTTGGATAACCTCGGATGCATTATGCTGAGCAACTAGCCTGGAGGTGTGGATATCCTTAATGAATATGGGCACACCTCCGCCTTTGGTGTTTCGGTCCAGGTTACATGGCTGAAAAGTGTGGTATGAGTTCTAGCCTGGTAGTGCAGGGGTGCTGTCTGGAGCCTTGAACCAGGTCTCAGTCACTGCATAGATATTGATGTTCTCCATTTTAAGGAGTGCCTCGAGTGAGTGCATTTTGAGATTTAGACTTCTAGCATTGAGTAGCATTAGCCTCAGTTTTTGCTTGCCTGTTCCTGCTACAGTGGTGAATTTGTCATTTGAACCTTGCCTAAAAAGGCACTATAGGGCAGCAAGAGCCTTAGCCTTAGAGACTGGGCATCTTACAGTCAGTTCTTTTCAAGGCAACCTCCAGAACATTACTTATCTTTTAGGAATTTTATTCTTAACTCTGTTAATGATTTTTAACTACCTATTTGTGCATTTTAAATTGGATATTTTTTTCCTTTGGATTTTCTTGTTCCAAGATCCATGATGTCCCTGGAAAAGACTTTAACGTGTATATGGAGTAGACAAATTCAAACAGAAGATTTCAATATACAGTGCCTTTTCTGCTTAAGGAGAACTTTGTGCACAATGTGTGTTTTAATAAGAAAATATACCTTGGTCCTTGCACCCCCCCCCCCCCCCCCCTTGGGTGGAGAATGTCTCTCTAAGATTTCCTAGAGGAAAGCTTTTTTATTAACACCATTAAGTTATCACTTAATACATAGACACATCTGCAGTAACAGAAAAGAAAACAAACAATGCTGACATGTTTTCATTTACATACATTATACCTTACATATATGTTTTTTTCTTCATAGCAACTCTCATTTATTCTACTATTGCATACATTTCTCAGGTCCTGCCTTCCCTTAAACCTCACTACTACTCCTCTTCCTGAACACAATTCTGCATTTATTGTTCCCACAGTTTCCATATATTCTGTGTAATTTGCTCCTTCCCTTTTCTAAAAATGTAGTTTCCATTTTTTTCTTTCATTAACAATATTCACTACTTCAAATACAATTGGTTTAGATTTTAATTTCCATTTTTTTATTATTTTTTTTTTGTGCAGCCAACAGAATTAAACTTAGTGTGGCCTTACTATGTCTAGGCAGTTCAAAGTCTGCATCCCAACTCAAAAGAATAATTTCCATAGTTACATCCATTTCTTCACTCAGTATTTCTGACAGAATATTTTTTAGGGAAATGTTAAAGTCTGCCAGCTCCTTGTACTCCCAAAAGCATGTGCTCAGTTGCCTCTTTCTTCTCCATCAAACCTCTGGCATTTGCTATCTATGATTCTTTGAATCTGCTTGTGGTATGAAAATGCCTATGTAAACACTTCCAAACAAAAATACAGTTTCAGGACTTTGTTGCATACTTCAGAGTCTTATATATGCCCTCCCATTGTTCTCTTGTAAATGGCTATTCCAGTCTCTCTTCCCAATCTTTTCTAACCTTTTCTAATTGATTCCTATAGTCATCAAGCAGTATTTTATATTCCCTAATAATTGTCCCCCTTTTCACAGTAGATTCTGTTCTAGATTGAACTAAAAACTCTAGCAGAGCAGGTCTTTCACTTAAGACTCCCCTATCCCTTTCTGTTTGCCTATACTCTGATATCAGTCCTTGGTAGGGAAGGCAGTCTTTAAAATGCAGGCCAAAATTCTTCTTGCCTCTCTCACTCTGTTACCATTCTCTCTCTCTCTCTCTCTCTCGAGTTATTTGCTCTCAATTACGTGGTCCTTTCGCCAGTTTTTTCCAGTAAATTAGAGCTCTCTGTTTTCTGTGCCCCTACTTGCAGTTATCCCTATTGGCAAAATCTTCTTTCTCCAATCCATATATTGGCTTAGTTCTTACAATGCTTTCTGCAATTTTATGAATGCCGTATTCTTTATAGTTGTTGTTCTCCTCATGGATCTGCATCCAAAATCCCACTATTTCATTATTTTTTGAACTTCTCATGCTCATCATCCCTTTCCACTTTGAATTATAAACTTCAGCTTATGTTATGTATATGAGCCTTAAATGCATAGCTCTAAAATATCCCTTCAAATCAGGTAATCATAAACTGCCTTGTTCTGTTGCGAAGATCAGCTTATCTCACTTAGCTGGTTGCCCTGTTCCCTTACCAGACAAAGTCCCTTAACTATTAATTGTTGTCCATAACTTCTCTGGTTGATAAAAATATGTCTGACTTGCATATAAAACTAAAGTGACTGAAAACATTTTCACTGTTTGTATAGCACTATTCTTATCCATAAGCAAGAGCTGCCATTTTTCAGTTTTTGTATTATCTCTTATTTAGTCTCTTCCCAAGTATACTTGGCCATAACAGAAGTGTTTTAATCCATACTCCTAAATATGTCATCTTATCTTGCCCCCATAAATATGGGGATTGCTGAACAAATTAGCTGTTTACTTTGGTGATTGTGTTCCCGTCCATGGCTCTAGTACTGGTTTGGCTAGAGAACTTTGTTTCAAAGAATGATGGGGAATCTGATGAGGATGATGGTGATTTCCTAGTTGACACTGAATCAATCACTCTTGACTTTTTTGGAAGGTGAACCTGAACTTAAGTCCAAACAAGTGTTCACTTTTCCTCAGATTGTTAGATTTAATGATGTTTTTGCATGGGAGCATTCGGGAGGTACCCCAGAACTAGGCAGGGTATATGACCTTAAAGGACAAGATGCCCCAATTATGTGGCTATCCTCCTCTCTTACTAGCCTTTGAAGATTTTTATAAAGCTGCCTGCAGGACACCAGTATCTATTCCAGCAGTCCTTAAAAGGCTCCAAGAAAATAGTGTCTCCTCAGATATGAGAGGTCTCCTTCTCATTTGACGGCTGGCCCAGCTGCAGTCTTCCCAGCTGCCTGCTCAAGTAAAAGTCTTTGGCTTCTTCTAATCCATTGCCCCCTGATAAAGAAGGAATATGGTTATATCTTCAAGGGAAAATAATGTCTCTTATTAGTAATCCTGATTTTAGAATGTTAAATTATCAAAGCTGTATATGTACAGTTTGGGTGATTTTGCTCCATCCTTACCTGCAGAGTTGAAGTTGTGTGTGAATGAAATTGTTTCTGATTTCACTCAGGTTTCAAAACATTCCTGAGAGGTGTGCTTGAATGTGCAGATGGAGCAACATTTTTTTTTTTTTAGACCGTTTCTGTTTTCAGACAGTATGCTGGGTTATGTAATCACAACTTGTCTGATGATTCAGAAGCTGGAATTATGAATGCATCTTTAAGTTCTGAATTGATGTTTGGTCCCTTTGTTACACAGATTCTCAAACAGTGGGATGATAGAGGCGAATTAATGTATGGGGCATCCAGGATGTTTCACGTACCAAAGATTTCCCCAAACAAGGCGTCTTCCTTCATGGGGCAGAACAAACCAGTATCCCAGCCAAACAAAAGTAAAGAATCCCAAAGGAAATGTCAGGGGAATCATTTTGTGGCTCTGAAGGCCTTGTACATTTCGTCAGAGCAAAGCACAGATGTAGATAGACTAAGTAGATCCAGGATAGACCCTCAAGAGGGGAGGCTCCATGTAGAGGTCTTCCAGGTCTTAATCCAGATGTGTGGAGCACCTCAACTAGATCTTTTTGCCTCCTTTCAAAACAGGCAACTGAAAAAATTCTATTCAAGATTTCTTTCCAGCATACTTTAAAAACAGAGACTATCATTCCCATGGTCAGCAGTGTTTCTGTATGCATTTCCATCCTTTCCAATGATTCCCAAGGTATTTCTAAATATTCAGAAATAATTACCGAAGGTCATTGTGGTAATCCCTTTTTAGCCCAAACCAAGTTGACTGTCCCTTCTAATGGAACTGGCCAAGGTCAATTACCGCGCAGGCTTCCTCACAGACTTGATCTGATCGCACATCAGGGGTGAATGGTATATCCCAGCTTAGAGCAATTTCAGCTGGCAACCTGGAAGATTCTGTTGTGATTCCTTTTAGACATTTGTTCCATGAGGATGTGCAGCAGGTATTTATGGAGGCAAGAAAGCCTGCAACTAGAAAATATTAACTTTTACAAGTGAAAGGGGATGTTCTTCGTGTTTCACTGTTGCAGTCATCACATTTTGGTTATCTGCCTGCAGGTAGCCCTCAGCCGGACTGAATACCAGAATCTTGGGATTTCTGTGTCGGATGCTGTCGTTTCTTCCATGACATCAGGTCGTCAGGGGTATAAAACATGCAGCCGACGCCATTACATCAGTCTTTCTTGCCGTGCGGTGCCCGAAGCAGAAGCAGTTCGCAGGTGCCGGTTGGCAGACTCCTGAAATTTTCGTTTTCGAGTTTCAGACCTGAAGTCTTCTAAAAGATAAGTAGCCATTGTGGATCCTTTTTTCTTGTTCTAACCGATGTCAGAAAAAATTAATAATTGTCTTGCCTGTGGAAAGCAAATACCTCATAGAGATTTTCATTCTTACTGCGTCACCTGTTTAGTCCCAGACCACAACATCCCTCGCTGTTGGTTTTGTGCCTTATTCAACGCCCGAACTATCCGTTGTCTGGCAACTTTTGTAGCTAAATACTTTCGCGCTCGTTCTCCGTACCCTGAAATGGCGTCGGTAAGCCATCAGACTACAGATCTTCCGAATAAACATAAGGATAAAGACAGACCGCATAGGTCCTAAACTGTCGACAATGCTACCGTTAAGCTAGTCGCCAGACCGCCAGTACTCAGTGAGGCACTTTCGCTGACCCTGATACCTGCTTCTACAGATTCGCAGGCCTCTACTGAGACCCATTCGGAGTCCAGTATGCCACGAGATGCTTCTTCGACTATGGAACCTGCGAATGTCTCTACCTTGGATGGGTCTAGAGCCGCTGTGCAGGCACTGGCTTCTGAGGGTGTATTCAGGCCTACCGATTTTCATATTAAACCGACGACTTCGTTTCAAGCCAAAAATTCTGAATTTCTCAGGCCTAAGTTCACACCACACCTAGGAAACCGAAGATTAAAGCGCATTCTCAGGCCCACAGGCCTCAAAAACAAATGATTAGAATGGCTGAAGACCTTATTACTTTAATTAGGGGAAGCCAGCCTTCCCACTCAGAGAGACCTAGAACTGATTTTCCTTGCGATTCTTTTGATATCAGGAATCTGATATCTCTGTTCCTTCTGACTACCAGGACATACCCTTATCTACCTATGAGGATTCTGATGCAGAGGATTCCATTCCCTCTGCTTCCCCTCCAGAAGATTTTTCTTTTGGTGAAACCCTGCATACCCTTAGGGAGCATTTCCACTGGGAAAGCCAGGATTACTCTCAGTCCAAAAAGAGACTCAGGGAATTTTTAAACCTGCCTCAGCACAGGCCTCTAGCTATCCCTCTGGTTCTGGAGATTGTAGATGATGTTTTCCTGGAATCCAGCCTTACCCCAGATACTTTGCCTCCAGCTCCCAGGAAACCTGACAGGTACTATAGAGTACCTGACTCTCACAAATTTTTTTTTAAGAATCCTACTGCGGATTCAGAGACCATTTCCCAAGGACCAAAAGGCATTAAGGCTACTACTGCCAAGAATCCTACCCCTTCTGACAGAAATTCTAGGGCTTTAGACAGATGGGGTAAGAAGGTATACACCTCTGCTACTCTGGCTTTAAGGGCTTTAAATTGCCAGTTTCATATGTTAAAGTATCAGCAGCATATTATGGGGCTAATTAAACAGACAATTATGTTGATTCCTGACTGTGTTGAACACAAAGTTTTACAAGAGTTAATGCATTCTGCTGACCAAGTTAGTAAACATACTTTGCAGTGTGGTTTTGATGCTTTAGAAGCATCTTGTTAGGGCTGCTGTCACTGGGTCTGTTCTTAGAATGCATGCTTGGCTTAAGGAACAAAACTTGCCAGATCATGTCAAAGCAAAATTACTGGTTGCACCCTTAAACCAAGAGCTCCTATTTGGCAGTAAAGCAGAAGAAGTTCTCAAAAGGATGGAGGAGAAAGCTAAATCTATGCAAACTGTTAAAGATTTCTTACAAATACAGCCACCTAGATTCAGTAGGCATTGGCCTTTAAAGAACTGGTCCTTTCCAGTCCCTTCCAGGCTTTCTCAGTCCAAACCCAGGGGCAGCAGACCCCCAGGACTTCAGTCTCAGGTTATGCACAGATCTAAGCAGTGGAGTGCTCCCACATCCAAAACAGGGAATAGTAAGCCACCCCCTATGGTAAACTTTCACAATGACTTACCCTTAACTCCCCCAAGCCTTGCTCAAGTACTTGCACGTTTAGGAGGAAAACTCGCCCTGCATGCAAAAATCTGGGAATACATTACCAAAGACAAATGGGTTTTAAACATTGTTTTCCTAGGATATAGATTCCACTTCCACTCACTCCCAACCCTAAGTGGATGGCCAAACCTCCCCCCAAACCAGTGGGCGGAGGCCCAAAAGCAAGTACTTTCTCTCCCCAGCATCAAGGCTACTCAACCTGTCCCAGCAGAACAAAAGGGACATGGCTTTTATTCAAGACTGTTCCTGGTTCCCAGAAAAGAAAACTCCTGGCATCCTATCTGGGATTTTCTGTTCTCAACACCTTTCTGGTGGTTCTGAAATTCAAAAACGCTAATTCTCCAACAGCTGCTTCCTATGCTAGCCAAGGATGCTTGGCTGGCAACCTTAGACTTAAAAGAAGCTTACCTGCACATCCCCTCTTGCAGGAAATACCTACGCTTCAGGGCAGACTCTGTGCACTATCAGTTCTCTGCACTTCCCTTTGGGTTATCTACTGCGCCCAGGGTATTCACAAAGTGCCTAGCTCCAGCCATTGTTTTTTGCAGGCAGAGAAGTATTCAGATTTACCCATAATTGGATGATTGCCTGATTCAGGCGGAAAGTCAGGACTTGCTACTGCAGCACCTGGCATTTGTAAAGAGACTTCTAACTTCACTGGGGTACACCATCAGTGAAAAGAAATCACAACAAGTACCCTGCCAACAGATTGTATTCCTGGGAGCAAGCTTGAACACAACTTCCCTGATGGCATTCTTTACTCCAGAGAAACAAATTTATTTGACAACTTATTTCAACCTACTGGCTACCAAATCCCAGCTATCTGCAAGGAAAATACTGCAAGCTTTGGGGTTCATGGCCTCTTGCATTCTGTTAATTCCATATGCAAGACTGCATATGAGGAAACTTCAGTGGTAACTAAAAAGTCTATGGTGTCAACATTCTCAGGACCTGGAGACAATAATTCCTATTATTCCGTGTCTAAGGGCAGAGTTCCTTTGGTGGGCAGAGGCCTGCAACCACAACAAGGGATTCTCTTTCACTCTATCCCCTGCTGCCCAAACTCTAACAACAGACGCATCAGACTATGTATGGGGGGCTCACATGGCAGGGCAGTCCATTCAGGCCAAATGAAATCCAAATCGGATGCACCTGCATATCAATCAAAAGAAATTTTAGCTGTACAGAATGCTCTGACAGTCTTCAAAGGCCTTATTCTCTTATGCTTCCAGGACAACTATTGGTAAAGACAGACAACACCACATTTATGTGGTACATAAACAAGCAGGGGGGGCACATTCCTACCCGCTCTGCAGACTAGCCATGGCTCTGTGGAACACAGCCTTGAGCAACCAAGTGCCACCTACAAGCTCAATTCCTGCCAAGCAAACTAAATTCACTGGCAGACTACTTAAGCAGAAATCTCATGGGCCCACACGAATGAAAACTGGAACCCAAAATATTCAAACTTTTGGGGAACAGATGGGGACACCAGAGGTGGACCTGTTTGCTTCCCCTCAGAACTATCAGTTGAACAAATACTGCACCAGAACTCCCCACAGCCAAGCTTGGAAGGTGGATGCCATGTCCTTTCCCTGGAAAAGCCTCTCCGTCTATGCCTTTCCCCCTCTGCCTCTCCTCTCAAAGGTTCTACTAAAGATCAAACAAGACAAGACAAGGACAATCCTGATTACACCAGACTGGCCACACCAGCACTGGTATCCTCTTTTGCACAGTCTGACAGTGCTACAACCATGGCACCTGCCTCAGACCCCTTCCCTGCAGTCCCAGCAGGGGGGCCAAATTCTGCACCCTTAGCTTCAGACCCTGAACCTTGCAGCCTGGCTAATCCCCTGAACTCGCCTCTAGGAACCCTCAGTAAGCAGGTGCTGGATGTCCTTCTTGAGGCAATAAGGCCTAGTACTAGAAAATCCTATTCAGAAAAGTGGAAAAGATACTGTCCCTGGAGCAATTCTCAAGGGATGGCCACAACTGCACCCAGCTTACTGTCCCTGGAGCAATTCTCAAGGGATGGCCACAACTGCACCCAGCTTACCTCATATACTAGATTGCTTAACAGAAATGCTCCACAAGGGCCTATCCTTCTCTTCAATTAAGATTCATGTCTCTGCCATCTCAGCTCAATATATTACTGAGCCACCCCTCTTCTCTCATCCTTTGGTAAAATAGTTCCTTAGAGGGGCCAAAAATTTAAGACCCCCCAAGGAGAGCTCCCACTCCAGCCTGGGACCTTAACTTTGTATTGGAGAAACTTGCACTTCCCCCGTTTGAACTGGCTTCTACAGCAGAGTTGAAATTCCTCTCATGGAAAACAGCTTTACTTTAGCCATCACTTCAGCAAGAAGAGTGTCTGAACTGCAGGCCCTTAAGGCAGTGGAACCCTTCATCATCTTCCATGCGGACAGGATTTCCCTTAGGACTAACCCATCTTTTATGCCCAAGGTGGTGTCTAATGTGGCTTTAAATCAGTCCATTCATTTGCCTACTTTTTTCCCTAATCCTCAAAATAAAGGGGAACGAATACTGCATTCTCTAGATGTGCAGATACAGCTTATATTCTATTTGGACAGGACTAAGCTGCTAGAAAATCTGACTAGCTTCTAGTCAGCCTTGCTGCAGGGGCAGTGGGGAAGGCCATTTCAAAGCAAACCATATCTAAATGGATAGCACACTGCATCCATTTCTGCTACAAGCATCATGAAAAACCTACCCCACAGGGGATAAGAACACATTCCACTAGGGCTACAGCTATCTCTGCTGCATTTCTCGGAGGAGTCCCTACCAGGGACATCCTGGAAGCTGCACCAAGCATTACCACTTGCCTATCATTTCTAAATCCAGGGCTGGATTTGCCACAGCAGTCTTACAGGGCTTGATTGCCAGGCCTAATGCTTCTTACTCTACCTCCACCCTTCCTGAGCTTTGGAAACCCAAATGTGATGACTGCAATAGTGAACACGAAGAACATAGTACAGTTGTGTACACTTACCATAAATGTAGATGTTCGAGTGTATTCACTGTTGCAGTCCTGGTTACCCTCCCTCCAACCCCCTGATTGTCTTTGCTTTCAGCTATCCTTTTTGGTTTGGCATATCTTCTACTATGTGTATTTGCTTTTTGCTAGGGGTGTTTCACACCATATAATTGCTTCATATTTTGGGGGCACCTGACATCTGGGGCAAGAAAAACTGATGTAATGGCGTTGGTTGCATACCCCTGACAACCTGACATCATGGAAGAAGCGACAGCATCTGACGCAGAAATCTGAAGACTCTGGTATTCAGGCTGGCTGAGGGCTACCTGCAGGCAGATAACCAAAATGTGATGACTGCAACAGTGAATACACTCAAACATCTACATTTATGGTAAGTGTACACAACTGTACTTTTTCTAGATGGAGCCTGTCCTATAACAGAGATCCCACAAGGAGTTTTAACCACTCTGGTTTTGAAATATTTTTGTGTGCTACTTAGAAGCATATGACAAACCGTCTCTATCAAAGTGAATTTTGTTACCATCTGCCTATGGATCCCTCTCTTTTGTCTATTTTTGTGGTCAAACAGTTTACGAAAGTAGTGTTGCAGGTGAGACCCCCTCAAAAGCAAACTCCTCCTGTCTGGGATTCCAAGTTTGTTCTTGAAAAATTGAACTTGCCGCCTTTTGAAATTGCTTATCAACCTGATTTATAGTTTAATACTTGAAAGACTGTTTTAGTAATTGCTCTAACATCTGCAGGATGAGTCTTTGAGCTGCAGGCTCTCATGATGGGCAAACTCGGGCTGATTTTTCACAAGGCAAGATTGTATTACACAGTAATCCATCATTCATGCATTAATTTTCTGAATTTAACTTGAATCAAGCCATCAGTCTCCCAGTATTCTGAACTGATCCAAAAAAAGGGAGAAAAGGTTCTACATACATTGGATGCACAAGGGCAGGTGTTACCTTGTCAGAACTAAGCTCTGTAGGAATGCTTAACAGCTGGTTGTCTCCTGTATGGGGATTAAGAACGGTCAGCTTGTCTCTAAGCAAACTATTGCATGATGATTGCCGTCTGCCATTGTTTTCTGTTACTCCCAACATGGTAAATCTCTTTCAGGCAATTTTAAGGCTCACTCAGCTAGGACCTTTTGCTGTTTAAAGGGATATTGGAAAGGGGTGGACTCCAGAAGCATTCTAAAGGCAGCACCTTTGTCCTCTGTTCATACCTTCATGAAGCACAACAAGCTGGATTCCTTTTCAAGACCAGAGCAGGCTTTGCTAGGACAATTCTCCAGGGGCTCCAGGATCCTTGTCCTTCCACCTCTCAGGTAGTGTAAGCTTTGGGAATGTATCTAAAATACCACTGAAGCAATGGGGAATGATGACCGTAGTACAGTAGCATCACGTTCTACTTATCTGTAGCAGTAGATGTTCAAATTCTTCACTGCCTCAGTGGCAGCACCCACCTTCCTCCAGACTGTGCATAGTTGAGGCGAGTTTCAACATCTTTGATACAGTTTTTGGTGGATTTGGGATGTTCTTCGTGTTTTAGTGTTGCAGTCATTACATTTATGTAATCTGCTGGCAGGTTGCCCTCAGTCAGCCTGAATTCCAAAGTCTTGGGTCCTGCATCGGTTGCTGTCTCCTCTTCCATGACGTTAGGGATATAATATTCCTTCAGAAAACATTAACTTTTAACCCGAAGAAAAGGTGCACTGGCTATCTTTACATAAAACTAAATTGTGCACTGTTCTATTAAATGCATTAAAGTAATAAAGCTGCTAGGTTATTCACTTTCCATAATTTCAGACTTGATTTCTTTAATGAACTGCTTGCCCTAGTATCTTTAAATTTTACATTTCTCCAATCAAAGAATGTTCAGAACTCTCAAGATTAATTGCTCCATCTGCTGACAGCTGGCCTCCATGTAAAAGTAGACCACAGTGAGGAAATAAGTGACTAACAACTCTGCAGATGCTTGAAGGAATATTTGTAAATTTCACTTAGAACACAGTATACAAAATTCCCCAGGCCAGCTGCCCTTAGCTGCAGACTTCACATAGGTTCATAGGTTCGTACTAGACTATCTGCCTTAGGGCATTTATAAGCCTAGCCAGAGTGTGTGTGGCTTCCACCGCCCCTTAGGATGAGAATACTACGCCCATTTAGGGTTTAGTTTACTATGCCTCTGTCTAGTAGTGACACAGAGATGACCCCCGGGGTAAACCTACGATCTCCCATCCACTAGTCAAGATTTCTCTTGAATAGAGTTAGTGAGGGGCTCTGCCTAACATGGATTGGGATTCTGTTCCAGAGTGTAGGGAGCCTCTGGGTTATGAATCTGTCCCTCCAGCACGTCCTATTTATTTCTGTGTTGAGGTTTAAGTCTCTTGCTCTCGTGGCTCTGATGGATTTGGATTTTCTGAGGTGGAGCATGTCCATTAATTCCGGATTGGACATGGCCTTGTACGTCAGTCACAGATCACCTCCGAGTAGGCGGTATGCGACTGAATAGAGCTGGAGTTTTTTCAGTCGGGCAGCATATGACATATGTTTAAGACCCTTTATCCTCTTGGTGAGGAACTTTTGGGGTCTTTCCAACTGCTGCAGGTGTCTGGTAAGATGCATCCCAAATGGGGAATTGTACTCAATCATTGGCCTGATAAGAGAAGAGTATAGGGGCACAATGACCTCTCTTGATCTAGATGTGAAACCCTTCATGATAAGCTGGGCAATATAGAAGGTCTTCCTAACCACTTTGGCAATGTGAGTGTCAAATGAGAGGTTACTGTCAACCTGGGTCCCTAGGTCTCTGATTACCTCTTCCATACTTAATGGATTACCAATGGATTACCACCTATGTGGTAATTTGTGGGTACCTTGTTTTTCCCAAAGGGTATGACTATACATTTTTTGGCGTTCAGCTTAAGGCCATGGCTCTGGCACCAATTATCCGTTTCTATGAGGCCTCTCTGAAGGATGTTTGTGTCCATTGGAGTATCAAATATGGTGCCCAGTTTGCAGTCATCTGCGAACTTTGTCAGCCACAATCCTCCTATGTTTGCCTGTACCTCGGAAAAATAAATGGCGAACAAGAGGGGTCCCAGGACTGAGCCCTGTGGGACACCGCTTGTGACCGGCTTAGAGTCTGACATAGCTCCAGCAACTCTGACCCTGTGGGTTCTGTCCTTGAGCCAGTTTGCAACCCATCTTGTGACATATGGGTTTACATTTAGGCTGGTGAGTTTGTCTATGATGCCCGAGTGGGGTATTGTGTCAAAGGCTTTTGCAAGGTCAAGGTAGGCTGTGTGAACTGCCTTACCCTCATCAATGGCCTTGGTGACTGTTTCAAAAAAGTCGACCAAGTTCAAAAGGCAGGATCTGCCCTTGACAAAGCCAAATTGGGTAGGATCCAATGTCTGTAGGTCCCCAATGTCTTTGTTTATGAGTTCCATAATGATCCTCTCCATAGCTTTGCAGACCAGGCTCGTCAAGCTTATGGGGCAGTAATTTCCAGGGTCCGTAGAAGCACCGCCTTTGTGAAGTGGGACCACTGTTGCCGTACGCCTCTCTTTGGGTACGTATCCTGTAGTAAGGCTAAGATTAAACAGCAGCCTTATGTGTGGGTTTAGTTCCTCTTGGAGTTCATGTAGCACACAGCTGGGACACTGTCCGGTCCCATTGATGCTGTGTTTTTAGCTTTAGAGAGGGCGGCTCTCACCTGGGCATTTGAGATGTTTGGGAGGCTGCACTCTGCTGGGATAGTTATTTCTCCTTTTTGGGGGGAGGGGGAGGAGAAATTTGCACTGAACCTGTCTGCCAGAATGTTGGCAATGTCAGTGGGTTCAGTGTATTTTGTGTCATTTTGGACTAACTCTGAGCATATCTGGGAGTTTCCACCCAGGTTTCTAACATAGCTAAAGAAGGCCTTGTGATTGTCTTTTGTATCTTTTGCGATTTTTCTCTCAAAGTTGGCCTTGGATGATTTTATGAGTGATCGTAGTTTTTTGCTAGTACTGATCAGAGATGCCTTCCCTTTTAGAGATTTTGCTCTGTCATGTAGTAGCTTCCTCCTCCTGTTGTAAAGTTTGTTTATGGCTGGGGTCCACCAGACCGGGCGCCTGCCTTTGGGGGAATGGGTCTTGGTTTTATTTGGGATTGCATGATCCATGCATTCTTGAAGGTGCCGTAGAAGGCATTTGTAAAGGATTCAGCAGTGTGGGTTGTGGTTTCCACTGGCCCAGGGGCCTTGAAGGATACCACTTCAGTCTTAAGAAGTGTGAAGTTGGCTTTTGAGAAGTTCTTCACTGTGGTCTTTTGTGCAGGGGGTGGGGGCGGGATGTGGATTTCCAGTGAGATTAATTTATGGTCTGATCTTATCAATGAGGGATATACTTCCGGTGTGGAGCATTTTGTCCCCATGTTTGTGATGATCAGGTCTAGTATATTGTCTCCTCTTGTGGGAATGGTAACTAGTTGTTCCATCGCATTTGAGTTTATGAATTCTAGGAACCTTTGGGCTAGGGTGTTGGGGCTTGAGTAATGTTCCCAGTCTATGTTTGGGTAGTTGAAGTCTCCCAATATGATGGTATTTGGAGAGACATTCATACTCTCCAGTGTCTTCAGGAAGGCTGTGTGGGGTTCCTGAGTTTGAGAGGGTGGTCTGTAGCATGCTACAAACTGTAAGGCAGTTTTGCCTATGGCTAGTTGCACCTGGATGATCTCCGATGCTTCGTGCGTTGCCACTAACCTGGAGGTGTGGGTATCTTTGATGAATATGGATACTCCCCCTCCTTTTGTGGTTCGGTCCAAGTTTTGGGGTCAGAAAGCATGATATGAGGTAAAACCTGATAGTGCTGGGGTGCTCTCGGGATCCTTGAACCAGGTTTCAGTCACTGCACAGACATCGATGTTCTCCATACTGAGGAGGGCTTCAAGGGCGTGCATCTTCAGGTTTAGACTTCTGGCATTGAGCAGCATTACCCTTAGTTTTTTTCCACTTGTGTTTTCTAGGGTGGTAGGTTTGTCATTTGAGCCTTGCCTAAAAAAGGCACTATGGGGGTGGCAAGAGCCTTGGCCAATATCCGGAAGCCCAGGGGTGACAGGTGCAAGCCATCCCTTGCGAAGCAGCGTGGCTTGTCGAGCATGTCATCCCAAGCAGACAGACATTGGATCCCCTTAGAATGACACCAGTAATTAAGCCAATTGTTAAAACTGATCATTTTGTCTTTGTACTGTGGCATCATTCTTGGTGAGGGTAAGATGCTGCTCAGGGTCAGGGTCAAACTGGCCTGGGCTACATAATCAGAGAGCTCCTCTATGTCTCTTTTCATGTAGTCCAGGGAGGTACGTCTCAGGTCATTCACACCGGCATGTACAATGACTGAGTCATATTTGTACTTGCTGTGGAGTGACCTGAGTGCTTGTGTTATGTGACGGATTCTAGCTCCCGACAGGCAGCTTACTGTGACCCTCTCCTTGTTCAGTCTGGTGAGCGGGATGTCAGTGTGTCTGACTATGGAGTCACCCATTACAAGTGTGTCTGACATGTTGTTTGGCCTTAAGGGCTGTGACTGTTTAGCACACTGACTTTGTGAACTATGTTTTGCATGTGCTATGTCTTGAGGTGGCGGTTGCTTGGGTGTCTGCTTTGGAGGCCTCTGTTGTTTTGGTAGATTTTTAATCAGTGCCTCCGAGTATATTTTTGTGCGTTTATGTGTTTGGTTTGCAGTTGTGATAGTTCTATGTGAGACTGGGTTTGTGGTGTGCGTGGTTACCTTCTCCTCCTGACTGGTCTTGCCAGTACTGAGTTGAGAGAGCTCAGCCTCCAGTTTGGCTATATAGTTGCATCTCTCGCATATATTTGTATTTGTTGGGAGGAGGAGGGGGTTGTCTGTGTACATGAGGCAATTGTAACATTGCCTCAAGATTCCCAGATTCACCAGCTGAACAGGAGAGGACGCCAGCAACTGACCCTTCGACATGCTAGAATAGTGAAAAGATTGCTGTGTAACTGAGTCTGAAAGGACCTATAGGGAAATGGGTACTCAAGGGAATTTAGGTGAATGAAGTACTTTCTTTTGTTTAAGAGTGCTTTACCTGTATAAAAATGCTTTAGGAGAAAGTGCTGAGCTTTTCAGATAGAGTATAGGCTGTTTAGATTGCAAGTAGAGCAGTTCTAAGGGAAAAATTGAACAGCAGACTTTACGGAGCCAGAAATAGTTTAAACTTGATTAACGGCTGCCCGATGCTGCTCTATGAGCAACTTCAGCTAATTCAAAAGCACGCTAAAGCGCCAAAAAACGGGCTTTATAGCAAGGGGTTGAAAAGAGCCAGGAATTGACCCAAAATGGCCAATAAACTACAAGTTGCTGGGCTGGAACCACTCCTCTAGGGACAAATAGGTTGCTCAGTGCTCCCCACTCCCACTGGTGAACAAAGAAGCGTCCTCTTATCCAAATAAGGATATGGATAGCACAGGAACTAAGACAAAGCCCAGAGATCAGCAAAATCTGAAGACTGGACTATTCTAGTTCAGAAAAGCGGGAAAACAAGGATATTTTTTTTTGTTTTTTTTTTTTACAGAGACAGAAGAAAAAGATACAGTAGCAAACAGTAAATGCTATAAAACGGCTAGCGCACTTCAGTGTGTTAGCCTAACAGTTAAATTTAAACAAAAATAACTTTTTAAAGTGCTAACAGTTTAGAATCTACACAGGTACAGTAAAAACAATATGCAGAGCTGTTTTTTAGGCGAAATGCAGTCGAGATGCAGTAATTAAAGCTCCCACTACACAACATTTCCGGAAAAAAACAACAAACTAATATACTTGCAGAAGCAAGAAACTTAGTATTTTCCCTGCCTTTCATCATTTTCCAAGCCTATTTGCTTACAAAAGAATTTGTTTATAGTTTAAGCCAAGGAGATTAAGCTAGAATTCTATCCTTGTTAAAATAAGGGAAATTATTATCTTAATCTAGACATTAACTTTTGTTAAAACAAGGGAAATTATTATCTTAATTTTGCATATAATATAATCACTCACTTTTACATCCCACCATCACCCCAGCAGCCCAAGATCACAGCATTGTGTTAACTTCAACTTGCTGCTGTCCAGCATTTTTTTTCTTGGTATACTGTGAAGCCTATATGTCTTGCAAGTAAGAAAAAGCCCTTGTTTACTTTACCATCTTTAACACATACTACCGTCCCTGAAAAGCCCCTTCTCCCGTTTAAATACCATGACTGCAGCCGATACAAAATTGATTTACAATATAACATGCAGTTTATGTATCATGAAATGCTTTATACAAATACTAATAAGAAAAATAATCGTTTTACTTGGTTACTTTTTCCCCCTTTGGTGTCCTCTTAAACATTTATGACAAAAAGCTGAGTGTATGCTTTACGGTCCACCCACAAGTTTGTTAACAAAATTCTAGTCTTTCTCAGACACTTTTTCTTCCAAAGCCATATTGCATAAATGTGATTAATGAATAAATGAGAAACTATAAGGCATCAATTCCAGTGTTGCTGGTCTTTCAGGTCATCTTCATATCCCAGCACCAGACTCTGGTTAAATTCTAAGGTACTTTTGATTCATCTGGTCAACTTCTGTGTTTTTTTTTTTTTTTGTCTCCGGTATTTTCATTTAGAACAATTGAAAAGTTTTTACTTGCAAAGTCTCTCTGAGCTTTATTGTCAGATGACTGAGAATCAGAATCCCCTTCTGCTTGCCAGTTCACTTTTTGTTGGAAAAACTTGTTTCTTCGTTAGCATGTTCTGCATTCAAAAATGTCTTTGATCCTCCCGGAAAAAAGTATCCCGAAGGCAGCTGAATACAGCAGATTGAATCTGTCACCTGCCTCTTCACATTCCCCGATTTCTGGGTAAATGTATTTATGTCCTGCCTGATGTACAGTGAACAATCATTTTCCACACTCATTTTTATATCTGCAGTTTTTAATACTTTTCCTTTCTGCCAGCTTTGAGAAGATCAACTCTTTCTGCTGGTGTGAATACATCTTTACTAATACTGCTTTCTCATGACCAAGTTTGCATCATGCACTCATACCCTTTCAGTTATCACATTTTGCTGTGGAACACCAGTCCAGTTGCTTATTTGTGCTTTCATAAAATTAATTCAGTCTCTCCTTTCCAGTTTCTCGGGTACAACAGAACATATCTGTTTTTTTTCTACAAGCACTGTCTTCTAGCTCTGTTATTTTTTGAAACCACTCTTCTTGAGAAGCTTCATACTCAAGACAGCTTTTTCGTCATTTCAAGCCTCCAGTTTGTGTGGTTTTATCACTTAATTTGAATAACCAGTTAAAGCTTCTTCTGTTTTGTAATTTGAGTTGATATATTCCTTCAATGTTTATTTTATTTTAATTATCTATAAGTACATTTCATTTATTTTTCCTCTAAACTACAGGAAGTCATCTCATAGAAAAGCTGAGGTTTGAATTCCTTTTTTCTAGAAAGCTGCAGAATTCTTCGCAGACATTGTTTTCTATTCAGCTTTTTCTGGCTAATTTTCTTTCATGATGTTCATCGTGTTATACTGCTGCAGTCATCATACTTGGGTTATCCTGCCGTCAGGCGGTCCCACAGTCGGCCGAATCCCAAAGTCTTGGTCCGGTGTCGGTTGTCGTCGCTTCTTCCCGGACGTCAGTGCGACAGGGGTATAAAAGAGGCAGCCGACACCATTTTCTTCAGTCTTTCTTGCCGCATGGTGCCCGAAGCAGAAGCAGTTCGCAAGTGCCGGTCGGCTAGCTCCTGAGATTTTCGAATCGAATTTTAGCCCGAAGTCTTCTCTAAAGCTAAGTACCCCGTTGGGGAAACTTTTGCCTCAGACCGATGTCAGACAAAGTTAATAATTGCATTTCTTCTGGGAAGCAAATACCTCATAAGGATTTTCATTCTTGTATTCCTTGCCTAGGCCCAGACCACGACGTCTCTGGTTTTCGGTTTTGTGCTTGGTTCAACAAACGTACAATCAAGCGTCTGATAGATTTCGCCCGACATTATTTTGGCAGAAAATTTAACTATAGCATGTCGTCGGAGCAACCAACATCAGCAATGACTAAAAAACGCAAGGATAAGGACAGGCAACCAAGGCCAAGACCAGATACCGAGGCCTCAGCAAGGCCTGCCGCCGGTTCTCCGGTTTTCAGCGAGGCGCCTACGCAGCCCCTGACTACCACTGATTTAGAAATTCTGACGGCCTCCCAGACCGAATCAGCTGGGCCTTAGGAGCCAGTTCCATCTTACCCCTTGGATGCCAACCCTGACGGTGATCTGGAGATTTTGGACAGGCCTTCGGTTTCTGAAGGTGTCTTCAAACCGACAGCTATTTCTATTAAGTCTTATGCTAAACTTAAAGCCCCCTTAAAAGTTAGGAAACCGGGTCCACAGACCCCCCCAGAGGCCCCTATGCCTAAAAAAGAGATGCTCAAGATGGCTGAGGATTTAATTACCCTTATCAGGGCCTAGACTGGAGGAAGATTATCCTTCCTCCGACCAAGCATCCATTTCCTCAGCTAACTCTGAGGACCAGGATTATTCCTTTCCTCCTTATGAAGACTCAGATGCTGAAGAGTCCATTCCCTCTGTCCCCCCCCCCCCCCCCCGAAGACTACTCTTTTGGGGAAACTTTACACACCATGAGGGAACACTTCCACTGGGAAAGCCAAGATTACTCTGACTCTAAGAAAAGACTCCGTGAGTTTCTTCTTCTTCCACAGCATAGACCCCTTGCAATTCCTCCAGTTTTAGACATTTTGGATGATGTCTACACCGAATCTATTCTAAACCCAGACTCTTTACCTCCTGCACCAGCTAAACCAGACAGATACTACCGAGTTCCTGATTCTCTTACGTTTCTATATAAAAGCCCTGTTGCAGACCCTGAAACCATTTCCCAGGGTCCCAAAGGAGTTAAGGCCTCTACTGCTAAGAATCCACTACCTTCTGAAAGAGAATCCAGAGCATTAGAAAGATGGGGGAAGAAAGTGTATACGTCTGCCACTTTGGCCATGAGGGCCTTAAACTGCCAATTCCACATGCTAAAATACCAGCAGTACTTGATTACACAATTAAAGCAGAAAATGATCCCTCACACAGATCAACCTGATTTCAAAGAGATGCAGGATTTGCTGCATGCAGCAGAACAGGTGGGAAAGCATACCTTACAGTGTGGTTTTGAGTCATTGGAAGCCTCATGTAGAGCAGCTGTCACAGGATCTGTAATTCGTAGACATGCACGGCTAAAAGAGCAAGCCTTACCAGAACATGTCAAAGCAAAGTTATTGGATGCTCCATTGCAGAAAGATGTGTTATTTGGTGTCAAAGCAGAGGAAGTTTTAAAGAAAATGGAAGAAAAGGCAAAATCTATGCAGACAGTCAAAGATTTTTTTACAGATACAACCTCCTCGTTTCAGCAGAAATTGGCCATCAAAAAAACTGGTCCTTTCCTGCATCAGACAGACCCCAAAGGGGTAGGTACAGACGCCCAAGGGGCAGAGGCCAGCCACAAGGTTCTTTCAGGCCTAGACAATGGCATACAACAACTCAAAGAGGTGGAGACGAAAGATCTCAACCCTTCAGGAAACAAACACAATGACTTCCCTCTTCGCATTCCAAGCAAAATTACCTTGGCAGCACCTTTGGGAGGAAGACTGGCTCTATTTCCACAAAATTGGCGCATCATAACAAAGGACAAATGGGTTCTGGATAGTATTACCCGAGGCTACAGATTTCATTTTCACACTTTACCACGGATGAGAGGCATGCCAAATCTGCCTCCAAACCAATGGGCAGAGGCACAAAAGTAAATTTCAGCTCTCATGGATATGAAAGCAATTCAGAAGGTACCTACAAAGGAGCAAGGTCAAGGTTTTTACTCAAGACTATTTCTAGTACCAAGAAAGGACAAAGCCTGGAGACCCATTTTAGACCTCTCAGTTCTAAACACATACCTGGAGGTACCCAAATTCAAAATGCTCACACTACAGCAGCTTCTTCCCATGCTGGGCAAGGAGTCTTGGCTGGTAACGTTGGACCTCAAAGAGGCATACCTGCATGTCCCTATCAGACAAGATTGCAGAAGATTCCTCAGATTTTTGGCAGGTACAACACATTATCAATTCTCTGCATTGCCCTTTGGCTTATCTACTGTGCCCAGAGTATTTACGAAATGCCTGGCATCAGTAATTGCATACTGCAGACAACGAGGAATACAAATTTTATCCATATCTGGACGACTGCCTGATCCAAGCGGACAGCAAGGACATTCTATTACAGTGTCTGGCATTTGTAACAAAGCTGCTAAGTTGCCTTGGGTACACAGTAAACAAAAAGAAGTCAATGCTAATACCCTCACAAGAGATAATATTCCTGGGTGCCAGCTTAAATACAACAGCCCAGACGGCTTACCTCACGCCAGACAAACAAAAACAACTGACTCAATACTTCAAAAAGATGGCAACTTTTACCCAGCTCACTGCAAGGAAAATCCTGCAGGCATTGGGGCTCATGGCATCCTGCATTCAACTAGTTCCATATGCAAAGCTGCATATGAGGAAATTACAATGGTACCTGAAAAGTGTATGGACTCAACACAGGTACAGCCTCGAAACAAGTATACCTCTCATTCCTTGCCTTCAAAAAGAGTTCCTATGGTGGGCTCAAGCATGTCAAATAAACCAGGGTCTTCCTTTTGTCTTACCTCCAGCAAACCAAACTATGACAACAGATTCTTCAGACTACGCCTGGGGAGCACACATGACAGGACAGTGCATACAGGGCAAATGGTCTGCAAAACAAATGCATCTACACATCAACCAAAAGGAGATGCTAGCTGTGCAAAATGCACTGACAGCCTTCAAGGACCTCTTGCATCCAGGACAACTACTAATAAGGACAGACAACACCACAGTTATGTGGTACATTAACAAACAGGGAGGAACACACTCCTACCCTTTATGCAGACAGGCAATGACCTTGTGGAACACAGCATTGACTTACCAAGTACAACTGCAAACACAATTCCTGCCAGGAAAGGAAAACATATTGGCAGACGAATTAAGCAGAAATATGGCAGATCCGCACAAGTGGAGACTACACCCACAAGTATTTTCAATGATAACTCAAAGATGGGGACGCCCAGGCATAGATCTGTTTGCCTCCCCCAACAATTGCCAACTACAGAAATTTTGCACAAGGACTTATCATTCCCTAGCCTGGAAAGTGCACGCCCTATCATTCAGTTGGACAGCATTGACCGTCTATGCCTTCCCACCACTACCTCTATTGACCAAGGTATTACTGAAAGTCAGATCAGAGAGGACACAAATGATCCTCATTGCTCCGGACTGGCCACGTCAGCACTGGTACCCATTACTAAGGAACTTGACTCACAGCCCTCCATGGATCTTACCTCAGTTCCCACTTCTGTTGACTCAGCAAAATTCTCAGATCCTTCACAGTCAGCTCAGGACTTTAAATTTAGCTGTATGGAGAATACCTTGAATTATCAATCAACACTTCTCTCAAAGGACGTCCTGAATATCATTTTGGAAGCCAGGAGGCCCAGCACCAGAAAAACTTACTCAGACAAATGGAAATGATTTTGTGCATGGCACCAGGCTAAAGGCCAAAATCCTGGGATACCAAACATTCCTCAAATACTGCAATACTTAACTGAGATGCTACACAAAAGCCTTTCTTTCTCATCCATTAAGATCCATGCTTCGGCCATTTCAGCTCAGTATAATACGGATCCTCCCATATTCTCACACCCTTTACTAAGGCAGTTTCTCAGAGGGGCTAAGAATGTAAGACCCCCCCCCCCAGAAAACCTCCAACGCCAGCTTGGGACCTCAACTTCGTTTTAGAAAAATTAACACTGCCTCCTTTCGAACCAGCCTTCTCAGCAGAACTACAATACTTGTCATGGAAAACAGCTCTGTTGCTGGCTATCACCTCAGCACGCAGGGTCTCAGAACTACAGGCACTCATGGCAGTGGAACCTTTCATCATTTTCCATCAGGATAGAGTCTCTTTACGAACTAACCCTACCTTTATGCCAAAGGTAGTATCCAGTATGGCTTTGAATCAGACCATTCATTTACCCTCCTTTTATCCAAACCCCCAGAATAAAGGAGAAAAACTCCTTCACTCTTTGGACATTCACAGACAGCTACGTTACTATTTGGATAAGACAAAGACCTTCAGAAAAACTGACCATCTCTTTGTATCCTATGCTGCAGCTATTTCAAAACAGATCATCTCCAAATGGATAGCACATTGTATCCGCTTTTGCTACTCGCACCATGGGAAAGCAGTGCCTGTTAATATTAGGTCCCATTCTACCAGGGCTACAGCAACCTCAGCAGCCTTTCTCAGGGGGGTTCCAACCAAGGACATTCTGGAGGCAGCTACTTGGAGTTCAGTGCACACCTTTACCAAGCACTACCACCTTCCATTATACTCAAAAACCAGAGCTGGTTTTGCCACTGCAGTTCTGCAGGGCATCCTAGCTTCGCCTAACCCAGTTTAGTACCAGCCACCCATCCATAGCTTTGGGATTCAACCCAAGTGTGATGACTGCAGCAGTATAACACGATGAACATAGTACAGTTTTGTACCTACCATAAATGTAGATGTTCGAGTGTATATACTGCTGCAGTCCAGGTTACCCTCCCACCATCCCCTCTACATACCAGGGTGTTACTTATAACTCCATGTACATCAATCAATCATTTGGATGCATGTCTATATGGTGTATTTGCTAACAGCTAGTACTATTGTTTATCTACTAAGGTATTTTTGCATAGTTATTTGAATTGCCTTCCTAGTTGGGGGCACCTGGCATCTGGGGCAAGAAAAATGAAGAAAATGGCGTTGGCTGCCTCTTTTATACCCCTGTCGCACTGACGTCAGGGAAGAGGCGACGACCACCGACGCCGGACCAAGACTTTGGGATTCGGCCGACTGCGGGACCGCCTGACAGCAGGATAACCCAAGTGTGATGACTGCAGCAGTGTGAACACTCTAACATCTACATTTATGGTAGGTACAAAACTGTACTTTCTCTCTGTTCCTTCTTTGATGGCATCCAAGCAGTGTATTTACTAGTCAGCACTGAATTTTACCCAGAATGACAATTTCACTGAATCCCTTTTCTCAGTTTTTGTTTTCACACTAGGAGAGTTGAAAGTACACTATTGCTAAGTGTGCAGCCATCTTGGAAGTCCCCAGAGAAAAGCTTCTTGATAAAAAGAAAGGTGATATACAAAAAATAGATGAACCTAAAATATTGTTTGGGTCCAGATCCATGACAGAGAGAGAGAGATGAAGCAGTGACACTATAAACCAGCAGACTTGAGTTCAGTTAGTGGCTTGGGCACTGGAGGAGCCAAGCTGGGCTGTAGGAATAAGTAGCTTATGTCAGCTCACCTTTTCTTATGGTCATGACTGCAGTTTCTGCTGGCATCCTATAAATGCCATATCGAAAACTGGGGTGTGTTTAGCTAGTTGCTGGCAGGCTACCATTCCAGTGGTGGCTGGAGAGGAGGGTGCTGAGCAAGCTGGCATCATGGTTGCTGATCCCTGTGATGTCATACCTGCTTCTCCCAGTTAAGAATCCTCTCCCCCCACTTCCAAAAAGACCACTCCAAGACACACATTTGACGCTTGCCTGTTGACTCTTCCCTGTCGTCTTACTTGTATGTGGACTTGAGAGGCAGTTCCTTCCCTTGAGAGAGAGGGCCCATTTCCCTACAGTAGGATTACACCATTTTCCTAGACAGCAGAAAGTAAGAAGAGAAATGAGTCCATTAGTTTTAGGGGAAGTAGATTATGAGGTGATTCATTCCCTGCAGAGGGAAAGAGGGGCAACCTGTAAGATTGCAACATTTGGTCAGACCACTCCCTGAAAAATAAGAGAATGACAGGAACATATGGGCTCACTGGGGACACAGGCAGACATCCTTGGTAAATACAAAAGGTGGATCTGGAGGGGAAAAAAACAGTAGGTCGACATTGAGCAGAAGGCATTAGACAGCCCATCAGCCTTATTGAAAACTGAGGATGCTGGTCCTGAAGATATGTTTATTTGTCTACCCCCATTTACTCTGCTTACAGGTTCTGCATTTCCCCTTTCCTAATCTGTCTGGAGGCAGACAGTGGGATTATAGCTACTGTCAATATCCAGGCTTTGGACAGAAGTGTCAAGATCTTTAGGTTGGATACTGGTTTTCAGGCATCAGCTAATGGCATCTCACCTTTGCACTTCAGACTGGCTAATTGAGTGGGTTCTCCTCACAGGCTATTTCAATCATCCTGCTAGAGGAGACTCTCGAAGCCTTGACTTTGAAGCATTGCACTGTTCCTCTTCGACGACATGATGAACAGCTTTTAGGTATTGTGAGAGGGCTAATGCCCAAGGGCAGGCATATTAGCCTACTGTCATCAGCCTTGGCTTCTGCCACCTTTGACTAGAAAAGGTTTGTTGGGGAGTTATAGGTACGTGTCCACTAGGCATAGAGTCAAACTACAGGCACACCAACCTTCAACCTCAGGAGCAGCTCACCTTCTGAATAGAAGAGATTCTTCCTCCTTTTGATTGTACAAATTCGAAGTAGGATAACGAGATTAAACATACTTGAGCCTAATCTTCTGCGCTTTGGGACATGATACAGACGATGATGAGGCCGTCTTATTGAGTTCCCTGTAGGGATCATCTCATTTGCTGAGATGCTAAGTGGGGCAGCCAAAGAAGTTTCCAGCTACCACAAAAGTTACTCACACTTTTTGGGTCTGGGGAAAAGAAGGCCTGTAGCAGTATCTCCTGTATTCCAGGTATACAGAGATGCCTTTTAAACAGCCTCCATAGAGCCATATTCTCGGTTCTGAGTTCCAAGCTGCCAGAGAGATTCCACAATGATAAGAAATCCTGCATATGTACGTATAGGAACCCCAAGGTGGACACAGAAGTGATGTCTTGGGAAGATGTCAGGGGAGCTAAAGCCACTCCATGGGGTCAGTATACTCCCTAATGACAGAAAGACCATGATCGTGGGTAGATTTGGCAAAAAGATTTGTGCTTTGCAGATCTGACCTTTAAATACCTCAACTGCCAGACCCAAATAATAAAATATCAAAAGCATTCTTAAGCAGATTGAAAACATGGCCTGTGATACACAAGACAAAACCAAGAATGAAATAATTAAAAGACCTGCCGGACAGCTTATATAATAGAAAGACTTGCAGACATATGTTATGATGCCACTAATGTCTGTAGTAGAGGTACAGCTATAGGCACTGTAATTTGGAGATATAAATCGCAACCTTGGACAAGGACATACTTTCTGGACTCCTCAGGAAGTTTTCAAAAAGCAAGAAGAGAAAGGCAAGATCATGATGGCTGTAAAACAATTATTTATATGACCATTTTCAGGTGTAGTAGAAAGTATTCTGTTTTGAACAGTTTCCTAAACAAAGGCCACTGATCACTCGATCAATTTAGGGAAAAAAAGGCCTTTGAGAAGATGCTGGCCTGAATGGTAGAGGTTGCAGCAGAGGCAAAGTTAGGGGGAGGGGAGATAGTCCCCT
The DNA here is from genome assembly GCF_019279795.1 of Protopterus annectens. Lineage (NCBI taxonomy): Eukaryota > Metazoa > Chordata > Ceratodontiformes > Protopteridae > Protopterus > Protopterus annectens. The sequence goes on along the minus strand of NC_056727.1, from coordinate 1,080,282,082 downwards.
TCGCCCAAGATTCAGATGGGCACTGCCAACTATTCCTCCCACCTTAACCCTGCCCCCTCTAACCCACTTGTTGAATGAAAAGATTTCCTACTTTAAAGGTACATTTCTGTATTTGCAAAATAAATGTGAGTGACAGGGGAACCATTTCATCAAGCTACAAGGTATAATTCAAAGCCCTCCCTCTCTTCTTTCGAATGTCTCCATTTCCTGACGAGAAGAAATTTGTTTAAGCAATTTTGGTTCATCTTCTTCAAATGGGAGCCTAAGAGGCAGTTCCCTGTAGGAAAAAGAAAGTGCTTTTTCCGTTACACAGAGAGAGAGGCTGTGACCTGAGAACTAAATGATGCGCAGTTGTATAAACATATTCACAAGGAGCATCGGCAGCTCCTATGGTTTAGAGAAGAGTACCAGTACTTCTGGTTAAATTACTTAGTCTTTATGTTGTCTGCAGTACCTAGAGTGGTCACCTCTAAGCCTGGGGTAGCCACATCTACCTGTGTGTGGACAACTGTGTTTTCATGGAATCTTCCAGGCAGGTGATGCAGAGTGACAGTGAATGTAATATCCATTTTCTCTCCCACCTTGGCTTTTTCCTAGGTATACTGAAATTCGTCCTTGAGCCAGGAAGTGTTAATATTTTTCCAGAAACCATTTTTGGAAACAGCGTAGCAACGTTTCCATTCAACTAGGTAAGAGTCTCCAACTGACCCAGTTCCTCTGAGTCCTAGCCAGAGTAAGGAATTGGCAGGTCAAATGTTATTCAAAGCTCCAAGCTGCATGTCAGCATCTATCCTGCTAGTTCCCTTGTTCACTGCACACACAAGAAAAGTCCAGTGTATCTGAAAGATCTCTATTAGCAATACAGGCACCCACTAAAAATGCATTGTTCCAGTCCCTTTCATGAATGTATAAACAATGTGGAGCCTACCTATAGCATCTAGAGGAAATGATGGCCCTAATCCTAGCCCTAGAGATCTTCTGGACAGTCTAGCAGCCAGGAACCCAGTAGATTATTACCATTGGCACCACTGTTATGTGTTATATAAAAAGGAACCCACTCTCACTAGCTCTGCAGACTAGTAGTGACATCCTGGGCATAGCCTCTCACCTGCGCCTTTACCTCCAGGCTACTTTTGTCTCTTCATACCCGAACACATTAGCAGACCGTTTAAATAGGTCAAAAGCCATTAAGCACTCATAAATGAAAACTGAATCTGTCTTCCAAGACCTAAGCAGAAAGTAGGGAAAGACAACGGTAGACTTCTTTAAAACCGCCTACTTGTGAGTTTTTTTTCCCAGATACCAGTGTGACAAAGTGTGGGTTGTAAATTCTTTTTCTATCCACTGGAAAGGGGCCCCCTTCTGTGTTTTCCTTACCCTTCTCCTAATATCCAAGATGCTAGTGAAAACCAGAATGACTGGTTCACAACTCATCTTGATACCCCCTTCTGTGGTGTAGGCAGCCATGGTACTCTGTGCTGACCCAGGTGGTCATAGAGGGACCTTACTGCTTCTTCATACTTGTATTATACTAAGTTGTGAATAAGGGTAACTGTCACACTCTGACTTTGAGTTTGAATTAGCAACCTGGTTGAACTCATCCTTGAAGGGGCCCCTTCAAGGACAATGACATATTACTGAAGAAAATGTTGCACATTTTACAGAATACATGATGACCAATACCAGCGAAATGTGTGGCTAAATAAATGGAAGAGGTTGGCACTATGGTATGACATAGGGACATTTCCTAGCCTGACACATTGATTGTTAAGTACTTTACAGATATCATTAGTCACACCCTCTCAGGTTTCAGTAAAGGTACGTTTATCTGTCATTACAGCTTGCCTTCCTACGATCTATATATTTTTTTTAGATCTGCTTAATTATGGCATCCTGCACCTTGTAACACTCATTGCAACCTTAATTTTTTCCTGGAAAAGTGAACTCCCCACCCCACTTGAAGCCTAATGCCACCAAGACATCTAAAGATTTTGTTGGGAAAACTCTGTATCTGAAGTAGTTTACTTAATTTTTTCTTCAACTTGTGGGTCCTCGGATCCACATTGGATCTGATACGGCCGCATTTTCCAGCTACAGCTCTGAGCTCCATGCTCCTCCCCTTACCCATAATACCACTGTCTCCCTTTTCCCTTCAGATCACGTTTGCCGCCTGAGAGAAAGCAGCGTGGTCTGAGATCCATTGTGATAGTGGTTTCTTAAAAAGTAATATTTTACCTTTTTTTGGCTTTTTCCCTCTTTTCTTTCCTCGTGGTAGGGTGTGTGTGTGTGTGTGTGTGTATACGCACGCGTGCTTCTTTTGGGCTGACTGAGGTATGGCGGATGTCCCGAAGCCTGGTTTCAAAAGATGCACAGAGTCTGGCCATAAGCTTTCCTCGGCAGGTGGCCACACTCTGTGTGTGGTTTGTTTGGGGGGGTGGCTCACCTCCAGTCCCCCTGTCCTATTTGCACTGGATTTAACCCAGACCACTTAAAGACAGGTGGGACAAACTGATTAAGGGCCTGTTGCCCTCCTCTGCTGGGACTGAAGTCCCACCTTCCCCTGCTAAGAAAGCAGCGGCTGCTGCTTCATCTTCCCCTTCCTCTGCCTCTGGGACTCGCCCTCCCACCAAGAGGCCCGGGGAAGGGGATAAGGTCAAGAAGCACACGGCCTCACAAGCGCTCCCCTGACCATTCGTTGGAGGCCACCCCCTCCCCCTGCTGAAGGTTAAGCCTGTTTCCAGGCCAGTTGCACCTTAGCTCAGGTCGCCAAGGTTCTCCCCTGAGCCCGAGGTTCAAGTTAGCCGGTCGCTCCATAGGCACTCTCCCAACTGGCTTTCCCAGCCTACTTCGGTGGTGTCCTCCCACTCTACCCAGAGCCTATCTGTAGCGAAAATGGACAAGATGATGTGGAGGTTTATCCGCACTCAAATCCAGATGGGGGTCTTCCCAGGGGGTCTTGCCAGGGCCTTCTCCCACTGGAGCGGGTGCCTTCCAGCCAGTATTTAGACCTATCACTCCCTGTCCGATCCGACCTGTGGTTTCGGAGTTGTTGGATCTGAGGACAGTTGGAGTCGAGGGGTCAGCGCCGATGGTACCTTGTACCTCGACCCCCAGCCAGTGCCTTGACTAGATTGGATCCGAGCTCTCTGAGCTGTAGCTTCGGAGTCGGATTCGAGGGATTGCTGTCTGCTCCAAGTTTTGTCGGAGAGGAGCATTCCCCTCAGTGTCTCTGCTCCGACTCCCCGGTCAGATCGGGGGGAACTGCTTCTGCTAGTTCAGCCCAGGAGCTCCGTTCCCCCTCAGCATTTGACGTGGTGGAGAGAGTTCTCACAGGGTCGAGTCCTGACTATTTCTTCTTCAGAGTTTGTCCAGACCCCCCCTAGCCTTGAGTGCAGGTCCGACCATCTTGCCCTCTCAGGGGCAGCCCATAGCCATAGTGCCCCAGGATGTTATGGCCTTGAAACAACCCGCGTGTGAGACCTCCCCATATAGTCTTCCTGAGGAGCCACCCCCCACAAGCGTACGTGTAAAAGGAGGCACTTGGACTCTTCCCCCAGAGTCCCTCACGGAAGACACATACCTGGATGAAGGGGAAGGTTTCCCAAGATCACCCCCTGAGGATGTCTCCTTTGGAGACATCATGGAGATCCTCCGCCAAAGACGGGGGGGTGGTCTACCCCAAAACCAACCTCTGATGAGTCCTTGTTTCTGGAAGCATTCGGCTTTGGCCCATCTACATCTTGGGTGTCCCCTCTTGCTGATCCACTTGTGGATTTCATAACATCTAGGGCACGGAAGGAGCCGGACACCGTAGAGCCAATACCCAAGTGCCCGGATAAGGTCTTAAGGCCCAACCGTGGACAAATTACACTGGCACAAGGGGTCCCTTGTAGATGCTATGCTGGTGGCGGTGGTCACCAAGAAGGAACTCACCCAGGAGAGCTCCATGGCCCACCCGCCTGACCGAGAGTCAAGAACGTTGGATCATTTTGGGAAGCAAGTTTTTGCTTCAGAGACCTTCTGCGTGAGGGCGCTGAACTACATGGCACACGTTATTCGACTCTAGAGAGATCTCGTCAAGGAAGTTATGCAGTCGACCCCAGAGTCCATGTCGGCAGGGGACAGGAAGACGTTCAATGCATGAATGGCCACCTTAAAATCTGTAGCCAACGCATCTATGCGTTTGGTCTCCCATGCCACGGAGGAAGCCGCACGGGCGGCGTGGTCAGGCATTGCCATCCAGTGCCATGCCTGGCTCCACTTATGTCAGTTCTCGGAGCTCTTCAAGGCATCTTTTACCAACACCCCTTATGATGATTCTTCACTTTTTGGGAAGATGGTCAGAGAGACTTTGGTCCAGAGCGAGAAGGATGGGAAGACACTGTCTGCCTTCGAGGTCCACTTCTCACCTCCTCAAAGGTCCTTTTCCAGGAACCAGTGAGGCCAGAAGATGTGGTTCTGCAAGTCTCAGGTGTTTTCTTGGGGTGCTCCAGATTCACCTTCCCCCAGAGTCAGAGGGGGATATGATAGATGCCGCCCTAGAGGCAGAGGGGGTCCTAGGAATTTCGGATCCCGAAAACCCTTCTCGGATAAACCTGGACAGCAACCCTGAAGGGTTGTTGGGCTGTCCATCTTGGGAGGCAGTTGGGGGTCGTCTGTCGCTTCACCAACTAGCATGGGAGTCAATCACTACAGATCAGTGGGTGCTGCGAGGCATACTCTGGGAGATAGATTTTCTAGCTAGCATTTTTTATCAGGGTGTTAGTTCCTCAACGGTGACAGTCCAACTAGCCGCCATTTCTAATTTTCATGTTGGGGTAGACTTGTCTTCGTTGGCTTCTTCTAAACTTTGTAAAACATTTAACCAAAAATAAGGCAGTGGAAGGTTCACCAGAATAAAATCCACTGTTTTATTGATCGTACATGATATTAAAAAACGTTACTTTTTTTAATATCGTGCGCGATCAATAAAACGGTGGATTTTATTCTGGTGAACCTTCCAGTGCCTTATTTTTGGTTATCAGATTACTTTTGGCACTTTTTCCACTTTCTTTGTAAAACCTTTCTCAAAGGTGCCTTTCTTCTCAGAACCCTGATTAAGGACCCCATTCCTCCGTGGGACCTCACTTTGTTGTTACAAGCATTGGCATTGGTTTCTCCACCTTTTGCGCCTGCGGCATCTGTGGATCTACAATTTTTGACCTGGAAAACTGCCTTCTTGGTTGCCATTATATCTGCTAGAAGGGTGTTGGAGCTTCAAGCTCTTTCTATCAAAGTCCCTTACATGATCTTTCACAAGGATAGAGTGTCATTACGCACTGACTCCTTCCCAAGGTAGCTTCGGATGCCAATATTAATCAGATTATTAATTTACCAGTATTTTTTCCGAACTGCCAGAACAAAGGGGAATACAAATTACATTTACTGAACATACATAGGCAGTTGCAGTTTTATCTGCACAGGACTAAACCTTTCTGCAAGTCTGATCAGCTGTTTGTGTCCTATGCCATGCCCTTCCTAGGTAAACCTGTCTCAAAAGTGACTATTGCTCACTGGATTTCACAATGCCTTGGCTGGGCTTACTCAGATAGAGGTTTGTCTCTTCCAGGAAGAGGAAGTCTCATTCGACCCAATCTATGGCTACGTCATTGGCCTTTTGGTCTAGGGTCTCTTTAGATGATATTTGTTTAGCTGCTATTTGGGCCTCATCTCACACCTGTATTTCTCATTATAAACTGGATTTGATGTCTTGGAGTAGAGCATCGTTTGGTTCTGCGGTGCTCCAGAATATCCTTCCATGATGGCCTCCCAAGAGTTAGGTAGCTGGGGACCCTGTCCCACAGGTTGAAGAGCAAATGAAGTAAACTACTTCAGATAAAGAAGTTATGTACTCACCATAACATTCCATGAGTAGTTCTGCTTCATTTGTCTTCAACCGTTTCCCCCTCCTTCTCCCTAACCTTATCCTTTGGGATATGACATATCCTTTGTACCGGACAGTTATTGCTGGGATCTTTTTGGTTCTGTCAGGGCTAAAGCACTTTTGTAATGTTTGTGTTGGAGGGTAAGGTGTTATTTGGTCGGGTATCTGATATTGTTAGGCAGCAAACTCAATCTGAAGGGAGACAGGGGCATTATGGGGAAGGGGAGGAGCATGGAACTCAGAGCTATAGCTGGAAAATACTGCCGTGTCGGATCCGATGACCCACAGGTTGAAGACAAATGAAGTAGAACTACTCAGATGGAACGTTATGTTGAGTTCGTAACTTCTTTTTTTGATTACCATTACCTCAGCTAGAAGCCTGTGTGAGCTTCAAGCACTAATGCACAAAAAGCATCACAGATGCAATGTGATCTTTAGAACTGACCCTTTCTTTATGCCAAAGTTGTTAGAACCATTGGACTTTTGCGAAGCAACAGCTTATGGGGGGAGACTTCTCTAAAACATGTTAAAGCATCCTCTGAGAGTAGCAGTGAGAGGTTCCAGGCACCAATTCTACTGCACCCTGTAATCTGCAGTAGAGCACAGCTGGCAACCCCTGCCCAGAGGACTTAGGCATGCAAGGGAGGCTGCATGAACCATAATATAGGGTAGTGGATGAGCTGAAGGAAGCCATGCTGCCACAGAAATGTAAAACTCCAGATTTAATCATTGTGTACCATGTGGTATAAAATAAAACATCTTTATCTTCAGAACAGAGTTGAAAGGATATTGTATCTACTGGATGTTTACAGGCAGCTTATTTAACTGATGGTAAGGACTAGAGAATTCATGCGGTCTGAGAAGTTGTCTCCTTCATGTAAGGTAGATGTTCTTCGTGTTTCACTGTTGCAGTCATCACATTTGAGTTATCCCTGCCAGGGTAGCCCTCAGTCGGTCCGAATACCAGAGGCTTAGTATTTCTGCGTCGGTTGCTGTCACTCCAGGACTGATGTCAGGCCGTCAGTGGTATAAAAACAGGCAGCTGACGCCATTACATCAGTCTTTCTTGCCGAGGAGCCCAAAGCAGAAGCAGTTTGCATGAGTGTCAGTAGGTCCGCTACCAGAGTTTCCGAATTGAACTTGAAGTCTTCTAAAGCTAAGTACCCCATTGGGGATCCTATTTTCTTGTTCTAACCGATGTCAGAAAAAGTTAGAGGGGGCGTGGCTAGCATAGTCATGGTGTAGCAGCAGATTTCACAAGCTCCACTAAGGAAAATATATCTTCACTGGAAATTTGTTTCTTACCAAGAAAAAGTGGATTTATTTTTGCAGAATTTGATAGTATTCAACATTCTCTTCAGGAATATCTACTTATAAATCGAAATTGCTTATAATTTCCAGTCAAAACATTCATCCGAACAAATACTTCACTTCTGGGAGATTTTCATCATGAGTTATACTAAGGCAAACAACCAGGATTCCAGTATAAAAAAAAAACTACAGACTTTGATAACAACTATTCAAGACCTCACAACTAAGATTGATATAATTGACTGTAAAATAGACAACTTTAAAGAAAAAACTACCAAGCAGATGGATATGCTTCATGATGATTTAAAACAGCAAAAAATTTAAATTACTAATATTGAGGAATCGTTAACAGACTTTGATGGAAGATTGCTAGAAAATGAAAACAACATAGTTTTTGCTTAAACAAAATACTTCATTACAATATAAACTGGATGATCTAGAGAGTAGATCACGTCGGAATAATATAAGGATTTCTGGTCTTCAGGAAAATACAGAAGGAAACAATCTGTCAAGTTTCCTTAATTCATGGCTGCCAAAATTTTTAGAGTTACCAGAGGCTTTATCTTTTGGTATAGAGAGAGCACATCAGTCGCTCACATCAGGAAACAGTACCAACAGGAAACAACCTAGATCTGTCATAGTAAAATTCCTATCCTCTTCAGATAAAGACTTAATTCTAAAAACAGCCTGGTTAAAATCACCTTTAAAATACAATGACTCTATCATTCGCTTCGATAATGACTATTCAACAATGGTAATTGCTAAAAGAAAGTTTTTTTTACCTCTAATTAAAGAACTGAAAAGGTACAGATTAAGACTAGCCTCTTGTTTCCAGCAAGGCTGAAGATTTTTCTTCCTGATGGACCTTCATTGTTTGAGGATCTTGATTCTGCTGTGACATATGTTAAAAAACACAAATTACTGGAAAAAAATAGAAGAGATGGAGTGGGCTAACCCCTCTCTTAAAAGAATGGCACCTAAAACTACATGGAAATCTACTGAAAAACAAAAGAGACTAAAGAATAAATGAAAAATACAGACTATTTATAAAACAAACTATTATTGTGGACTATGCTTTTATTAACAAGTCTGTTTTGATATGTTATAAATGCAAGGTAAGATTTACACTGCTTTTCATATGTTGCATATATATAATGTTTCATTCATAACTTAATTTGGTGTAATATACTTAATATACCATCAATATATTTATCATTAACACTTTAAGTATTTATTTTATATAAGTAAGCATACCATATAAAATGCATTACCTCAGTTTCTGCTTCATAGTATAAGATACTACTTGGCTGTATATTACAGTTTAATTTCACACAGCTGTAATATATACAGTTATAAATATTTAATATTCTATATAAGATAAAATGAAGGGATACATTGGAAAATATAAAGTAAGGAGGGATAGAGGGGAGGGTGAGGAAAAGAAGAACATTTTTTTTAATTTATTTTATATATATATATATATATATATATATATATATATATATATATATATATATATATATATATATATATATATATATATATATATATACACACATATAATGTCTTGTATATATAGCATAGTATACATAAGTCTCTCTAAACTCAACGTAATAACAATGCATAACATACTCCAAGCCTCCTTCTCTCTTCTAATTGCACTTTAAGTCACAGAGAATAACATATTCTTATAACAGTTTCCTTCTCACTTGTAATCCTACAGTTACTGGTCAGCATTGAGCATAACCTGTGTTGCACCTTCAGCGTAGAACAAGAATTCACAATGTAATTATTAAATATGTACATGATATACATGTGTTCAGCATAGGTAAATATTGGGAAGGTAGTGTAGTATCTGTGGGTTTAAATACCAATGCATACATTAGCTCTGAAAAGCTGGGAGATGTTATATGTCTTTCTATTACAAGGCTTATTATTTATATATTAATCTAAACTCTAGGGAATATATATAGTTAAAATAAACATAGTGCTTTTAAATGACAAAATAGAGCAGTAGGAAAATTTACATCATTACTTTCATGCTTTGTTTGAAAATTTTTTTTTATGACAGTTTTGCAGTTTCTAGTATGGGTAACAGATATATGCTGATTTACATGTATAAAACATTTTTTTTACTGAAACTCGGCTGTTTCCTGCCGAAAAAATAAGGGAGACAACTTTGAACATTCTCCTTACCTCGTGCAGTTCTGTCACGAGCTAATTATTCATGTGGAAAACTTTCTACAGTTTGTGGAATCATCTCTTCTCTCTCTGAATTCCCTCGACAATGTGAAGCAGCTGGATGACATCATCACCGTGCGACGAACATTTCCAGGAAGTGCAGAACTGTATTTTGACTGTAGCTTGGTTTAACCGTCTTTTTTTGTTTTAAATCAATTGTTATTTACTTAAAATGATCATTTATATGGTCGATGACAAGATTACATATTACAATAACATAATATCTTCATCTTTTGTGACTTGAAGAAAGGATTACAGAACAGATAAAGGAAGAAAATGTAGAAAGAAAAGAGGTGAGAGAGTAGATGGTTATGAGAGAACTGTGTGAGTAGTGAAATGTAAGTATCTATGTGCTTTATTCTTCATAGAAGGCCCTACAAGTGTAAATACTGATGGTAACATTCATTTTTTTGCATATGTGTGTGTGTGTGTGTGTATATGTATGTGTATATATATATATATATATATATATATATATATATATATATATATATATATAATTTGTATGTATGTATGTATAAAATATATATATTTTTTTTCTCCCTCAACTTTTTTTTTTTTTTGAATTATCACTGCATACTATGATTATGGTTACCATACTCAAAGTTAATATCTACACACATTCGTGCAGTCTTTATATTTAAGTGTCATAAGTAAGGTTATGCATATCATTTCAGAATGTTTGTTTGCATAGCAACGAATTGAATAACAAAAGTGGTATACTAAAAAGAACTTTGCAAATAGATATCTTATTCTGCCACTAGTGAAAGCGGTTGTATATACACATGTTTATAGTGAATGCATCCCATTTGGGGTGATACAATGTTTATTTAAATGACATACTGTTTATAATTACATCTACGTCTTCTAAATAGTCATTCTAAATATAACTATTCACACGGGATCCTAACTACATGTTAACCTTGTTTTACTTTTTTTTTTCTCTCTCTCTCTCTCTTCCCTCTCGTGTTCATGTATATAAGTTAAATAAAGGGAAGAGATATAATGAGAGTTACAAACATGTTAATACAAAATAGAATTACATCTAAACAAACCATGGTTTGAACAATAACATTGTGTCCTGGATAACGTATTATATCTGATAACCTAATAGAAATGTTGTTTATACACACAACCTCTGTTATCTATGTTAATAGTAAGGCAGTGGGCTAAATTACTTAGTCCTTTTAAACAATCTGTTAGACATTTGCCTTATTTTGGAATGTAAATCATATCTTGAATCTATTAGATATGGTTTCTATGAATGTAGAAACCTTCGAGATAACACTATATTAGGACAATTAATGATTTCATTAGAATTTGGTTATCTTAATGTTTCTAAAAAGTATATAAAGTATGTTATTAGTGGAGTTTGTACTCTGTTACAGTTTAGGGGTTGATCTCCGTGAAAGATGTCATTGGGATTAGGAGGTTATAACTCCAGGCGGGGAGCATTGGGGTGTTTGTTTTTATCTAGTGTATACAATAATCTTTTTAAAAACGAGTTTTTTGACATCCAGAGTAGCTTATTTACAGAAAATATAGAGAATAAAGCTCAAGGAATACTTTTTTTCCTAAAGACATGAGATTTAATATTTATACTAGGGACAAATTCACTTCTTTGCGGAAATTTTCACATTATACATATGATATTGATATGTTACTAACACATCTTTCAGGTACAATTACATAATATGACTATGTTGAAAGGTATGTCACTTAACATAAATGGTTTCAACAACCCGTATAAAAGAATTAATTTGTTTAAATGTCTAGCTTTTCATAAACCTAATATAGTATTCTTACAAGAAACCCATTTAACAAAAGATACTATTACATTTCTAGATACAAATAAATACACAAATATAGTAAGCTCAGAATGTACAAAAAAAAGAGGTGTAGCAATATTGTGGAACAAAACATTACCATTACCCAGAATAATCAAAACATACCAAGACAGTAAAGGTTTGCTTTGCTTGGCTGTAATTGAGATGGGTAAGAAACTCTATACATTAATAAACAACTATTGTTACCTGGTATTGGTACTAATACTATTAGACACCTATTGAATCAAATAGTTTCACTATCTGAGGGACATATTATGGCAGGTGACTACAACTGTATCTTAGACCCTAAAGATACAACCACTTCAGGAAAAAGAAAAATTACAGCACAAGCTAAACAACTTATACATTTCATAGACTTATACCTACTCAAAGACACACATCATTTTGTGAATCATAACTCATTACAATACATGTTCTATTCTAATAGATACAAAACATATTCTAGAATTGATAGAATATTTCTTTCTACACAGATAATGAATAACCTGACCAATAGCAAAATAATATCCTGCCCAATCTCGGACCATAATACTATCATATTTGAACTTAATATTAATAACACCCATAGTGTCCAAATTAAAAGGATTCCAGCATATCTCACACAACTTAAGGATTTTCAATTATTCATAACAGAAGAGAGACAGAAAACTTCATTAATATAAACTCAGCATCAGACACACATGATATATTTATTTGGGATGCCCTAAAAGCATATTTGTATGGACAAATAAACATATGGTTTCATAATGAGATGAAAATTTGGGATAAAGATATAAGAATAATACAGGATAAACTGGACTCACTATACACAAATAATAAAGACAACTTGTCTTCAAAGAATGTAAGGGATGAGATATACAAACTAATTGAGGAATATAGATCTATCCTACATCATAAAACAAAGATAACACTAGAAAAATATAGGTTTCTTGCTTATTCTGTAAATCCTAAACATCTATCAAACCTTAAGAATAAGACCAAAAGATTAAATAAATATAATTTTATTAAAGAACTACATTCTGCAAAAAAGAAAAGAGAAGTACATAGTATGCAAGATATATTAGAAGAGTTTAGATGTCACTTTGATGAAATTAATCAATCCACACAACAAATTCAAACACAAGATAACATAAGAGATTATATTAACAAGAATATATATAATAAACTAAACAAACAACAAATTTAAGTTATTGATAAACAAATTAATTTATCAGATATACAAAGTCAAATAAGTAGGCTTAAATTAAACAAAGCTCTAGGTAACGATGGAATTATTCCTGAAATATATAAGATAATGCCCAAAATGGCTATTTCCTTACTACACAAAGTATATAATTCGGCCCAAAGTGATAATATTACACCCCCCATCCTGGAAATATACATTTATATCCCCTATTTTAAAATCAAATAAAGACCCAAAATTCTGTTCTTCATACAGACAGACCAATATCTTTACTGAATATCGATTATAAGATGTTTATGAATCTATTCTCAGAAAGATTGAAGAAATTCTTACCGCACTTAATAGACGAAGACCAGACAGGATTTATAACTAACAGAAGTACTTTTGATAATATAAAATGAACCCTAGCTATTATAGACCTCTCACAAAGGAAGAAAAGGAACTTATCATTAATTAGTATTGATATTAATGCGGCCTTTGATTCTATTAACTGGATCTATTTACAAAAAATTGGATTTCAAAACATCCTCCTACATTCTCTGAGTTTACTAATTTATTAAAAGAAGTTAGTCATTTACAGATAAGAACCATAACCTCTAGAACATATAGAAAGACATATGAATATCATTTATGGGTTAACTTACAAAATATGTTGGAAAAAATTATCATTTCGCATAAAGGTAATTGACTTTCCTTGTCATTCATGAGAACAAGTTACAAAAGGAAGGTTATAGTGTATGTTAATGTATAAATACTGGATGTCTATGTACATACTTTAGTTTGTTTGCTTTGTTATTCGTATATTCATATTTAAATGCTTTAAATATATGTTATTAATTTGTAAGTCTATAATGTAAATTATCTTATATATGTCTATGTGATTGTTTTCATTATAATCAAAATCAATAAAACCGTTTTCATTATAATCAAAATCAATAAAACTGTTTAAAAAAAAAAAGAAAAAGTTGACAATGGTCTTGCCTGTGGAAAGCAAATACCACACCGAGACTTTCATTCCTACTGCGTCACTTGTTTAGGCCCACACCATGACGTCCCCTGCTGTCGCTTTTGTGCTTTGTTCAACGCCAGAACTATAAGTTGTCGGGCCCTTATTGTAGCTAGATATTTTCCCTCTCAGTCCTCGACTTCCGATATGGCTTCGGTAAGCCATCCGACAACTGATCTTCCGAAAAAACGTAAGGATAAAGACAGCGACAGACCACACAGGTCCAAAACTGCCGACGACGCTTCTGTTAAGCTAGTCATCAGTTCTCCTGTCCTCAGTGAGGTGCTTTCGCAGCCCCTGATGCCCGCTTCTTTGGATTTGCTGGCTGCTAGAGAGACCCTTTCGGAGTTCGGTATGCCGCGAGACTCTTCTTGACTAAGGATCCTGCGGATGTATCTACCTGGGATGGGTCTGGAGCCGCTGAGCTTCACCGGCTTCCGAGGAAGTACTTTTCACTACCGATACTTGATACAGACCAACGACTTCTTTCACGTCTACAATTCTTTTGAAAACAACCGAGTTTCTAAAGCTCAGGGTACAAACCACACCCAAAAAACCGACGACCCAAGCTCAGGCCCCTGCTTCCTTGCCTCAGTCGCAAATACTTAAAATGACAGAAGACATTATAATGCTCATCAGGGGAAGCCAGGCTTACCCCTTCCAAAAGAAAAAGAGACTTGTCCCCTGCCACCCCCCCTCCTGCTCTCAGTAAACCTGACAGGTACTATAGAGTCCCTGACTCTCACAAATTTCTTTTCAAAAATCCTACTGCTGACTCCAAGGTCATCTCTCAAGGACCTAAAGGAATCAAAGCAACTTCAGCTAGGAATCCCACCCCCCTCAGATAGGGATTCCCGAGCATTAGACAGATTGGGTAAAACAAAAAAGTAATACACCTCTGCTACTCTTGCTATTAGAGCATTAAATTGTCTTCCATATGCTGAAATATCAGCAACATACCATGGAAGTCCTCAAACAAAAAATATCTTCTTTCCCTGCTTCTGCAGAAAATATAGTTACAAGAGTTAATGCATTCTGCAAGTCAAGTAACTAAGCACACCTTGCAATGTGGTTTTGATGCCCTAGAAGCATCTTGCAGGGCAGCAGTCACTGGTTTTGTACTTATAAGACATGCTTGGCTTAAGGAACAGACCTTGCCAGGCTTAAGGAACAGACCTTGCCAGACTATGTCAAATCCAAATTATTGGAAGCACCCTTGCACAAAGACAACTTATTTGGCACCAAGGCAGAAGAGGTCCTAAAAAAGATGGAAGAAAAAGCTAAATCTATGCAGACAGTTAAAGACTTCTTACAGGTTCAGCCACTCAGGTTCAATAGGCATTGCCCCTCCAAGCACTGGTCCTTTCCTGCCCCCCCCCAGGTCAACTCAGCCCAGACCCAAGGGGAAGTGGGTCTCCCAGACAACAGCCCCAGGAAATGCAGAGATCTAAGCAATGGAGTTCCTCTTCAAAACCAGGGAGTGCAAATCCACCCCATTATGGTAGGAGCTCAAAATTACTTTACACTTCCACCTCCACCCTCTGCCCACCTGCACTTGCTCCTAGGAGGAAAACTCTCCTTCCATGCAAGCAACTGGGCCAGCATTACCAACGACAGGTGGGTCCTTAACATAGTGTCCCAGGGATACAAATTTTATTTTCACACTCTGCCAACCCCACAAGGGTTCCCAGATCTTCCCCCAAACCAGTGGGCAGAGGCCAAAAAGCAAGTCCTTTCCCTCCTCTCTATGAGGGCAATTGAGCATGTTCCTGCAGAACAGAGAGGCCAAAGTTTCTACTCCAGACTCTTCCTGGTACCCAGAAAAGAGGGCACATGGTGTCCCATCCTCAACCTATCCATTCTAAACACCTTTCTGGTGATACCAAAATTCAAAATGCTCACCCTCCAGCAGCTTCTTCCTATGCTTTCCAAGGATGCTTGGTTAGCCACCCTAAACCTAAAAGAGGCCTGCCAACACATCCCAATCAGGGAATCATGCAGGAAATACCTAAGTTTCAGAGCAGGATCACTGCACTTTCAGTTTTCTGTGCTTCCCTTTGGCTTATCCCCTGCTCCTAGAGTTTTCACAAAATGTCTGGTTCCTGCTATTGCTTTTTGCAGGCAAAGAAATATTCAAATTTACCCATACTTAGACGACTGTCTGATTCAGGCAAACAGGAAAAGCTACTAAAGCAGCTGACCTTTGTAAAGGACCTACTGACCTCTCTGGGGTATACTAGCAACGAAAAGAAATCAAAACTAGTACCCACACAAAAAATTGTATTCCTGGGAGTAAGCCTGAGCACAGCATCCCAGATGGCATTCCTTACACCAGAAAAACAAACCTACCTGACAACCTACTTCTCTCAACTAGCCACCAGGAAGTTATCCGCAAGGAAAAATCTTGCAAGCTCTAGGGTTCATGGCTTCTTGCATTCTACTCATTTCATATGCCAGACTGCATATGAGGAAACTACAATGGTACCCAAAAAGCCTTTGGTGTCAGCACTCTTAAGACCTGGAAACTCTTATACCAATAATACCTTGTGTAAGGAAAGATTTTCTTTGGTGGGAAGCAGCATGCTACCACAACAAGGGACTTCCCTTCTCACTACCCCACATCGCCCAGACCCTCACCACAGATGCATCAGGCTATGCCTGGGGTGCACACCTGCACGGCAGGTGCATTCAGGGCCAATGGAGCCCAAATCAAAAACATCTGCACGTCAACCAAAGAGAGATGTTAGCTGTTCAGCACACCCTGACAGCTTTCAGGCCCCTTCTCTCCCTGGGGCCTCTACTGATCAAAACAGACAACACCACGGTGATGTGGTACATCAACAAGCAGGGAGGGACTCACTCTTCTCCTCTGTGCAGGCTTGCCATGACCCTTTGGCACACAGCCTCAGCCATGCAACTACACTTGTTAGCACAATTCTTGCCAGGCTCTCAACTCTCTGGCAGACAACCTAAGCAGAAACCTGCTAGACCCACACGAGTGGCAGCTAGACCAAAGAACCTTCACCCTTGTAACCCAGAAATGGGGCACCCCGAAGGTAGACCTCTTTGCCTCCCACTCCAATCATCAACTCAGCAAATTCTGCACCAGGGAACCTCACAGCAAGGCCTGGAAAATGGATGCTCTATCCTTCCAGTGGGTAAACCTCTCAGTCTCTGCATTTCCCCTCTGCCACTCATTTCAAGGGTACTGCTCAAAATAAGGAAGGAAATACCGAGGACAATCCTGATTGCCCCAGAATGGCCATGACAGCACTGGTACTCACTGCTGCACAGCCTGTCACCACTACCACCATGGCACCTACCTCGGATCCCAACACTCCTGACCCGGAGGAATGGAGAATTCATGCATCCCCAATTGCAGACCCTCAGTCTGGCAGCCTGAATTATTCCCTGATCTCTCCTCAAGCTGCCAGTCTAAGCAAACAAGTTGTAGATGTTATATGTGAGGCCAGACGCCCCAGCACTAGAAAGTCTTATGCTGACAAGTGGAAAAGGTTTTGCACCTGGATCCAGGTTAAGGGAGCAGGAACAGCACAGCCCTCCCTACCTCTTATCCTGGATTACCTGGCAGACCTACTACACAGGAGTCTATCCTTGTCTTCTGTTAAAATTCATGCCTCTGCCATCTCTGCTCATTTCAGCACAGAGCCACCTCTTTTCTCGCACCCTCTCATCAAACAGTTCCTAAGAGAGGCTAACAACTTGAGGCCACCCAGAAGAGCTCCTACCCCAGCTTGGGACCTAAACATTGTGTTGGAAAAGCTCACCCTGCCCCCTTTTTAACCTGCAGCTTCAGCAGAGTTAAAATTTCTCTCTTGAAGACAGCCTTGCTTCTGGCCATCACTTCAGCTAGAAGAGTATCAGAGCTACAAGCACTTATGGCTGTAGAGCCATTCATCATTTTCCATGCTGACAGGGTCTCCCTCAAGACTAACCCATCCTTCATGTCAAAAGTGGTGTCCAGTGTGGCTCTCAACCAATCCATTAATTTGCCCACCTTTTTCCCTAACCCATAAAACAAGGGGGAAAGGATTCTGCACTCTCTAGATGTGCACAGACAGCTCAGATTCTACCTAGACAGGACTAAATATTTTAGAAAATCTGATCAATTGCTAGTTAGCTTCACTGCAGGAGCAGAGGGCAAGGCCATATCCAAACAAATACTTTCCAAATGGATAGCACATTGCACCAATTTCTGCTACAAACAGCACGGAAAACCTCCCCCAAGGGGGTCAGGACACATTCCACCAGAGCAACCTCCAGCTCTGCAGCTTTCCTCAGGGGGGTCCCCACCAGGGACATCTTGGAGGCTGGAACATGGACATTTGTTCATACCTTCACCAAGCATTTACTGCCTGCCTATCTTCTCCAAATCCAGGGCAGGCTTTGCCACAGCACTCTTGCAGGGCATCCTAGCCAGCCCCCAGTCTTGTTGACTGCCTCCACACTTTTCTTCAGCTTTGGGAATCAACCCAAATGTGATGACTGCAGCAGTGAAACACGAAGAACATAGCACAGTTGTAACATAAATGTAGATGTTCGAGTGTATTCACTGTTGCATTTCTGGTTTCCATCCCCCTTGTGTGTGTGTGTGTGTGTGTGTGTGTGTCTCTCTCACTCTGTCTCTCTCTCTCTCTCTCCTTACAAGGAATTTTTGGTATCTACTTTCTTCCGCCATAGCCTAGCTCTCTATTGGGGGCTCCTGACATTTAGGGCAAGAAAAACCTGATGTAATGGTGTTGGCTGCCTGTTTTATACCACTAACGACTTGACATCAGTCCTGGAGTGCCAGCAACTGACACAGAAATACTAAGCCTCTGATGTTTGGGTCGACTGGGGGCTACCCTGACAGGGCTAACCGAAATGTGATGACTGCAACAGTGAATGCACTCGAACAGCTACATTTATGGTAAGTGTACACAGCTGTACTGTCTTTCTCCTGGCAGAAGCTATCCAAAATGGAAGGTAAACTGCAACACTTTTATATATGATTTAAGTAGGAAATATCTAGAGAAGTTCAGGCCCTTGAAACTGCAACTACATAATTTTTCTTTAGGATTGTGTCAGGTAAAATGTGTGTGACCTAGCATACTGGAGAAATCTTACCACCTACAGGTATTACAAGCCGAGTCTTCAGTCTTGGAGCAAGGCTGGCTTCATCACTGCTGTCTTGTATAGCTTACTCTTCACTACAATAAACATAGTACAGCAATGTGAATATGCTTAACATAACCTTAGATGTTGACTTGGGTCACTGCTGCATTGTGGATTCCTACCCTACTTTTTAGAGAGCCCTGCATCCTCTGCCAGAAGTCGGCAAAAGGAGAGAGGAAGCAAAGCATGCATCGCACTCTGTCAGTATGCCATGGTGTCTTCTAGGGGACTCCAGTCTATGACTGCCAAATAATATTCAGCCTCTCTGCCTCAGGGAGACTGAGTTAGAGAATTACAGAAGTTTTGGTCAGTCATATAAAGACTGGGAACATCTGAACTTTTGCCATGGCACCCTTGTTCAGGGCCATCTAGCCAAAAAGGAGCTGAAGGTGGGCTCAGATTGATCTTTTTAACAGTGTATCATCTTATCTTGGGCTATAGGAAGAAACAGCTTTTATCTGGGATGTCTAAAAGTTTGGAAGTGAACATCCACTTGTGGCTAATTCCTGTCGACAAAGAATTATACTGCAGAAGTAATTGTACTCGGACATCTGTTGTTGTGATAGTTATACTCTGACAACTGTGATTTTTCACCATTAGCTGCTGCATTAAGTTTTACATCCTGTGACAGTTTCTTGCCAACAGTGTTACATCCTGGCACGGTTTCACACTAAGATCAATGAAGTGCCATTGACCACATACAATGGCTAAAGTGAAACTCTTTTCCAAAGAATTAGTTGTTGGAAAAATCTTTATATGAAGAACAAAATGAGTTATACCGCAGTACCTAAAAATATATGTATTTTCATTTTAGTCACTGAATTGCTGTTTCCAGCCATATAACTGGAGAAAATTAAGGACAGAATGAAATACTGAATACTGTAGTGTTTTTTTTTTCTCCTGCCTAACCAACTTTTTGAGGTAACAGATGTCAATCTCAGATGAATGAGCAGAGCTGCTAGACCTGTCTGGGAATCCTAACACCTAAGCAATACTGTGGGGAAATTACTTGGGAACTACAGCTTTGAATACTTAACAGAAACCAGTAATTTGCCTACTTTTTGTAAAAGATTATGTAAATGGATCTTTACAGGCTTCATAGTAGCGTATAATTAGAAAAGGATTCACTTAAAAACAGGTACTGGCACTTTAAGAGAGTCTATGAATCCATTGACTTGTAACATTGTTATTGTAATTAAATGCAAAACTCCAAAAAAATGACATGCCCAAAGAATAATATTGGGTGGATTTTGGGAAAAACTGGAATTTCAAGAATTGCAGCTTCATTTAAATGCTTCAGTTGATGTGGCTTGAATGATCAGATTTCTGTTGCCAGTGCTTTAAAAATTTCTGCAGAAAATTTATATTTGATTGTGTGTTACTATTTAATGAAATGGAATTGTTCAACAAGTAACAGAAAAGTCACACAACTGGGACTTGATTATATTAATAAGGATGGAACATGGGAGAATGTAGTTCTGAAGAACTGTATTTACCAGACAAAAGTGATTGACGTTAATTAAATGCTGGACTTTCTAACAGGTTGATAGATGTCATGGTATGTTTGTTTAAAGTTAAATGCAAAACTCCTGCTTTATGTGTAATATGATTCATATTATGGGGTACAATACAGACTGTAGGAACAGAATGAATAGACTGAAAGAAATCTCTCAGAATGGTGGTCCCCATCACAGCCACTTTTTAGGAACAACAAAATACACAAATCATTTTGATTAATGTAAAGCAGAATATCATGATGTCATGCAATTTATGCTGGTTTCCATTTCTAAGTTTAGATCTGAAGTTGTTGTTTTCATTTGGTCTTCAACCTGTGGGAACACAGATCTGGGACGGATCCGACTCGGCAGCATTTTCCAGCATTGGATCTGAGCTCCAAGCTCTTCCCCTACCCATAATGCCCCCGTCTCCTTCCTCCCTTCAGATCTCTTTTGGCGCATGTATCGCTCGCATTGTGGTCTGTGCCCTAGGCGTTTTTGGGTAAGTGGATTTGTGCTTTAATTCAAAATTTTCAGTGTTTTCTATCTTCCTTTCCATTCTTTTTCTTTTCCCTACCTCTTGTGCTCAGGCTTCAGTCTCTAGTTGTAAAAAAAACTTATTCCCATTCCCCTCTCTCCCTTATTAGAGTAAGTGTGTGTGTGTGTGTGTGTGTGTGTGTGTGTGTGTGTGTGTGTGTGTGTGTCCGTCTGCCCGTGCGTGCGCTGTCACCTTTTCAATGGTAGAGACACTCAAACCAGTGTTCAGAAAGTGCACAGTGTGTGGCCTCAAGCTTTCCCCACAGATGGCCACACTCTATACGTAGTTTGCTTAGGGGTCCAGCACCTCAATTCCTCCTGTTTGATCTGAACGGGGTTCAGTCCCCATGCATTGATCGATAGGAGGAATAAGCTGATTCTTAAGGGCCTCCTACTACTGCAGAGGCCCAAGCTTCTTCTGCTGCTTTCTCCGCCCAGGCCTCTGGGACTCAACCTCCTGCGAAGAGGACCGGGGACGGAGAGAAATGCAAACACAAGGGCCAGGATAGGCCAAGTTAGCGGTCCCCCGATCGCTGATCCTTGGCTGAGCCACTGCTGAAATCTCACCCGGCTCCTAGCTCAGGCTCTCCCAGGCTCCACTCTCCTTGTTTCTCCTTGGAGCTGGAGGTGTCTCGGGGCTGTTCTGTAGTGTCTGCTTCCCCTCACCACCTGTCTAGGCCTGTGTCGGTCGCCTCTTCCACCAGTCCACCCACAGCCTCTCCAAAGCCGAGGTGGGCAAGATGATGTGGAGATTCATCCGCACTCAATTCAGATGGGAGTCTTGCCTGCCCCCTCCCACTGCAGGGCTAGGGGCATGCAGTCTCTCTTTATCCTGATCACTCCTTCTTCGATCCGACCCCCCCCAGCTTCAGAGTTCTTGGGTCTGAGCCTCCACGGCGCGAGGGTCTGGAGCTGATGGTACCTGGTACCATAATGTTGACCATTGCCTTGAGGGGGTCGGCTCTGACCAGCTCTTGGAGCCATAGCCTCGATGCGGCATCCAAAGGGGTGGTGTCGGCTCCCAGTTTTTTCGGAGCTGGGCTGTCCACTCGGAGTCTTAGTGCCAGGAGGTTCGGCTCCAGCTTCCCCATTGATTCAGAGGATTATGGACCCGGTCATGGTCCCAGATCCCTAGGAGTTCATTCTCCTGCTTCTGATGTGGTGGGAGAGGGTCCTCTCGGTTCCATCAAGACCCTTGACGCTTTTGTCCTCTGAGTCCATCCTGGCTTCCTCTGTGTCTGGTCCAGATTCCACCTTCCTGGCCCCTCTGGGGTAGCCTGCTGCCTCACTGCCCCAGGGAGTTCCCCCACAGGAACAGCTTGATGTTTTTGAGTCCTCCCCAGAGACTCCCTCTGAGGAGGTCCCTCGAAAACGCACGTGTAAAAGGAGACACTTAGACTGACTGCCGGAGTCTCTCATGGAGGACACCGACTTGGAGGAATGGGAGGGTTCCCCTGATTACCCCCAGAGGATGTCTCCTTTGGAGGTATCATGGAGATCCTTCGTCAGTGTGGGGAGGGTGGTCTGCCCAAAAACCCAGCCCTGACGAGTTAGTGTTTCTGGAGGCATTTGACGCAGGACCCTTTACATCCTGGATGTCCCCTCCCACGGATGCCCTAGTGGATCGTATTACATCTGGGGTGGGGAAGGAGCCAGGCACGGTGTACCCCGTCCCCAACGCCCTGACAAGATCCTCAGTATCCCTTCAGATAAACCACACTGGTCTGAGGGATCCTCTGTTGATGCCATGGTGGTGGCTGCAGCCGCCAAGAAGGAGCTAGCACAGGAGAGCTCCACAGTCCATCCACCAGACCGAGAGTCTAGGACCATGGACCATTTTGGAAAGCAGGTTTACGCTTCAACAACATTCTCTGTACGTGCACTGAGCTACATGGCACACATCATCAGGCTCCAACATGACCTGTTTAAGGAGATCACTGGGTCTTCCCCAGGGTCCATGTCTGTGGAGGAAAAGAAGTTTTTTCCTCCCAGATGGCTACTCTCACCTCTATCTCCAGTACCTGTATGCGGCTCCTATCTCATGCTACCGAAGGTGCCGCTCGAGTGGCCGGAGCAGGTGTTGCCATCAGTCGTCATGCCTGGCTCTGACTTTGTACCTTTTCGGACTCCTCTTCAGGGCGTCTTTTACGAACACCCAGTACAATGATTCCACTCTTTTTGGGAAGACTGTACTTGACACTTTGGTCCAGAGTGAGAAGGATGAGAAGACCTTGTCACCATCAGAATCTGCTTCTCAATTCCTCAGCGAACCTTTTCCAGGAATCAGCAAGGAGCGAAGAAGATGAGGTTCCAGAAGTCTCAGGGTTATTCCCAGGATGCTCAGGATTTGCCTTCCCCCCAGAGGCAGAGGGGGATTTGACAGACGTTGCCGTCACGGCAGAGGGGGTCAGAGCAACCACAGGTCTTGGAATTCCTTCCTGGACAGGACAGCGCAGCAGCCCTGAAGGGTTGCCTGGCTGCTCGTCTCTAGAGGAAGTCTGGGATTGACTCTCGCTACACCTAACAGCCTGGGAGTGTATAACAGATGATCATTGGGTGTTGCAAATCATATCCAGAGGATATTCAGTCTCCATCACTGAAACACCTCCCGGACATCCCACCTGCCCATAGGGAGGATGAAGCACTGGAAATTTCCAAGCTGCTCTAATCCAGCCCCCCCCACCCCCCCACCCCCACCCCCCAGACCAGTCCAGATTAAGCATCTATTCCAGATTCTTTTTAGTGCAAAGAAAACTGGGGACTTGAGACAAATTCTGGATCTTTTTACCTTGAACCTGTCAATTGCCATGACGAAATTCCAGATGGTCACATTCCAGTCTATCCTGCCCTTCCTGCAGGAGAACGACTGGATTTTCTCTGTAGACCTTCAAGATGCATATTATCACATAAAAATGGACAGATGCTCTCAGAGGTTTCTTCGCTTCCGGCTGGGCACCAATTATTACTAGTTCAGAATGCTACCCTTTGCTGAACACCCTGGGGGCTATGGTGAGACAAAGTGATGGCGGTGGGGGTAGCAGCTCACCTGTGGCTGCAAGGCTTCCAGGCCTTTCCCTCCATAAGACAATTGGCTACTTTCAGCTGCCTCCAGGCATCGACTCTGCCAAGCCAGGAATTTCCTTATCTAGACCGCCCAGTTGTGCATCACCATAAACCTCAATAAATCCCCATTAGAACCATTTCGAGTTTTGGATTTCATTGGAGCTGGGTTAGACACCATTCAAACCAAGGTTTTCCTGATGCCAGACAGACTACAGTCCCTCAATCTCCCCAGCAGAATCCGTTTTACGGGAGTTAGGGTCCATGGCGGCCACAATCACACTTGTTCCCACAGCTCTGTTGCACATGATGGTGCTCCAGTGGACTCTAGCGGTCCAGTGGTCATTTCTAGATCTACAGTTGTCCCATCCTGTTCGTCTGTCTTGAGCCTGCAGGGATTCTCTTCTCTGGTGGTTTCAATCCCTGGACCTTCTTTGCTGTCTTCTGTTTATTCTTCCCTCCCGGTGACCTTGTATGCCTCCCTACGCGGATGGGGGGGCATTGCTTGGGAAGGACAGTCCAAGGCATGTGGTCTTCCTTGGAGACAGAATTGCACATAAACGTCCTCGAGATGAAGGTGGTGCTATTGGCGTTACATGCCCATCTTCCCCTAGGAACGATTGCCATCCAGGCAGACAACATGTCGGTAGTCTGGTACATTCAACAAACAGGGGGAAACCAGGTCTTATCCCCTTTGTCGCAAAGCCTTGAGACTGTAGACTGATAATGCACATTCCGGGGATATCCAACATTTTAGTGGACAGGCTCAGCAGGTCTAGCTTGAAATCATGTTTACGAATTAGAGCCCTTAGAATTCCATAGTAACAAAGTATACTTTTTAGCTACAAATGGGTTGCAGGGAGTTGGAGCATTTCAGGCAGTCATAGAAGTTACAAAAAAAAAAAAAAAAAAACATGAAACAGATTACACTTTGCAGCTAGAAATGTGCATGGCAGTTTAAAACCTACCTTGCATTCTTGCTATTTACGTGATCCAGCAGTGACAAGTCATTACTCAGAAAAATGCATGAAACTGCTACTGAGAACTCGGTGATTGCTGTCCATAATACAGGAATAGCGCTGTGACCCTGTTCTCCCTTCATTAACTATTAGCTAAAACTAACTGTGCAGTCAAAACATTATGCCTTACATTAATTACTGATCAAACTTTCACTGTGCACTCACTTAATAGGCAGATGCTAGGAAAAACTTTTATTAAGAGAGAAATTTCTGCATTTTACTGCATAATTGGGGTCTGTTAAAATGCTTGTGCAGAGGAAAAAGAAAATGGTGCATCAGTGGTAGCGCCTTGCGTAGTTATTATGCATTTCACACAATACTCCATTTACATACATTATACACATACTATAAATGAAGTGCAACACTCTTTTTACCCTATACTTTTTTGCTGCCAAGTAAAAAGGTTACTATTTTATATACATGCTATATGTGAATATTTGTATTACACATATAGTACAGTAAACTACAGTAGAAACTGTTACAGGTGCAGACTTGCAGCACACCTAGTCTGTGATAATCATGAAGCAATATATGCATAATGTCACTAGCAAAAATGCATGCCATACCAGTCATGACACACTTGCATATTATATCACCGACTTCCTGCTTGTCAATCACGCTGGTCACACCCATCCCTGCGCAAATCGGCCTGTTGGTTAAGACACTTCAACAAAGCCAACAAACCATTTCATGATGGTTCACTGTTTATAAACATTTGTTATTCTTACCATGGAAAAAACTCAGAAATTGAGCTCACTGTACCAGGGCTGTGACTATCTCTGTGGCATTTTGAGAAAGTGGTGAACTCCAGGCCTATCTTAGAGGTGGCTACTTGTTTTTCTGTGCACATCTTTACTAGACTCTATAAAATTAATTCAGCCTCCAGAGCTAGAGCTGGATTTACAAAATCCATTTTTCAAAGAGGTTTTTTTTTTTTTTTTAGTCTAATCCATCGCCATCCATCATTTTTTGTAAGCTATGGCAATCATTCCATATAGTTACAATTACTGCAACAGTGATCTAGTGAAGAACACAATACAGTTGTGTGAGTTAACTCACCGTAATAGCACCCCCCCCTTTTTTCTTATTGCTCTTTTCTTGGCTCGGGTGGGGTAACCTACTTTACCTTTTTCCCTCTTGACATGACAGTCTATGCTAATTTTAACATAACTGTTAGGGAGATTTTGATTTCAGCATTTCCTTTGGGTAAGAAAAGTCTGAATTTCTTCCTGCCTGTACATCCCTCTGATGCCAGCAAATACTCTTGTGCTAAGGACAGAAATATGGTGTGTGAGGAGAGAGCCCAATGCTTTTGTTTTGACTGCCTTGACTTCTGAACTTTGGCAGGACATGTCCCATATAGTTATGGCTATTGCAGCAGTAATCTATTTGATCATTTACTGTTAGTTAACTTACTCAACTGCACTATGTCTTTCTATTCCTATGTTGCAGTATTCTTAGTGTGGGATTCCCCGCCTCAGGCAACCTGAACGTCGGCTCCTGTACAAAAGCTTAACCCTGGCTGCTGTAGGTGTGTGGGACGTCACACGTAGGGCCATAATCCAGTGACCTTAAATGTGACGTGTGCATGTACAGACCTCAGAACTTTTCAGCCACAGTCAATATCACATCGATCGCTTCACTCCTCTACTCAAAGACTTCTAAAGCTAAGTACCCTGTTATGGATTTTTGCCTTTATTTGCTTGAGCTTGTTTTGCTGTAGTTACCGATGTTCTTCGTGTTTCAGTGTTGCAGTCATTACATTTGGGTAATCTGCTGGCAGGTTGTCCTCAGTCGGCCTGAATTACAAAGTCTTGGGTCCTGCGTCGTGTCTTCTCTTCCATGACATCAGGTCGTCAGGGGTATAAAACATGCATCCGACGCCATTTTCTTTAGTCTTTCTTGCCGCGCGATGCCCGAAGCAGAAGCATTTTCACAAGTGCCAGTCGGCCGACTACTGAAAAATTGAATTTGAGTTTCAGAACTGAAGTCTTCACTAAAACTAAGTACCCCATTGGGGAAACGTTTTTCTTGCTTTTTACCGATGTCAGAAAAAGTTAATAATTGTATTACTTGTGGGAAGCAAATACCTCATAAGGATTTCCATTTATACTGTATTCCTTGCCTAGGCCGTGATCACAACGTGCCTGGTTGTCGGTTTTGTGCTAGATTTAACCAACGCACTATTAAGCGTCGGTATATTTTTGCATCAAAGTATTTTGGAAACAGATTTAACTACCCAGAAATGTCGTCGGATAGCAGTCCGACTACCGGAGTACATAAAAAAAGCAAGGAAAAGGACAGAGAAAGGCAGTCAAAATCCAAAACCGACAATAAAGCTTCTCCTAAGCCAGTCGCCATTTCACCGGTACTCAGTGAGGCGCTTTTGCAGCCCCTGATACCCACTACCTTCGAGTCGCAGGCCTCTACCGACAGCCACTGAGCAGGCACCGGCTTCTGAGGGTGTATTCAGACCTCATCATTTATATATCAAACCGACGACAGCTGCAAAATCAAAGACAAAGGCAACTTCTAAAACTAAAAAAACGATGCAAGAGCCACGTGCACAGGACTCTATGCCTAAAAAACAGATGATCAAAATGGCTGAAGACCTTATTACCTTGATCAGGGGTTCCCATCCCCCTCCAGATAAGCAGCCTAGGCAAGACACTGATTATGAATCTTCAGATCAGGTGTCTATTTCTTCTGATTCCTCTTCTGATCAGGAATTGTCTATACCTCCCTATGAGGATTCTGATGCTGAGGAGTCTATTCCTTCTGCATCTCCTCCTGAGACTTATTAATTTGGAGAAACGTTGCATACTTTTGAGGGAGCATTTACACTGGGAGAGTCAAGATTTCTCAGAATCAAAAAAGAGGCTCAGAGATTTCCTCCTTCTCCCTCAGCACAAACCTTTAGCCATCCCCCCTGTTTTAGACATTGTGGATGATGTGTTTTCAGAGTCAAGGTTGACCCCTGACTCCTTACCTCTGGCTCCCGCTAAGCCTGACAGATACTACAGGGTACCTGACTCACATACATTTTTATTTAGAACCACTGCTGCTGATCCTGAAACTATTTCACAGGGTCCAAAGGGAGTTAAGGCCTCAACAGCAAAAAATCCTACACCCTCTGACAGAGATTCAATTGCACTAGAGAGATGGGGAAAAAGGTTTATACATCTGCAACCTTGGCAACCTTAAACTGTCAATTTCATATGATTAAGTACCAACAACATGTTATGGGATTGCTGAAACAGAAAATGATGTTGATTTCAGAATGTGCAGAAAAAAAAGAATTGCAGGAATTATTGCATGCAGCTGAGCAAGTTGGAAAGCATACTTTGCAGTGTGGTTTTGATTCTTTAGAGGCCTCCTGCAGGGCCGCAGTTACTGGATCTGTGATTAGGAGGCATGCCCGGTTAAAGAAACAAAATTTACCTGATCATGTTAAAGCTAAATTGCTAGATGCTCCTTTACAGCATGATTCTCTGTTTGGTATTAAGGCAGAAGAGGTTCTAAAGAAAATGGAAGACAAAGCTAAGTCTATGCAAACTGTTAAAGACTTCTTACAAGTGCAGCCACCAAGATTCAGTAGACACTGGCCTGCGAAAAATTGGTCCTTTCCTGTGTCTTACAGAGCTCAAAGGGGCAAATTCAGGTGCCCTAAGGGTTCCAGATACCAGGCCGCAAGATTCATACAGGTCAAAGCAATGGGGTGCTTCCACCTCCAAATCTGGAGGAGATAAAGCGCAAACCTACAGAAAGCAATCCCAATGACTTCCCTCTGCCTACACCAAGCACTTATCTTTTTGCAGCACCCATAGGGGGAAAATTAGCACTTTTTGCTCAAAATTGGCAGTTAATAACCCAGGACAAGTGGGTACTAAACATCGTATCACAGGGATACAGATTCCATTTCCACACTCTGCCAATGGCAAATGGTTGGCCAGATCTGCCAAAAAATCAATGGGCAGAGGTACAGAAACAGGTTACATCCCTCATGGATATGGGGGCCATTCAGGCAGTACCAGAACAGGAAAAAGGACAAGGTTTTTACTCAAGACTGTTCTTAGTACCCAGAAAGGACAAGGCCTGGCGGCCAATACTGGATTTATCGATTTTGAACACGTACCTGGACATTCCAAAATTCAAAGTGCTGACTTTGCAGCAGCTTCTGCCCATGCTGGGCAAGAATGCTTGGCTGGTGACTTTAGACCTAAAAGAGGCATACCTGCATGTCCCAATAAGACAGTCGTGCAGAGGATACCTCATATTCAAGGCTGGTTTAATGCATTACCAATTCTCTGCACTGCCCTTTGGCTTATCTACTGCGCCCAGGGTCTTTACAGAGTGCCTGGGACCAGTAATTGCATTTTGCAGACAAAGAAGTATACAAATATATCCTTACTTGGACGACTGTCTCATTCAAGCAGAGAACAAAGACACACTTCTTCGACACCTGGCATTTGTGAGAAGGCTTCTAACATACCTAGGGTACACAATAAACGAAAAGAAATCACAACTGGTACCCTCTCAAAGGATAACATTCCTGGATGCAAGCTTAGATACAACTGCGCAGATGGCTTACCTCACGCCAGACAAGCAAAGGCAACTGACTACTTACTTCAAACTGATGGCAACAAAGACCCAGTCTTCTGCAAGACAAATTCTGCAGGCTCTGGGCTTCATGGCATCCTGCATCCTACCAATTCCATATGCAAGACTGCATATGAGGAAACTTCAGTGGTACCTAAAAAGTTTATGGAGTCAACATTCACACAGTTTGGAAACAATGATTCCTCTCATTCCCTGCCTGCAACAAGAGTTTCTATGGTGGACAAAGGCATGTCACCAAAACATGGGAGTTCCCTTCACTCTACCCCCTGTCAGCCAAACTGTAACAACAGACGCATCAGATTATGCCTGGGGGACCCACATGGCAGGAAGATGAATTCAGGGCTTATGGGCACCAGAGCAAATGCATCTGCATATCAACCAGAAAGAGATGCCAGCTGTTCAAAATGCCCTAACAGCCTTCAAGGACTTGCTTCATCCAGGACAACTACTGATAAAGATGGACAACACCACAGTCATGTGGTACATAAGCAAGGGGGCACACACTCATACCCCCCTTTGCAGATTAACCATGGCACTGTGGGGACACAGCTTTGACCTACCAAATACATCTTCAAGCTCAATTCCTGCCAGGAAAACAAAATACTCTGGCAGACGATTTAAGAAGAAACGTTATGGATCCTCACGAGTAGAAACTAAGTCCACAAGTCTTTAGCATGATAACAGAGAAATGGGGGAGCCCAGACACAGACCTATTTGCTTCTCCTCAAAATTATCAATTGAAAAGATTCTGCACAAGGACTTGTCATAGACGAGCATGGAAAGTGGACGCCCTATCCTTCAGTTGGAAAAACCTATTTGTTTACACCTTTCCTCCTCTGCCTCTTCTACCCAAGGTCCTCCTGAAAGTCGGACAAGAGAAGCCAAAGATGATATTAATTGCCCCGGACTGGCCCCGCCAATATTGTTACCCAATCCTAAGGAACTTGTCTCAATACCCAGCTTGGACCTTGACTCAAAGACCACAACTACTGTCCCAGCAAAACAATCAGATCCTGCACAACTAACTACAGACACTGAACCTGGCAGCATGGCTAATCATGTAGTCATACAAACAACACCTCTCAGTAAAGCTGTGATGGGTGTCATTCTGGAAGCCAGAAGGCCTAGTATTAGAAAATCTTATGCTGACAAATGGAAGAGATTCTGTGCTTGGAATCAAGCACAAGGAACTGATACAGCAGAACCAAATATTCCTCAGATATTACAATACTTAACTGAGATGCTTGACAAACGCCTATCTTTCTCATCAATCAAAATCCACGCCTCTGCCATTTTGGCTCATTACAATACAGAGCCATCAATCTTTTCTCATCCTTTACTAAAGCAGTATCTTAGAGGAGCCAAAAATGTAAGGTCTAGAAGATCACCATTACCTGCATAGGACTTCAATTATGTGTTGGAAAAGCTCACCCTGCCTCCATTTGAACCAGCTGCTACCGCTGATCTAAAGTTCTTATCATGGAAAACAGCTCTGCTGCTAGCTATTACTTCAGCAAGAAGAGTTTCAGAGCTACAGGCCCTCATGGCTGTAGAGCGTTTTATCATATTTTACCCAGACAGGGTGTCTCTGAGGACAAATCCTACTTTTATGCCTAAGGTGGTGTCCAGTGTGGCCCATACCTAAACAATTCATCTGCCAACTTTCTATCCAAATCCACAGAACAGGGTGGAGAGAATTCTGCATTCCTTGGACGTACATAGACAGCTAAGATTCTACTTGAGCAGGACTAAGACTGAGCAGTTACTAGTGTCATATGCTGCAGGATCAGACAGAATGGCTATTTCAAAGCAGACAGTTTCAAAGTGGATAAGCCACTGCATCTGTTTCTGCTACTTACTCCATGGTAAGCCTGTGCCCAAGGGCATTGGGTCTCATTCCACCAGAGCTGCAGCTACTTCAGCAGCCTTTTTCAGAGGAGTACCAACCAAAGACATTCTAGGGGCTGCTACTTGGAGTTCTGTTCACACCTTTACAAAGCATTACCATTTGCCTCTCTACTCTAAGTCCAGGGCAGGCTTTGCCACTGCAGTGCTGCAGGGCCTTATAGCCGCACCTAATGCTGTTTAGCTCCAGCCTCCCAACCATAGCTTTGTGATTCTACCCCAATGTAATGACTGCAACAGTGAAACACGAAGAACATAGTACAGTTGTGTACACTTACCATAAATGTAGATGTTCGAGTGTATTCACTGTTGCAGTCCAGGTTACCCTCCCTCCATCCCCCTGTCATTCTGAAATTTATCTTTCCTTCTCTATCCTCTACAACTTATGTGGTGTATTTGCTTGTAGATGAAGGTTAAGTTTATATTGATTCATGTATATATAGATATATATATAATTTTGCTACCTTTTTGGAGGCACCTGACATCGGGGGCAAGAAAAACTAAAGAAAATGGCGTCGGATGCATGTTTTATACCCCTGACGACCTGACGTCATGGAAGAGAAGACAATAACTGACGCAGGACCCAAGACTTTGGAATTCAGGCTGACTGAGGGCAAACTGCCAGCAGATTACCCAAATGTAATGACTGCAACAATGAATACACTCGGAACATCTACATTTATGGTAAGTGTACACAACTGTACTTTAGCCGATGTCAGCTAAGAAGGGTAAATGCCAATGCGGGTGCCAGATACCGCATAAAGAAATGCACGACTTTTCTTTTGTCTAACCTGGGAACACGACCATACCACTTGCTCCATTTGTCAATCTTTTATACCACGACCTTCCGTAGCCATCTGGCCGCCCTTAACTTATACTTGGAAAACCAGAGGCTCAAAAAACTTGTGCTCAGGATGGATCCTGAATTCACTGCTCTGACGGAACTACCATGGAAAAAGGCCAAAGTTTCGAGGCCTACCTCCTTTGCTTCTCCACCATCGGACATCCCGCCAGCTTCCGATATATAGGGATTGAGGGACATCTGACAAAAACATCTACTTTGATGGCTCCCCTCGAGGAAACCGCTTTGGAAATTACACGGAGTCCACGGAGATAGCCCTGATGTCGGTCCCTACCGATGTCGAGGGGGAACCAGATATTGTCAGACGACTAACAGGGATACCACTGCCTGAAACCCCTACTGTTTCCCAGGCCTCCCTCGGGGCCTACACCTGTAAAAAGAAAACAAAAAAGCAAAACACCTGACTCCACCTTCTGAAGGGGTCCCAGACTGGCAGTCATTTACCATCTTCTTGATGCAGGCCTTCATGGCCCTTCAACCCACAGCCACTTCCCCTTCCACTATTCCAGTACTTAGTCCCTGGCCTGCTTTTGCCACTTGTCTTCCTTTTCCTACTGCCCAAGAAGGAGAGGAAGAACAGGAACACTACTACTCATCTTCTGATGAATCAGTCTCCTATTGCTCACAAATTGCCTCCCCTCTTGAATACTATTCCCCAGATGAGGAATCCATAGAAGGTGACTCTCCTCCAGAGGACATCACCTTTGGGGATACTATCACAAAAATGAAAGAATACTTTAAATGGGACACTTCCCAAATGACTGACACCCAAAAGAGGTTCTTTGAACTTTTCCAAGTGGAATCTCCTTCGCCTTCAGCCATCCCACATGTCATCTCTGCTCTCATTTTCAATTTACAGCCTTGGCTTTGGTTTGTCTACTGCACCCAGGGTATTTACAAAAGGCCTAGCCCCAGCCATAGCTTTCTGCAGAACCAAAGGTGTCCACATCTACCCCTACCTAGAAAACATCCTCATTCTAGCAGAAACAGAGGACACCCTCCAAAATCCTCTAAAGTTCACCACTTCCCTACTTAACAGCTTGGGATTCACCCTCAACCTCCTAAAATCATCCTTAATCCCTCAGCAGAACAAGATCTTTCTAGGCTGCAGGATCAGAACAGATCTGATGCGGGCTTTCCTCCCCCAGGACAAAGTCCTGTCACTCTCCACTCACTTCTAAAGCCTATTACAGGTTCATCAGATATCTGCAAGACAATTCCTGCAGATCCTGGGACTCATGGCAGCCACCATCGCGATGCTGCCCCTAGCCAGAATGCACATGTGAAAGCTCCAGTGGTACCTGTAAAATGTGTGGTCACAACACCAACTTACCCTCCTGCCCTGCCTAAACGCAGAACTAAGGTGGTGGATCCATCAAATACTTCTGAACCCAGGCCTTCCACTACAACACCCCCCCCAACCCAGCATATGCATACAGATGCATCAGACCTAGGGTAGTGGGCTACCATTGAAAGGTTTCATGGTACAGGAGGCCTGGATCCTACCCTCCAAAAGAAACATATCAGTGTGAGGGAAATGACTGCAGTTCTTCAAGCTCTGAAAGCCTTCCTTCCTTTCCTTTGTCTGGGCCCCCTTCAGATATACACAGACAACACCACAGTCATGTGGTATCTCAACAAACTGGCAGAGACCAAGGCCTACCTCCTATGCCGGATAACACTACAAATTTGGGACCTCGCCTTCAGGCACAACTTAACCCTGCAGGCAACATACAGCAGAACATCCTGTCTACAGCACAAGTGGATATTGAGCAGGGATACCTTTCTAGACATTGTCCACCGGTGGGGCACACCTCAGGTAGATCTGTTTGCCTCCTCCCTGAACAGACAATTGAAGAAATTCTGCATCAAAGGCCACTCTCTACTTGCCTGGAGGGTAGATGCCTTCAGCATTCCGTGGAAGGGACGGTTTCTGTATGCTTTCCCACCCTTCCCTCTCATTCAAAAAGTCCTCATGAAAATTGGGAAGGACAAACCAAAAATCTTGCTGGTGACTCCCTACCGGCCAAGGCAGCTCTGGTTCCCCCTACTTCCCTTGTTAGCCAAGGGTAATCACCACAAGTTACCCCACAAGTTGGACCTTCTCAGACAACAAAAGGGAACTCTTAATTCATCCTCACCAGCAAATGTTAGGCCTAACACTCTGGATGATAAACTTCTAATCCTTCAGACACCACTACTCCGAGGACATGCTTTTAGTCCTGAGGGAGGCCAGAAAACCAAGTACTGGGAAAGCCTACTTATCAAAATGGGAAATATTCTCCAAATGGTGTCTCCATAAGGACAGGGATCCCTGCCAGGCAGACCCCCCCAGTCCTTACCTGGTCTTTCGTACTCTTCAGTAAAAGTTCACCTATCAGCATTTTCAGCCTGTTTACCACTAAACCTCCCTTTATTATCCAGCTAGATGCCAAACTATTTCTGAAAGGTGTCTTACACATCAGACCACCAAGAAACCCCATCTCACACCCCTGAGACCTAAATTTCATTTTGGAAAATCTAACACTGGCTCCATTTGAACCAGCTAGTACCACTATGTCCCAAATGTGTACATGGAAGACCATACTGCTGGTAGCCCTTACCTCAACTAGAAGAGTGTCAGAGTTGCAAGCTCTTATGACCTGCTCTCTCCCTACAATACCTTCCATAAGGATACGGTGACCCTATGTACTAACCCTTCCTTCATGCCTAAAGTGGTCAATGAACTGTCCCTAAACTAATCCATTCACTTGCCCACCTTTTTTCCCTCTCCAACCAATGACAGTGAGAGGATACTCCATTCCCTGGATGTGCACAGAGAACTAAGATTCTACCTACACAAAACTAAGCCCATCAGAAAATCTACCCAACTGTTTGTATCATTTCACCATAGGGCCCTGGGCAAGGCAGTCACCAAACAAACCATTTCCTGTTGGATCAGGGAAAACTATTTCCTTTTGCTACTCCCACCACGGCAAGCACCTACCCAAAGTGGTAAGAGCACACTCTACCAGGGGCGTGGCAACCTCCAAAGCCTTCCTCAAAGGCCTGGACACAGCCTCCATCCTGGAAGCAACCACCTGGTCCACAATACACACCTTCATCAAACACTACAAATTGGACCACGTCTCCAGAGCCAGGACAAGGTTTGCTAGAGTAATCTTGCAGGGTTTTGTGGAATCGGCTGCATCTACCTCCACCCTTCTCTCTTCCTAAGCTGCGGTACTCTCCCACACTAAGAATACTGCAACATAGGAATAGAAGGACATAGAATAGTTGTGTAAAATCTTACCATAACCTTAGATGTCCTTCTCTTCCATGTTGCAGTATTCCTTCCCACCCACCTATCCCCGTTTTTCACTACTGACTTAACATTAGGGCACTCTGAAGCTCTACTCTAGATCAGGGGCAGACTAGCCAGCATATGATACTTTGCACCTCTGACTGACATCTTATGTTATTCTTTATGGGACTGTCCAACTGGGCATTTATGTTCTGAGGTCTGTGCATGCAGACGTCACATTTAAGGTCCCTGGTTTATGGCCCTATGTGTGACGTCCCACGCACCTACAGCAGCCAGGCTTAAGCTTTTGTATAGGAGGCGAAGTTCGAGTCACCTGAGGCAGGGAATCCCACACTAAGAATACATCTGTGATTTTAAGGTTCTGTGCATTGGGATTGCATTTTCATTTTACTGCTTTATATTTTGGGTTCTCTGCTGCTCCTGGAGTATTCACAGAGTGTATAACCATGTCATAGTATTTTGAAGACTCCAAGGTATCCACATGTATCTTTAGTTGATCAATTTCTGATTTAAGACACTTCTGTACAGAAGGCTGTTAAAGACCTAAAGTTCACTGTCAGTCTCTTCCAGAACTTGGGTTTCACTCTGAAGTGCAGTAAGTTCAATAATCTTCTCTCATATTGTCTTGTGTCCTTTAAACAAGATTCAGTTCTTTGTGGGTTACATTTTGTCCATGACCATCCTTTACTTGACCGAGAGCCGTGGGAAGCATGGCATCCACAAATACAAATGATTCCATTTGCCAGTGGTACCTAAAATCTGTCTGGGCACAGCACTGTCATCCGCTATCATTCTCAAGTCCTCTCTTGACCTTCGTGAAGAAAGAACTATGTTGGTAGATCAGTCAAATAAGGATGAACCAAGGAGCTGCT
Source organism: Protopterus annectens (assembly GCF_019279795.1). NCBI lineage: Eukaryota > Metazoa > Chordata > Ceratodontiformes > Protopteridae > Protopterus > Protopterus annectens. The sequence goes on along the minus strand of NC_056727.1, from coordinate 1,080,245,721 downwards.
GTCTTTATTCCTCCTTCTCTGCAAAATATTTCAACAGATGCATTAGGCAAGGTCTAGGGGGATCATTCAAAAGGCTTTAAGGTACAGTGACCTTTGGACAAAAAAGTCAGAAAACAGCACATAAACAAAAGATAAAAATCAGTGATTTTTGCTTTCCAGTCTGTCCATCACTATTCGTCTCCAGGAACACTTCAGTTTCTGATGGACAATACCAGTGTCACGTGGTACATCAGCAAACGAGGGGGGGGGGCACAAAATCTTACCAGCTGTGCAGATTATCAGTGAATGATTGCTTTGGACTTTGTTGCTCATCACAGTCTGTTCCTCCAGGCAGTTCACACTCCATTAGAACAGGACACATTAACAAACTACCTGAGGAGATCCAGGGCAGACCCTCACAAATGGATGTTGAACAGACAGTTTTTCCTGCAGATTGTCTACCAGCTTTGTATCTCAGAGATGGCTCTTTTTCCCTGCACTCTGACCCATCGACCCAGAGTATTTTGAAAGGAGGCTTGGAGAACAGATGCCTTCTTCCCAAGGAAAGATGAATTTCTGTATACTTCTCCCGTCTTTCTTGTAATCCAAAATGGTCTTCTGGTGATTCAGAAAGACTGTCATAGCAGTCTCTTGGTAACCCCCTTTTCACCAGTACGACAGTGGATCTGAAGTAGTTTACTTAATTTGGTCTTCAACCTGTGGGTTTCAGATCCACATCGGATCCGACATGGCCGGATTTTCCAGCTATTGATCCGAGTTCCGAGCTCCTCCCCTTACCCATAATACCCTCTGTCTCCCTTCTCATCTCGTTTGCCGGCAGTGTAGCAACAAACGTGGTCTGAGCTCCAAGTTTATTGGGTGTTGTAAGTGGTGTATTTTTTGCTAACTTTCTTCAGATTTCTTCTATCTCTTCTCTATTTCTTTACCTTTCCACTACTGCGTTGGTAAAAAAAAAAAAAAAAAAAAAAAAGTTTTTCTCTTATTTCTTTCTACCGTGCGTGTTTGTGTGTGTCTGGACCTGGTGTGGGGATCGCAGAAACCCCAAAGCAGGCTTCACAAAATGCACAGAGTGTGGCCATAAGCTCTCTCCAGCAGATGGCCACACTCTGTGCATGGTATGCTTGGGTGCAGACCACCTTAAGTCCCCCTGTCCTATTTGTGCTGGGTTCAACCCCAGAGTGCTTAAGAACAGGTGGGACAAACTTACCCTCAAAGGCCTACTTCCCTCCTTGGGGACGGCAGTCCTTTCTTCCCCCATTGGGGGACCAGCGGCCGCTGCATCTTCTTCCTCTTCCCCGGCCTCTGGGACTCAAACTCCTGCCAAGAGTTCCTGGGAAAGGCATAAGACTAAAAAAGACAGGCCTCACAAGCGGTCCCTTGATTGCTTGTCGCAGGCAGGTCCGCCACCCAGAGTGAGGCCTCAGACTAGGCCTGGGTCTCCTCAGCTTAGTTCTCTGAGGTTCTCTCCCGAGCTCGAGGAACCTTGTAACTGGTCCCCTGCTATGTCCTCTCCCCACCAGCTTTCTCGACCAGTTTTGATGGCATCATCCTGCTCCACCAGGAGCCTTAGCGAGGTGGAGATGGACAAGATGATGTGTAGGTTTATCTGCACACACATCCAGATGGGGGTTCTGCTGGTGCCCTCTCCCTCTGTAGGGGGCTCCTTGCAACCTTTTTTCCATCCAGTAACTCCTTCTCTGATCCGACCGGCGGTTTCGGAATTTTTGGATCCAGGGACCCTCAGGGTCAGGGAGTCGGCGCAGACAATACCATGTACCTTGACGCCGGCCATTGTCTTGAGCTTGTCTGATCCATCTGGGTCAGATCTGAGCTCTTGGAGACATAGCCTCGGGTTCGGCTCTGAGGGGGTGCTCTTTGGTCCGAGTGCTTCTGAGCGGAGCATCCCCTTTGGTGTCTCGGCTTCAACTCCCCTGTCGGGTCAGGGGGAACAGCCCCTGTCGGTAGCTCCCAGGAGGTTCGTTCCCCCCTCAACCTTTAACGTGGTGGAGAGGGTTCTTGTGGTGTCGAGACCTCTGACCATCTCATCCTCTGACTCTGTCCAGACCCCCTCTGCTCTGAGTGTGGTTCCAACCATTTTGACGTCTCAGGGACAGTCCGTGCTCGTGATGCCTCAGGAAGTTCCCCCGAGGGAACAGCAAGAGGTTTGCTAGTCCTCCCCAGAGAGTCTCACTGAGAAGGTGCCTCACAAACGGACGTGTACGAGGAAGCACTTGAACTCTCCACCAGAGTCCCTCACTGAAGACACAGACTTGGAGGAAGGGGAAGGTTCCCCACAGTCACCCCCCGAGGATGTCTCGTTTGGAGATATCATGGAGCTCCTCCACCGGGGGGTGGTGGTCTGCCCCAAAACCGACCTCGGACTAGTCTGTGTTCCTGGAGACATTCGGCTCGGGCCCATCTACCTCTTGGGTGTCCCCTCCTGCAGATTCTTTAGTGCATCTCATAATAGCTAGGGCATGGAAGGAACCAGACACTGTAGAGCCCATCCCTAAGCCCCCCGACAAAGTATTGAGCCACCCATCAGACAGGATGCACTGGAACAAGGGGTTTCCAGTAGATGCGATGGTAGAGGCAGCCGCCACTAAGAAGGAGCTCGCACAGGAGAGCTCCATGGTTCTCCCTCCTGATCAAGAATCGAGGGCGATGGACCATTTTGGGAAGTGGATTTATGCTTCCGCGACCTTTTTGGTGAGGGCATTGAACTACATGGCACACGTCATTCGACTTCAGTGAGACCTCGTGAAGGAAGTCACAGAGTCGACCCCAGAGTCCATGTTGTTGGGGGACAAGAAGACGTTCTTTGCCTGAATGGCCACTCTTAAAGCGGTTGCGAATACGTCCATGCGACTGCTCTCTCATGTCACAGAGGGAGCCACAAGGGTGGTCGAGACGGGCATTGCCATCAGGTGTCATGCCTGGCTCTGGCTGTGTCAGTTCTCAGAGCCCTTTAAGGCGTCTTTCATCAATCCCATGTGTGATGGTTCTTCCCTTTTTGGTAACTTCGTCAAAGAGACACTAGTCCAGAGAGAAAAGGACAGGAAGACACTGTCTGCCATCGGGATCCGCTTCTCATCCTCTCAAAGATCCTTTTCCAGAAATCGGCGAGGGAAGAAGAAGATGTGGTTCCAGAAGTCCGGGGCGTTTTCCCGGACACCCAGGACTCTCCTTCCCCCAGAGGCAAAGGTGGTTATGATAGATGCCGCCCTAGAGGCAGAGGGGGTCCAAGGAATTTCGGGTCCCGAGAACCCTTCTCTGAGAAACCCGGGCAGCAGCCCTGAAGGGTTGCCTGACTGTTCGTCTCTGGAGGCAGTCAGGGGTCATCTTGTCACTGCACCCAACAGCATGGGAGTCCATTATGACAGATTGTTGTGTGTTACGAATCCTATCCAAAGGATATTTTGTTCTGTTCAAGGAACTACCGTATCCGAACAAGCACCTCCCAGATGTTCCACCCGCGCAAAGGGGAATGCATCGCTAGTAATCGGAAAGCTGCTGAAGAAACTAGTCATCCAGCCGGTCCCTGTTGACCAGTCCGGATCCGGCGTTTATTCCAGGTTCTTTTTTGTGCCAAAGAAAACGGGGAACTTCAGACCCATCTTGGATCTGTCTACAATTTACCTGTCAGTAGCCATGGCGAAATTCCAAATGGTAACTCTTCAATCCATCCTGCCCTTTCTGCAGGCAAAAGATTGGATATGCTCGATCGACCTCCAGGATGCGTACTACCACATCAAGATGGACAGGCGCTCCCGGAGGTTTTTCCTCTTCTAGCTGGGAGCCGGTCATTATCAGTTCAGAGCCATTCCCTTTGGTCTCACCATACCCCCCCGAGTGTTCACCAAGGTGATGGTGGTTGTAGTGGTACACCAGAGGCTTCAGGGTATTCAGGTCTTCCCTTACCTGGACGATTGGCTCTTTGCTGCCCCTTCCAAGCATCTACTCTGCCAAGCCAGGATTACTTCTTTCTGCTAGCAAACAAACTGGGCATCACCATCAATGTGAACAAGTCTTCATTGGCCCCGATCCAGATTCTAGACTTTATTGGGGCTCGGTTGGACACTTTTTAAATGAGAGTTTTCCTCACTTCAGACAGGATGTGCAATCTAAGATTACATGTGTTGCACATTCTTCATACCCAAGTCCTGACAGCCGAAGTAGTCCTAAGGGCGTTGGGTTCCATGGCAGCCATGATCAGTCTTCTGCCGATGACTCTTCTTCATATGAGAGTTCTTTAGTGGACACTTGCGGTCCAGTGGTCCCTGTTAGATCTTCCTCTGTCCTTTCCTGTGCGGATTTCAAGTATGTAGGGACTCCCTTTAGTGGTGGATTCAGTCCCTGGACCTCCTCAGTAGAAGCTCCTTTCATCCTGCCTTTCTCAAAACCACAGTGACCACGGATGCCTCCCAGCTAGGGGGGGGGGGGGGGCACTGCTCGGGAAGGACAGTTCAAGGCATGTGGTCCCCTTCCGAGAGCAACTTGCATATCAGCGTACTAAAGATGAGGGCGGTCCTTCTTGCGTTGCAGGCTCTTCATGCTCATCTTCCTCTAGGGACGATTCCAGTTCAGACAGACAATATGTCAGTGGTCTGGTATATCAACAAACAATGGGGAACCAGATCTTATCCCTTCTGTCGAGAAGCAATGAAAGAGTGGGATTGGGTGTTCTCTACCAGCCGCTTTCTGGTGGCAGTGCACATTCCGGGACGGTCCAACATCCTAGCGGGCAGGCTCAGCAGATCTATCCTGATGCCATACGAATGGTCTCTGAATCCTTCAGTAGTGGAACAGATCTTTCATAGGTGGGGTCATCCTTGCTACGATCTCTTCGCATCTCCTTCCAATGCAAAATGCAGCGAGTTTTTCACTCTGCACCCCCACAGGGGGAAGCCCTCAGAGACGCACTGGTACATGCTTAGCCTCCTGGTTTCCTCTATGCTTATCTTCTGCTTCATTTCATGACGAAGTTTCTTCAGAAAGCCTGAAGGCTGGGGAGCACTGTGATCCTCATCGCCCCATTCTGGCCTCGCCAAGTTTGGTTTCCCTTACTGTGGCCTCATCTGGTAGTTCCTCCATGGATGTTGGATCCAGTTCCGGATCCTCTTTCTTATCACTCAGGGATTCCTCACCCAGACCTGGACAGTCTGATGCTCACGGTTTGGCTGCTCCAGTTCACATGATCATTAGGACTCCCAGTTTGTCATCCCCTGTTAAGTCGATTTTGGTAGAGGCTCATAAATCTTCCACTAGAAAGGTGTATCGTAGCAAATGGAAATGTTTCTCCATATGGGCCACTCAGTGGGCCTGGGATCCCTTTACTCTGTACCACTTTCTCCAGTCTTAGATTTCCTGGCAAGTATTTTTCATCAGGGTGCCAGTTCATCTACAGCTAAAGTCCAGCTGGCAGATATTTCTAATTTTCATGTGGGGGTGAACATGTCTTCCTTGGCTTCTTCCAAACTTTGTAAGACTTTCCTTAAGGGTGCCTTCCTTTTTACACCTCCAGGTAAGGACCCTACGCCTCCGTGGGGTCTTACTTTAGTGTTACAGGCATTAGTCTCCGTACCCTTTGAATCTGCAGCTTCAGTTGATTTGCAGTTTGTGATCTGGAAAACTGCCTTCTAGGTTGCCATTACGTAAGCCAGAAGAGTATCAGACCTCCAGGCTCTCTTTATCAAAATGCCTTACATGATTTTTCACAAAGACAGGGTGTCATTGCGCACTAATACATGTTTCCTTCCTAAAGTAGCCTCGTTAGCCAATATTAATCAAACTATCAATTTGCCCGTTTTTTTCCCCTAACTTTCAAAACAAAGGGGAGTACAAGTTGCACCTGCTAGATGTTCATAGACAACTGAGATTCTACTTGCACAGGACAAAACTTTTTTGTAAATCTGATCAACTGTTCGTGTCTTATTCTAAACCCTTCTTAGGTAAGCCAGTTTCTAAGGTAACCATTGCTCGCTGGATCTTCCAATGCATTGTTTGAGCTTATGCTGTTAAAGGAATGTCTCCTCCGGGACAAGTGAAGGCACATTCTACTCGATCTACGACTACTTCAGCTGCCTTCTAGTCTAGGGTGTCTCTGGATGATATCTGTTCGGCAGTCACTTGGTCTTCATCTCATACGTTCATTTCACACTACAAACTGGATATCGTGTCTAGGAACAAAGCATCATTTGGCTCTGCGGTGCTCTGGAATATCCTTCCATGAGGGCCACCCAGGAGTTTTTGGTAGCTGAGGACTCTGTCACTCAGGTTGGAGACCGAATGAAGTAAACTACTTCAGGTAAAGAAGTTATGTCCTCACCGTAATGTTCCATCTGAGTAGTTGTACTTCATTTGTCTTCAATCATCCCCCCTCCTTTCCCCCTGACCTTGTTACTTAGTGCAGGTTGTTATACCTTTGTACACGTTGTGAGGCCCTTGGTCCTGTCTGAGCCTTGGAGTTTTGTGGCTCACACTTGTGATAAGGTTCTGTTGGGTCGGGTGTCTGGTACTATTTAGGCAGCAAACTCGATCTGAAGGGAGATGGGGTATTATGGGTAATGGGAGGAGCTTGGAGCTCAGATCAATAGCTGGAAAATGTGGCCGCGTCAGATCCGATGTGGATCCGAAACCCACAGTTTGAAGACAAATGAAGTACAACTACTCAGATGGAACGTTATGGTGAGTACATAACTTCTTTTTCTCCCTTCTTTTCCACTGTTTTCCTCTTTGCCAAGGGCAATCACCACACATTATCATACAGAATGGAATTCCTGACACAGTAGAAGGGCTGTCTGATTCACTGTCTGTCTCATGGTATGGATGATTATCTTTTAATTCCTTTAAGGCACCATTATTCAGGATGTGCCAGAGGTAATAAAGGAGGCTAGAAAACCTGTAGCTAGAAATTGTTGCATTTCAAAATGGAAAAGATTTTTCCTTTTGGTGTCAGAAAAGATGATTGAATCCCTAACAAGTAGAAATACCTTTTATCCTCAAGTATCTGTGTGAGCTGTTCAAATTGGGCCTGGCATCTACTAATATTAAAGTGCACTTGTCAGACATTTCAACTTGTACTATTGAGCTACCTTTTTCATTCTGCTTTAAAATCAAGCAATTCCTAAAAGGCATCCTTCACATTGGGCCTTACAGAAAATCTGTTTCTCCAAACTGAGACCTTATTGTGTACTTGAGAATTTAACTTTGCCATGTTTTGAACCTGCTTATTGTGCTTCCCTAACATACTGTACATGGAAAATAATTAGGTTTGTAGTCTCAACTTTTGTAAAAAGGGTTTGTGTTACAAGCCCCTAATGTCTATTCCTGTCTTGCTGGTTTTCCACAAGCACAGGATATCCTTCAGAATTAGTCTGTCATTTATGCCTAAGGTAGTTACTAAAATTTCTCTCGTCAGTCCATTCATCTTCCTGCATTTCTACCTAATCCTTAAAACAAGGGGAAAAGAATACTTTATTTTCATGATGTGCATAGATAATTATGTTTTTTATTTTGGGAAAAACTAAACAGATTAGAAAATCTAAATGTTTATTTCTTTTGAAGCAAGTTCTTCTAGTATCCAAACAGACCATTTCCAGATGCATTTCTCTGGTTTCCTTTTGCTATTCTTTCCTTTGAAAAATCCCTCCAAGGAGCATATTAAAGCTCACTGTAGAAGGGCTGTAGCTTCTTTAGGGGCTTTCTTCAAAGGAGTTGACTTCAAATATTTTAGCGACAGCTAGCTGGTTTTCCATTCACATTACAAAATTGATGCCTTTTCTAGAGCCAAAATAAGGTTGTTTGCCATTACCGTACTTCAGGGGTTAATGGACTCTAGTTCTCTCTCTCTCAAAACTTTGGCATACTGTCTGGACATGTGATATTCTTGTCAAAATATGTCCCATTTTTCCATGTTATAAAAACCAAAAACATGACAGCCTCCAAAGCCGTAGAAGAATTTAATATAAAATCACTAAATAATTGCTCAATAAGTGCTTTCGTCTCTCCGGGAGACTTCATCAGTTAAAAAACATCAAGCCCCTGTCCTCTTATTTATTTAAATTCATAACATTAATTTAATTTAATTATGAAATATACTTCTTAAAGCTACACAACACTGTAAATCCATACAAGATGTTTCCCTTTCCATCCTTTGCATAATGTTGTAATATACACACCACCTTGCATTTTAAATCATTTATGAAATTAATTAACTCTACCAATTATTTTCTTATGTTAAAACCTCAGCTCTTTCTTTTAATATTGGTCCTATCGATACAAATGACCATGTATGGATTTACAGTGTTGTGTAGCTTAAAGAAGCAAATTTTGAGTAATTAAATTTAATGAATGTAATTAATGTTTTGAATTTAAATGTATAAAGAGGATTGGGGCTTGACGTTTTTTATCTGATGAAGTCTCCCTGAGAGATGAAAGTGCTTATTGAGTGATTATTTTGTGATTTTCTATTAAAAAATTCATCTTCTATAGCTTTTGCGGTGTTTTTGGTTTTTATAGTTTTTTTTGTGAGCCGCAGTTTGCCATTTTTCCATATTACTATAGCAGTTACCTATTCAAAAATCTGGTGGTGTGGAAGTTTTCTGTACTGTCTCCCCATTGTCTCTGAAGACCAGCATACTGCAGACCATATCTTGCATTAATGGCAGTTAGACCTCTTTTTGTGTAGCATTAGATGTTGCATTTGATTTAAGATGGCATCTCATATTTTCTGCAGTCTGTAGGGATTAACTTTAACTGAAATTAGATAATGTTACCTTATATGCATACTGCAGTAGAGTACTGAGTGCATCAGGAATGGGGAATTACCCAAAACCCAGGCATACTTTGCAGACATATTTGAAGGTCCTTAAGTTAGGAGTTAGCTCACTGCTGTGTTTTAAAATAGGTCATGCAATGGTTCTATTTGCTGCAACAAATCTGTTTTGTATTATATTTTAACATGCAAAGTTCGTCTATATGAACAGTTTAGTCAGTGTGTTCTGTACTCCAGAGCTATGAACTCTGCTAATTATTTGTTTGCATTTGATTGCCAGGGTAATCCAACTGGGCATGAGCTTCTATTTAAAGAGAATCCCAAGGAGAAAGCTTCAATGACAATAAATATAACAATACAGAAAGATGTAATATTAAACTATAACAATGAAGCAGTAATTGTGAGTTATGGTGTACAGAATAGCTATTGCAGTGAACTGTCTTATAACCAGTCAATAAATAGACATGTTATTGTCATGCAGATACTGCATTTATTTACTTGGCCAAAAGTATAAAATATGTGAAAAAACACAGTTCTATTGAAAGTATACACTGCTAATCTACTGAGTGCTGCTAACAGCATATGCGGTTGTACACATCTCCCTCTTTTGATTACTCTCCATTCCCCTCTATAGCAGCACATTACAATGTCCAACAATCTTCTTCATCTAACACTGGTCTTAATTCTTCTTTCCATCTACAGTCCATATACTTGATCCTTCTTCATTTCTGCAAGGTTGACCTGCCATGTATAACCGACTTTACTTGTATGATGTCTCTCATGTCTTCCAACCCAGCTTTGTCCCTGTCTTTTCTTCTTCAGAGTTTAAACTCATAGTGCTTAGAGCATTTCCTAATACTAAAGGCACTCCCTTTCCTTTACAGACTTGGTAACTGTCCAGTGCATACCTTTAACCAGTTTGATGGCCTTCTCCCAGATTGGTTGTATACTGCTAAAAATGGTGTCACAAATTAAGCTTTATTATTGTTCTATGTAACACAAAGCTCAGCGGGTTCACTTTGAAGAGGAAGCCTGTTGCTACTCCAACCCTGCTCCAGCCCCTAAGGGAGGGAAATTACATGAATGCAAAGTCTCTAAAGGGAGTAGCCAGAGAGTCTTGGTTCTTTCCTTTATTTCATTGGATCCCAATGTTCCCAGTCACCCTTGGATGGAAGAGTAGTTAGTTGCCCCAAGAAACTATCCCTGATTGGCTGACTAGACCATTGTCACCACCTGTGCATAAGGACTAGTGGCTATATTATGTTTTATCAAGTCACAGATATGAAGAAGTCCACTGTTAGACAAAAATACTTGTCTTGGCTGAATAAAAAGTTGAACACCAGCTTTTAGTCTGGATTATTTCTGAATCTTAGCATTGTAGGAATGGAAACCTTGTTTTTATGACATTTTTACTAGTGGTAAAGCTCCATATCCACAGGTCAGCAGGGCACAGATGAATTGTAGGACTCTGTCTACTCCCTTTTGAAGCATCCTATTCAACACGGGATGGTGAGTATTCACATGACCCATTATGTTCTTAGCCCTGTAAATATAGCCTCATTCTGCCTGACTTAACTACTGCTGTCTTATGACCTCAAGGAAAAATTCCTTGCCCGTTTTCTGGTTTTGTCTTTCCTTGTAGTAACCCAGACATATGGTAGCTGTAATGCATGTCTAGGGCCGTGTCATATCTTACTCATTAGTCTTCCTGATTAGACACAGCTCTGAGTACCAAACAGAAGTAGAGTGTGGAACTCAGTAGAACACATAGCTACAGGGTACCTGGTTCCTCAAAACCCACTCTAACAAATTTTTTCATGCTGTAGGAATTTCTTTCACTTCAGGATTTTCGACAGTAAATTTCTCCTTCACCCATTCATCTGCATTGTTCAGCTTCCCCTTTTCTGAGAACACTTTCCCTAAATGCAGCTGGATTATACTGTATATCCCCAAATTTCCTGTATTATTATAGTTTTGATTCTGTGGGGATTGTAGTGTGGTAATCAGATTCATTAAAATAAATTTCTGTTTTATGAGTAAATAATTTTGATATGAACATGCATTGTCAACATAAGTGAAGCAGAAGTACAGTTCTTGACCCATCTTATCTGTTGTTGAGCATCAAACAGGAATTAATCAGAGTGCAGTTCCACGGGGAGCATTTACTGCATTATTTGTTGGAGCAATTTCTTCCTGTTTGGTTCTACATACAATTGAGCACATCTGGTAATGATACCAATGATGGATATGTTAATTTTGTGGGAGTGATATAGCCTGTGGAACTGCTGTATGTATGCAGGCTATGTGAAGGGGCTGCCATAAAATACTATCCAGTATGAGGAGGTCCATCATCCATAATATCAGGAATTTTGATGCTAGGCCATAATCAACTCCATGGTTAATGTTTTTCCAGGTAACTAGCCCATCTACTTTTACCTTTAGTGCTTTGTGCAAGAGCCTTCCTCTCCAGATCTTTTGCCACAGAAAGTAAGTAGTCATGGGATATCTTCTGTGAGTTTTTTTCTGTTGTGCTTCTTTAGGTTGCATATTTTTGTCTATTTTTGGATTGTTCTAGCTTCTAACTCCTGTTTCTGGTGTGTGGTCAGATTTTTCTTCAGTTTTCCTGTCAAGAAATGTATCCTAAGCATCCCCTTGCTTTGGTGTTTACATTTTCATTGGCCTTCCCGTCTTGAACACTGTCAGCAGTCTTTCATTCATGTTTTTCCATATCTGGCACTTGCTGCAGTTACTGATTTTCTTTCTGTTGTTACTGTTTATGTCTTTGCTAGTTTTTTGTTTGATACTTTAATTTCCAATTGCTGTACTTTTCTATGTTTTGTTTGTTTATTTATCTGTATATTTATTTATACACAGACACACACATACATAATGCAGAGAGAGGGAAGTGAGACTGACTTTCCCCACTGGTTGTCACATTGTTCCTACTTCTCTTGTTACTGTACATATTTTTTAGTACGTTCTCTTAACTGTTCTCCTTTGGTGTTTTTCTTGATGGTACAGAATGACTTTTGCAGTGGAGAGAACCTTCAAGAAATGTAAAAGCTACAACAAATCCCTAAGGGCAAACATACAGAAAGCCTGGGTTGCCTGAGAAAGGAAAATTAAACTGTCTGCTATAAGATGTGTCTGATGTTTAATTCAAATACTGTTAGAGACATAACACTTAAATTATAGATGTTCTTCATACCACATTGCTGCAGTCCTAACACTTGGGTAGTCCGCTGTCCCAGTCGGCCCGAATACCAAAGTATATGGCTGACGTCGGTCAAGGCGCATTAGTCTGACGTCAGGACGTCAGGGTACAAATGCGCATGACCGACGTCATATCCTCAGTCTTTTTTGCCGCATGGTCCGATGCAGAAGCAGTTTTGCAAGTGCAGGTTGGCGTTCTGAGATTTTCCGAAGTCGGAGTTTCAGACCGAATCCAAGTTGGCTAAGTACCCCGTTGGGGATTATTTTGTTTTTTCTTGCCTCAGTATTTTACCGGATGTCAGAAAAAGTGAATAACTGTATTTCTTGTGGGAAACAGATACCTCATAGGGATTACCATACCTTGTGTATACCTTGCTTAGGGCCTGAGCACGACGTTGTTGGCTGTCGCTCTTGTGCTAGATTTAACAAACGCACTATAAAGAGAAGATTAGATTGTGCCAGGTTAGTTTTGGGAAGCGGTGTAATTATAAAATGCCGCCGGATGCTCCGGCCGCTTCAAAAAAGCGCAAGGACAAAACAGCAAAGCCTAGGTTGAAGAACCGTCCGTCCCGGACGCCGGTTCTTTAGAGGGCTCGGTGGAGCCAGGGTTCAGCCAGAAATTTCTTTGGAATCCCAGGGAGAGACTTTCTTACTGCAAGATGTGACCTCTCAGGAGGTAGGCCAGGCGGAAGGGGCTTCTCAGGTAGCTGTTCTTCCTTCCCTTCCTAAGGTGGTTAGGCCCTCCTGCTGTTTCCAAGGCTTCTCCCAGGGGCAGGCCAGGTTTTGTTTCAGGAGTTACCCCTAGTTCTTCAGGGTCTGTACCTAAGAAGCATATGCTTAAGATGGCAGAAGATTTGATTACAATGATTAGAGGTTCTATGCCCTCCTGATAAGAGGCCTAGGGTGGAACCTGAGCTTGGGAGTTTTGAGCAGTGTTCGGATGCTTCTGAGTCTTCGGCTGAAGACTTGCAGGAGTATTCCCCTTACTCTGATTCTGATGTAGATGATTCTACTCCTTCTGCTTCTCCTCCTGAGGATTTTTCATTTTCAGAGACTCTTCATTCCATGAGGGAGCATTTTAAATGGGAAGGTCAGGATTTCTCTGATTCCAGGAAAAGGCTTAGGGAATTTTTGTTTCTACCCCAGCATATGCCTTTAGCTATACCTCCTGTTCTAGATGTGGTAGAGGATGTTTTTGCAGAGGCTTCTCTGAACCCTGACTCTTTGCCTCCTGCTCCAGTTAAACCGGATAGGTATTATAGGGTGCCTGAAGCTCATAAGTATCTTTTTAAGAGTCCTAGGGCAGACCCAGAAACTGTTTCACAGGGGCCTAAAGGTGTTAAGGCTTCTGTTGTTAAAAATCCTGTTCCTCCAGATAAAGAGGCTAGGGCTTTGGATAGATGGGGAAAGAAAGTGTATACTTCTTCCACTTTGGCCATGAGAGCTTTGAATTGCCAGTTTCACATGTTGAAATACCAAAATTATCTCCTTTCACAATTAAAGTCTAAGGTAGATGCTTTGGCGGAAGGTATTGAGTGTAAAGAGTTGCAGGATTTAGTTCATGTTTCTGAACAGGTGGGTAAGCATTCTTTGCAATGTGGTTTTGATGCTGTGCAGGCCTCTTCGAGGGTGGCTGCCACTGGTTCGGTTCTTCGCAGGCACGCCTGGTTGAGGGATCAGAATTTAGCTGAGCATGTGAAAACAAGGATTTTAGATGCTCCTTTACAATCTGATGTGTTGTTTGGTTCGCCTGTGGAAGCAGTTCTAAAGAAAATGGAAGACAAGGCTAAGTCTATGCAGACTGTTAAAGATTTTTGCAGGTTCAGCCTCCAAGTTTAGTAGAAATTGGCCTACCAAGGGGTGGACATATCCTGCTTATGATTCCCAGTCTAGGGGTAGGTCTAGACGTGGTAGAGGCAGAGCTCAAGGTTCTTTTAGGCCTAGAACAGGAGTTCACCTGCTCAGTCTTCTGGTGAGGGCAGGGGTCAGTCCTTTCGTAAACAGACACAATGACCTGCCTTTTCAGCTGCCAGAATCTTCTCGTCTGGCAGCACCTTTG